>NW_019174328.1:2043190-2487945 GCF_002260705.1 Seriola dumerili
GGGGGGGGCGGCGGGGGTGGGAGTGGGCGTGCATCGGTCAGGGGGCGCCCATGCAGGGAGGGGGCTGTCATAGGCTCAGCCAATGGGCTGCTGTGTTCCCGTGAAGCCGTCTCTTTTGTCTGGTATTGAGTCACTCTCATTACCAATGGACCAGACCAGGGGACAATTAACCAGCTGGTGGTGCAAGCAGGCCGAATTACACACACACACACACACACACACACACACTTGACACTCTATCACACAGTCAGAGTTCAAAAGAGGCACAAACGCTTCCTCACAAAGTGAAGAATACAGTAAAACATTTTCGTTGAAGAAACATAATTATAACAATGTTATAAAGACACAGAACAAAAACATAAAGCAGAACACATAAATAAATGTTTAAAGGAGTATAAGGGTAAAGGTAGTTGTTATTTAGGAGCAGATATTATCTTCAAACACACGGGGTGGTCACTCAGTGTGGTAGCACCCACTTGCATTTTGAATGGTTTAGGGCCAACTAAATTTAGCCCACTGTTTCTGTTGCTTTCCTCTTTTCCAACGTCACAGCAGGTAAAAATAACAGACGTGACACGGGCACTATGAATAAGAGCGCAAGTGTTGTTTGCAAATACGATTGCACAATCCTCATCCCAGCCAGCCCTGCCCTGCCCTGCCCTGCTGTTAATACCACGTCCACTTCCCCTCGGCGCGGCCAAGCCTCCCGCTTCCCACACCGATGACCAGACAAGGAGCATTCTCCGCAGCTCATTTGCCACAACATGCCTTTCCACTTAGTTGCCAGGGCAGAACTATCATTAATAACCTATCAGAATAAATGCCTATCTTTATAAGAACAGAACATCAGGCTGGCAGGTCTGTAGCTGGGTCTATTTATAAAGCCAAATGTTCCATGTCGACTTGGAGAACACGCCAGTGTCATTGAATAATCTGCAGCTCTTCCTTGTGCCGGTATGTCTTGTGTCCCCCTCAAATCTGATATCGGGGGAGAAGATAGTGTCCTCTGACACCCCTGGGTAATTGGGCTTACACAAACACACACACACACACACACACACACACAGCGTGAGTGGAAAGTAAACAGGAAAAAAGCATGGGCGGCTTATCTGGAGTAAAGGAATGGAATCTTAATCTGGTTATTTACAAGATGCCTGATTAGTGTCAGTTTATGTGAACTTTCCTTTATACAAAAGGGCAGAATTGTACAATTTCAAACTAATCCTACACTCATATCACTTAATATCACATTACTCTCATAGTTGCATACCTTTTTTTTTTAATCCATCTTATGGAATAAAGGGGTGAAACAGAAGACAGGGGCAGGGAGATGCTAAAAAACTGGTTATCAGATGAAGACACACAGAGCATGACACTGCTCACATAAAGCACCAACAGTGTGAAGTGTCTGAAGCTGTATATGGTTATGAATGAAGGCCTCGGTGAGTCAGTGGCACACCGATGACAACGTTTCTGCAGAATTTCATGTGCATGTTTCCTAACAGGTGTCCCTGGCTACTCAGAGCTGTGGCTCCTGTGTGCCGCTTTCATATTCAAAATAGCAGTCATGAGTAGGTCATGGTAACATGAATCCCATTCTTTCCAGCACCTTATTTGTGTTGATATGTTCTCATGAAAACAAACAGCTCCCCCAGTGTGAGGGGCCTGTTATAGCCACGCGCGCCCCTCGTCTCATCTCCGCTAAATGCTTAAAGGTAAAGGTTAAGTGTATAACAGAGGTTAAATATGAAAGCACAATGAGCTGGCAGGCTTACGGAGTTGCCTCCTTTAGAATATGTCAGGTGGTAGGGGGAGGCTCTGTGTAACTCAGCGCTGAGACAGTGTGGCAGCGGCCCCCTCGTCAGCATGTGCTCGACAGATGGAGTCACTCTGTCGGTTATAGGGGGCCAAAACGCTCTTCCTGACCATAGCTATGTGTGGAATTCCAGCTCCAGCTCCGGCATCGATGAGCCTGAGTTTGACCGTAACTGTCACCGGAGGTGTTTCCAGGCTCCTGTTGAACCTAGAGCTGGTTAATATTAATCAAGAGGACCATTACTGTGATTATACACAGGTGTCACTCTTACTCGGTGGCTATTAGGTGACTATAAGAGGCTGCTAGCGGATGAGTAATGATGATTTGACGGGACAAGAAGACGAAGAGAAAAACAGCGCAGTCTTACTTACAGTGAGCCTGCTCTTTAGAGGTATTTGGTTGACAACTGGATAATTAGTGGCGTGAAACCACAAGAAGTTATAAAGACGAGGTTCAAAGATATAAGATGGAAGAAGTTTCCCATCATTATAATACTACTTCATCAGTAGAAGTGGTTCACCTCAGCACTTCAGAGGTTATTAATAAGAACAAGGGCTAAATGAACCAGAGCCACATTTCACTCCTGAGCACTGTCGTTTTTGCGGGACTTCCAGCCATATCTCCCCTCTCGTAACACAGAGAGAGAGTGACTACTGATATGTCAATCAAACCCCAATGAGCCAGTGTGTCTGGCCGAGCCTTAAGGTCAAATACTGCACATACCAGGTGCAGCTTTAGAAGTGACTTTGACATTAAACAGGAGCCAGTCATCAAGCCCAGCTCATCTGGCAAACATCCAGGCTGCCATGAGACAAGAGTCGGCCGCCTCCACGGCTAAACCTCCTCCGCATATACACTAACCTGGAACGGGAGACTCTGCCCCTGCGTCTGGCTGATGCTAGGACATGACCTCATGTCGTAGTCAGCGGTGCCACCTCATATGATCCAGGGTGTGGCAGTGGTGTGGCTCTGACTGACAGAGAGCGAGGAGAAGCAACATCTGTTTGTGGGCAGCCAGTGCCGCAGTTGTCTGGTGCCATCTAAGACCTGAGGCATGGATTTGTCATGACACTGTATACCGCTTCAACATGCCTGCACCACTTTGGATATTTTGGTAAATCTGCTAGATGGCAGACGGGCAGCAATTATTATTTCAAGGGCCTGGGATAATCCTGGAGCCCAGGACTCGCGCGGACTGCAGGCTCTCCAAGTGAAGAGTGACTTCTGGATGAATCACCCTGTCAAGGCCTCCGGCTTACGATATGAATTCTAGTTGGCAGGGAGCATATGAAAGTGAACGAAACAAAGTGTTACTCTTGGGTGTTGAGTCAACGGCATTGGAAGAACATGGGATGGCAAGAGATCACAACATCCTGTTGTAAGGAAAATATGAAAGTGATAAACTCACGACAGCCCTTTAATTGGTCCCCGATCATGGACACCTGCGCTACTACTGGAGTGCAATAAACCCTGATCAATAATCAGCCTTATTAAATATTAATGATCTAAATTGCAGAGGGATAGAAGCCACAGCTAACATCAGGGGTCAGAGTGTTTTTGTTGTGCTCACTCAGCTTCACAGATACAAATAAACCGCTGAGAGATACTTTTGAAGACGGCAAAAATAGATCTCAGTCGACTGTTTTAGCTGGGGGACAGAATCCTTTTAAACTGTATGTGGTGACGATGAGGGATGGCAGCAGCTATATCAAGGCCTTTGAAAAAGGTTTGCTGCAGATATATACGTCCAGGAAAATGGTTAAAAAAAAAAAAGTTACGATTATGATGAAAAAACAGGATCGTAACAGAGGTTGGTCTCATTAAGCCACGCTGATGGGACACATAGCAGTAAATTTAGTTCAAGAGGAAATAAATTTTCTTCTTACACATGCCGTCACATAAGTTTTTTTATGTGCAGGACCGATTAAAAAGAAAATGATTCAGTGCAACATTGCAGGTGAGAGTGGGAGTAGAAACTGAGAGTAGTCCTCACAGACAGACACAGGTTGTTTAGGCATTATTTGAACACGGATGTTATCGCATGCAATGAAATACAATATACTGTCACTTTAAAGACAGCGACCACTTACCGCTTTGTCAAACTCCATCTCTGAAAAGAATTTATACCAAGGCTCATTCTCTAAATCTACATCTTCCGGACTTACATCCTGAGTCTAGGGGCATGGCAACAAGAAGAGGAGGAGAAAGACAAAGAGAAGACAGTTCAGACAGCACAGAAAATACACACCTGAGCTCATGAGCCAAATGTTTCTATCCAACACCATAAATGATCAGTGAGATCGCTGTAGGTCTTCTCACTGAAGAAGATACCTGTTGGTTTCTTTATGACAAGTAGATTAAAGGATGGGTTCACATTTTTTCCCAGTCTTTTTTAAAGGGATAGTTTGATATTTCTGGAAAAATGTGATTTCTTGCTGAAAGTTAGATAAGTCGATTGATTCCACCGTTACATCTGTGATAAATATGAAGCTGCAGTCAGCAGCTGGTTAGATTAGTTTAGCATAAAGAATGGACTTGGCTTGAGACGATCTTTTACGTAATATTGCTGCTGTTCAGTGGCGACATTTATACTTGAATACATTTATACGCTTATACCTGAAATTTAAAATACAGTAATATAATTATATATGATTAGTGTATTATAACCCCACACCCCTGTGATAATATCGTTTATCACGATGTTTGGGCTGGACTGTATGGAGATGTTAAAGTTGGGATCTCGACAAAGCCTTGACTGGAGACAAGGGGAAACAGCGAGCCCGGCTCAGTCCAAAAGTAACAAAATCTAACCACCTACAGGTACCTCTAAAGCTCCCTATTTAACATGTATCATCTCATTTTAATCATCTGTACAAAAACCCAGAGTCTTGTGCTCACTCCAGGACGTCTCCGCTCCTAAGTAGTCATCTGGCACATACCTCCTTAAACAAACAAAATTAAACATGTCAGTTATTGAGCTTTAGAGGTATTGGCAGGTGGATGCTCTTACCTGGCACGCTGTTTCTCCCTGTTTCCAGTGCCAAGCTAAGCTAAGTGGCATCAATCTTCTCATCTACCTCTGGACAAGAAAACAAACAAGCATATTCCCAAATATCAAACTATTCCATTTATACAATACTAACACACCGACATGAACATTAAGAAAGTTACAGGCCGCTGTAATTATCCCTCCTCTGCAGCTCAGCAGTAAAACACTGTCCGATGAAATACAGAGGGAATTTTATACAAAACAGATTTTAACTTTGGCAGATACACAATCTATTCAGCTGCTAAAGCCGTCAAATTAGCTTCAGCTGAACTTTTGAGAGCAAGCTGACATCTCTTCTATTCAACTGTTTGTGTATGGAGAGGAATGTGCTGCAAAATACACTTGAAAAATCTGAACCTGTCCTTTAAGCAAGTGTTTTACACACAAAGTGCAGGTTATTTAATGTGAACGATATGTTTACACATTTAATTTTATTCTATCTAATCAACAGACACAACTGATAATGACCAATAAAACATGCAAACTCATTTCTGAGCTGAAATATAACATATGCTGTAAATATTTTGGAAGGTTTACAGTAAGTAAGTGACAACACAACTTTAAGCTGGGTCAAAATAATGGCCCTAATGCAGAAAATGACCAGCTACAGCACCAAGGACACTGACCTATCATAACTGAGCCTGTAATTGAAAAACAGCAGAGTCCATTATTTTACAGTGGTCCCAGGATGAAGTAGAGCGAACTGTAATGAGTGTGTTTGTTGGCTCTGGGATCGGGCCAGATCTTGGCTAACAACATCTATTAGCTTGATGTAACTGAGTATTTGACAAACAATCATTACATAATCAACAAACTACTTAATCACAATACTGAACCTCCCCATGTCTTCTAATTATGTAAGAGGGAAATATAAGGAACTTGAGACCTAAATGTGCTCTCTTTTTGGTAAATATTACAGTGTATATCTAGGCAGCGGCTACCAGTTCTCTACTATATGTAGCAAAGCTTATCCAGACAAGACAGCCCTCAAGGACACTGAATATTGTTGCAGCATTTGATTCAACACAAAGTGTTACAGCTAGAAACGAAAGTATGAAAACACACAGGATCCAGGTTTTGTGTGTTGGCTGGGATCCTCTCACACCCAGCTGATTCAGCCCAATAACCTTAAATTGAAGACAGGAAGACAATGGCTATCCTTGTAAGTGATACTCCCCCCGCTGCCAGGCAGGATCATCTGTCGCCGCAACAGGACACCCTCTTGGAATGTGGTGCACATGGCGATTCAGGCTACACATACATCGCCTCATCGGAAGCTGCCACCCGGGAGCTGAGATACAGAGGTGGCGGGTGGGTGGGGGGTGGGGTGGGGGGTGGGGGGGGTTTAGATGGTGTGTGGAGTGGGGGACAGCTCACACGACATGCACACAGAAAGAGAGAGAGAGGCAAACAGGCAGGCGGCTAGCATACCGTTCTCTCCAGCTTCAGCACCGACGATTTCCCCGGCTCGTATTCAAAGATGCTCTTGGGCTCGGCGCGGTACTTCCTGGTGTCTACCTTTTTATCCGGGGGCTCCCACTCGTTCCTGTGGAGAGGCGGGTGTCAGGGAGGGGTGGTGATGTGGGATGGGAGAGAGCCAATCCTTATCAAGTAGTCTCCATGGCAACCGGCATAGGCTAAGATGTTTTTTTTTTTTTATTTAAACATGACGTCTGTCCTCATTATCCCTGCCCTCTCTCTCTCTCTGTCTCTCTGTCTCTCTGTCTGTCCCTCTCTTCCTCTAATGATGGTATAACTGAAAATCCAATTCACGGTTAAGCCTAATCAGTAATTCGATCAGGTAAACTAGATTGGACCCAGTGACAAAAAACAGAGCGCCTCATTTCCCCAGAGAATTTCTTAATATACAGGCAACGCTAAAATTACTGTTCAGTAAAGCACTGAAGTATGACTCTTAAATAAAAAAACATTCGATTGATCTTAAACTTGCTTTCACCACATCAGAAAATAACAACACCTTTTTATGAATGAAATTCTTAAGGAGATCCAGCAGCAGCGTTTACACCCCTAAATACATAACCGCTGAGGAAGGAGGAAGGTCAGACATCCACATGTCATCTGCAGCTCTGGTGGGAAACAGTTTATCCTCTATCACCTGTCCTCCTTCATCACTCTATCACTCATTTCTCTAAGAGCAGATCATCCTGTGTCAGTGCTGACATGTGTGTGTGTGTGTGTGTGTGTGTGTGTGTGTGTGTGTGTGTGTGTGTGTGTGTGGAGGGATGACTACTAATCCCACTTCATGTAGAGGACATAGCAGTGGAGGCCACAACTGATAAAAATAAAAATAAAAATAAAAATAAAAATAAAAATAAAAATAAAAATAAAAATAAAAATAAAAATAAAAATAAAAATAAAGTAAATTAAAATAAAATAAATATAAAAATAAAAAGAGCTCAGACAGAAAGGACAAATGTCTTCCTTGCTCTGCTGAGCTCGGCCATGTTTAGTTACACTTAGCACTGCTGTGTATAAACAAAGAAGAATACAAACTGTTAATCACAAGACATTTTTTTTTTCTGGAAGTAACGTTAAAGTCGCACTGAGAGAACATACACATTTTATACACGTTTTATATCTATGGGAACGCTGCCTGTTAAAGAAGCAGACACAAATAGGATTGTTCTGGTCACATGGTTATATAATCTTCATAACCTGTTCTTTAAAGTATTCTGGGTTGTAAACACCTCCTCTTCATAGTTCTGTGCCTTTGTATTAAACATCACAGTGAATGTCATAATAAAGAGGGTTGGAGCAGATGGAGGTCACTGACCTTTTGGCAGAGGGTTTGAGGGAAGAGGAGCGTGCTGGCACCGGCATCGAGCGGCCTCTTGAATCGACCTCGGCGTCACTTTTTGAGCGTGGGACAGCTCTCACTGAAAATGTGCACATACAGTAAATATTGACAATGTTGAAGTGTGAGAAAGAGAGAGCGCTGAACGTCGTCTTGGAAATACTAATGATGGATGGCCCACATTTTAAATTTGTTTCTTATGCTTATAATGCTCAACTCCAGAACTCACCGTCTTCCAAGTAACCAAAGGGGGTGGGACCATCATCTGAAAGAGGCGGACATCAATCAAAAGTTATTTATTATCATTTGTAACTATGTCTACCTCTGCTACTTGAAAAGTAATGAACATGGCACGATGCTAAATTATTCAAAGGGCTTTAAAAACACGTTTTCCTGTGTTTGTCCTCCCGCCTCACACCTTCCATTAGGCCAGGCATCAAATTAAATCAAAGTGTGTCAAATCAAAGCGTTTTACAGGAAGCATTACTGGGCTAAAACAGGATCTGAGCATCGACGAGCATCAAGGCTCTGAATAAGTAATGCACTGTAAAGCAAGAACGCCACAGCCACAACGGTCAGAGTGATCTCTGTATGAGTTGCATTTTATCTGTGAGATCATATTTACAGTCAAATCAGTCACAACTACGCATGGAAGTCGTGTCGAGCTGAGACTGGGAAAGAAGAGGTCTGGGAGCTCTTTCCCTCATTCTGCGAACTTCCTCCTCTGAAAATAGCAGATCCAAAACCCAAACCGTAAACCATCCCCCGAACCATAACCAGCCATCCAGAACTTAAACCCAAACACTAATTGGTGAAGCTTATAATGAACAACAATCACTCTGAAGGTTGTGCACAGCCTGCACTCAGCACAGCACAGGACAGTCCACAACCTCAATGCAGGACTGCAGCAGCACCTGGTGGTGACAACCCTACACTACATCTAAGGTACACTAAGCTACAGCCTGATCATGCTCATGAATTAGCATCTACAAATAAGACAGACATTTCTAATATTAGATGGTTGACAGAAATAGAAAGGCCAAGTTGTTAAGTTACAAGCCAAGTTGTGACAGTATAGTAAATAGTATAGTTAAGTAGAATGACACTACAAGGCTTCGTGCATCCTCCTTGTCAACACACTGACATCAAAGAAAATGCGTCCAATCTGTGGCAACAATAATAAGAAGGTTCAGTATATTCTCATATAAATATACTAAGAGTTGAGTTTTTCCCATGTCTGCATACTGGGATGTACTGGCTGTTTAGTGTTGCATAATCATTGCATTAAAAGTCTGTCAGTCCATTTAAGAGTGACTGTGGTATATAATTGTATGTTTTCATGTTTTGGTAGAGGGGGGCTACACTTTTGTTTAAGTCTGGATCACAGATTGGGATCAAGTGTTCTTGTGCCACTCAGACCATGACATCTGAACAATATCAGGATCAGCACGAAACTTGCAATGTACTTAAAACAAATGGAAATAGTTGCTCTACTGCGCGGAGTGGAAGGAAAAGGTCCCATATTTTATAAAGTGAGATCTCCATGTTTTTTTTTGGTTATACAGCAGACCACCTTAGAACTGTGAAAGTATCAAAGCCTCAGTCCACAGAGAAATGCACACAGCCTGTATTCAGAAACTGAGCCTTAAAACCAGCCGTCAGGACTTCTGTAATGATGTCACACCAAAGCAGTCAATGCAGAGGCAGAGCCTCCTCTCTTCTGATTGGCTCACCGACCTGTTGTTACTAGAGCTCCAGAGAGAAGCCTGAGAGAGGAGATGTAAAACTACACTGAGATGGTTTTTGGTTCTTAAAACCACAAATATATCTTCTTATGGATCAACACTTCAAATAAAACACAGGAGAAGTATAAAATATGGGACCTTTAAATCCTTTCAAATACTTTGGACATCTTCAAGGTTATGTGGTTTGGTACTTTACACGAGATCAGTATGACAGATTGAACACAGCTAAAGTATTTGAAAGGGCCCAGGATGGCTGCAGATTAGTAGAGCTAACAGTAGTTACTGCCATCGGATACCTTTTGATTTCATGTGAATGTCAAAGTTCTCAGGGAAAATGTAGGTGGGGCGGTAAGGGTTTTCCTCAATAGGCTCTGAGCACAGTGATGGAGAGACAGAGCACAGCGTGACATAACATACAAACACATATAAGAACATACACAAGCCTTGGACACCAACAGAGAAACGTGACAGGGAAACATGATCAAACGTACAGGAGTGGAAATGATGATAAACTCTTACCAGGTATTCTGTGTATCTGTTTGAACATTGTCTTATACCAGTCTTTGGACTTTTCAGTGTTCTGAAATTTAGATGTGGACATTTTTCATTAACAACAAGTCAGACTGTCAGACAAATAGTTCTTCTTCAAGCAGGAGTAGAGCAGGTGATGTTCAAGTGTATGGTTTTGGCAAGACATTTTGTCTTGTCAAACACAGGTCTAACTAATGACTTTAATGTTGGCTGCGTTCCATTAAGATGTGTCAGTTCCAGGGCTCGAGTATTGTCTATGCTTGCACCTTAATGGAACAGAACCATCATTAATGTTAATTAAATTGGTTACACCTGTGGTTTTCCTGTTAGGATACATCAAAAAATATCTCCTACAAGACATGAGACATGTTTTTCTAATATAATTATAAAAATAATTCTCAAATCAGCATGAAACAACAACATAATATTGCAAGAATGCATAGGAATGTTTGACTGTAAGAAACCTTTTACTCCAATGTCAAAGACCTATGTGTTGTATGAACAAAACAGCCTTTAAACTTCTGCGGTCAGTTGATAAGGTCTTCATCTGACATTAGGTTTTGTCGCTCACCCGTACAGGCACAATGGGCTTGTTGAGAGGACTGAGGACAGGGGAGTGCAGTGAGAGTCGCAGCCTCTTCCCGTCCATATCAGGGACTGGACTCACTGAGTCTCTGCCAGGATCAGGGCTTTTGTCCCTTTCTGGGAATGGGTCTGTAAATTGAAAAAAAAAAAAAAAACCCTGTAAGCCAGACAAAACATTCACAGCACATTTTTTTTAGCAAAATGACATATGACACATAGGCCAGGTTCAGTTAGGGATCTGGTGTGAAGGCCAGACTTCAGAAGATTAGCAGGTGACATGGACAGCACTAAATAAATGTGGGCAATAACAAACACAGATCTTTACATGCTCCACCCCAATTAGTTGCACCTGTGTCTCGTTACCTGCTCCCCCTGTGTATAAGTCTGTGTTGCCCTCTTTCTTTGACAGTTCGTCTGCTCAGTTCCCTTCGATGGTTCCTCGTGTTCTTGTTCCTGAGTGTCTTCTTTCATTTGGGATTTTCATTGGAGTTTTGCTTTCCTTCAGTTTTTGCATCATCTGCCTGTAAGCCATTTTTGTTTATTAAATGACCCTCTTTGCACAGCACAGCTTAGTGGAATACACCAACCACTGAGGCCGCAAGTGATATTATAATGTAAAGCTAAATGCTAATACCTGCTGTAAGAGTGGTACAAGTGGAGAAGAGTCCGTCTGTAATAGTGCAACATCTATTTAAAGTTTGCTAACATTAGCTAATGTTAGCTAACATTAGCCATTAAGGCTGTAGCTGCTCCTGAGTGTACTGAATTAAGTAAGGGTGTGTTTAATAGCTGATGAATTGAACTGCTCATTACAAACGTAAGAGGGAGACTTGTTGTACATTACGTTCAGCAGACTTTCTTTAATGGAACTGACCCATCCTTAATATAATTGGCTCGACCTGTGCTTCTTCCTGTTATGAAAATTCAAAATGTCTGCTGTGACAAAAGGACTGTTGTAATAGTGTTTGTGCAAAAGTGGCACGATATCAACAAATGACAAGCAAACCAAGTGTGTGTGTGTGTGTGTGCGTGCGTGTTTTTGTGTGTGGGTGGCAGATCATTATAACAAACCCACATGGAGAATCTAAGGACATTTTGTACATAATATATATATATAATTCAATTGCTCCTTTTCTGTCACAGATTTCGTTTTGTACCACAAAATAAAAAAAATAGCTAGTGAAACACTTACAATACAATAACTACAATATTATTGCTTTATTTAATATATACCTGGCAAGTGAGACCAACAGGTGATTTGTGAAGCTAGCAGGAGAATAAGCATCTACAGCGCAAACAACAACAAAAAAAACCCCTAAAACAACAGTGCTATCAGGGAGTACTTTATAATTAGCCCAAATGATACAACTGCAAACACTGCAGGGCCACAGTAAGCAAAGGAAGGGATGTGAAACACCTATCAGCATCTGTAATGTAATCTTATACATTTCTAACATCCTGTTGTGATCGTTCTGCCCCCCCCCCCCCCCCCCCCCCCCCCCCCCCCCCCCCCCCCCCACTTAAGCGGAGGCTCATACACAGCTGCAACCAACATCCTCCAACCGCTGTACCCACACAACCACTCCACTGCAAAACAAATTACGTAAACTGTCAGTGAAATGATTTGCCAGGACGTCCCTCTGGCAAATCCTCTTCCCTGTTCAGCCGTGGAAAACACAGGTTTCCCTCAGCTCACCGCACTAACGGCCCCCGCACCACTCTACAGTCCGCACAGTGATGTTAAAGCAAAAGTGAGGAAATCCTTGTTAAACATGGAGGACGAGGTGGTTCACTGCAACCACGGACATTTGCACGTTCAAGTTTTCCACTAATGCTTAAATGTCACTCAAAGGCCGTTGGGTGGGATGTAAGATGACTGGGGCAGTGACAGTCACACTGCAGTGAATGTACTAGATCAACTCCAGAACCTCACTGCAGCACGGAAAAATGAAGTCAATAGTCAGTTTTCTGTGCAGTGTTTTTGTAACAGACAACAGTGTAATCCTAATGTTAATCTAAACTGACATATCCCTGGCTTCTCATGAGTATTTAAGATAATACAATCAAGCAGGGAGAGCGAGTTAGAGACAATGACAGAGCGCAGACGGGCCAAGATGAAGGTGCAGGGAGAGGGAGAGGGGGAGACCAAATCAGCCAAATGTGACACTCTACTTCCAGGAGAAATGGTTAAAAGATTACACTTGTCTCCGTCACAGCCCCCTCCTCAAAGGGTGTGCTCTGTTTCTATTGTGCTAAATACTCTGCAACACAAAAGTCAGCTTGTATCAAAAGCAGATTCAGTGTTTGTCAAGACCGGCTTTCAGGATTAAGGAGCCAAAGCCTGTTGATGTGCAACTTTCATGTGAGCTTGAAAGCCAGGAGAAATCTTAATGATGAACAGACCGTGCCCACATGCATCATCAATCAATATGGGTCTACAGACTCTGGTTAATACTTGCCCCAAGATCATGTTCACCAAAACTGTCCTCTGGGTTTTGAGGTCCATGTTGTAGGTATTTGTGGCGCCCCCTATGGGTCGGGTTTTAAAGGCTGTGGTAGGCCTGTTCCCAAACATGACTGAAAACATCTACTACCTAGTGGACTCATGTTTGTTGGGAAGCATTTGTACATCATTTCCACTTCTTGGGCCAAGTCTCTATCTCATTCCAGCTCACAGCAATTTGAGCTCCGGCATACAACAACTAATAATAATAATAATAATAATAATAATAATGATAATAATAATAATGATAATGAACGGGTACAAACACAGATTACACAGATAATTAGAAATATGTTAGAAATCATCAAGCCCTCAGTGCATACCTTCCAAATGAGAAAGATGCTTTTGCTGCTCTGTTGTGAGAGAAAGACAAGACAAGGACAGGACAGTGAAATGTGACTAAACAGTGAAGCACACGTGTGACAGCAGAGAGCAAGACAAGGCTAATGGATCACAGACAAGACACAGTAACAGTAAGACGTAGACATACAGTACAACAGTATGTTCATGACAAACTGACAAAGTGCTCACCTCTGTTGTGCTGCAGCAGGACTATGGTGGGGTTGACTGTGCTCGTGCAGGGATACACAGAGCTGGGGTGCGATGACATACAGTTCTGAATGTCAGTGAAGGATGGAGCCCGGTTCTCTTTTATGCTTTCTGGTGAATTGGCCTGAAAGCGACAGAAAATACACAGTAAAATTCAACAAGGTTTTTCAAGAACTTCGCTGAAACTAAATACAGACTTCAAAATGAGGAGATCACAGTGTTCTTATAATTGTCAAACCACAAAGAGCAGAGAAAACAAAGATCCAGTGTTAAATGGGGCAGAAGTAAACGTACCTGGCACCGAGTGTTGTTTACAGGAGGTAAATCAGCTGTGAGGCTGCTGCCTCCCTCAGCCAGTCCTGCTTTAGAGCTGTCTCCATTAATCTGACTCGTCCAGCCGCCTAAAAAGAGTCCAGAACACTCTCAGTTTGGCAGAATACAAACACAGAGGATGATACTAAAAAACACAGTATTTTAGTGAACTTATCCCAGCAAACCAGAAACCCATAACATCTAATTGCTGATCAAATAAATCTCCATTTCTTTCTGTGGAGTGTGAATGATTTCTTTGGTGGTTTTCATGCTCAGAGTTGTTAATATCCCCTGGAAAGGAGGAAAAAAAACGATTCTCCCACAATCTCTGAACTTTGTCATCAGAACAAAGCGCCCATTCACTGAGCTGCAAAGGCCGTTTGTTCCAATGGCCTTTCTATTCAGGCTCTACAACAATTAAAGCATCTCCCCAAAAGCCTTGGCCAGCCTCCAGGCCGGTTCCAATGTGCTGTACGCAACAAACAAGCCCACAGTCAAGGCCCCCTGCTCCAAAGTGCAGTGTGGGCAGGCCGCAACAAAAGAGCTCTTTGACGCGCTCATGAAAATATGAGCAATCGCCCTTTATCACCACTCTGAGTGTGCGCGGTGACTGAGCATAGATTTCAAAACGTGGCGAGTTATATAATCCTGACATCAAAACAGAGCTGTGAAAGGCACGTGAGGAATTCTTATGATGAAGGGTTTGTTAAATGACAGCAACATTCACGACGTCTACATTCTGCAGCTGTTACTGCTCTCTAAATACTTTTTCATCATAAGGAGAGATGTTAGGAAACAGCTGTGACTTACTTGGAGCTGTGATGACGTTTGGCTCCTCACTGATGCAGCCCTCATCATCTATGTGCACGAGGGTGGCCCTCAGAGTCACGACTCCTTTCCCTTTGCACACTCTGCTGGGGTCCAGATCTGCAGATATTCAAAATAAGAGTCTCACTTCCACAGCTCTTCATTGTTCAAGGCAGAGAAGTGTCATATTCTGTGTTGTCAGTGCACTCCTGCCTCAGAGGAGCTGCTGGGAATCCAAGTTATCGCTACCTCACGCCCCAAATGACCAAAATAGAACTGTAACATCAAAAGCAGGTCACCAATTTAATATCCTGTAGTCCCATAAAACTAATTGCCATGATCACACTGTCAGTGCTGGAAGTGGAGCAGCTGGAACATGTCCTGTATATTCTTTTTTTTTTTTACATTGGTAAAGTGACACCACATTATTGACAAATGAGTTTTAAAAGCATCCTTCTAAGTTTTCTCTGTGAGTGTGAGGTGTCCCACAGTTGTAGGCGCTGAAAGATTGATGGGGATGCGTCACCTGCGGCAGGAATCAGGTCAGGGGAACCTTTCATGGTTTTCAGAGGCGTGATCCTGACAGCGCAGACTGCTCGAGGACCTGATGGGACTGTAACACACACACACACACACACACACACACACACACACACACACACACACACACACACACAGAAACAGGAAGACATTTTTTTATGTGTTTAAAATATTATACAAATATTAGTTAAAGTAAATAAAGTACAAAATGCAATAGAGATCTACATTTTTTACCTCTTGAAATTTGAATGTTTTATGCAAATCTTTAATGTGCATTATTTATGCTTAATTATCACCTATTTGTTAAAGTAAATAGTGAAGCTATTTATTATATATTTGTTTATATGATTTAACTTCAGCTTGGCCTGGAGGACATGATTACATAATCATAACGTGACATAAATGAGGTTCTGTGAAATATTTGAAGTCAGGTGGAGAGTTGACTCACTGGGAGATGCTCTCTGCCTTATACTGCCCTCTGTTGGAGAGCCCTGAGGAAGACACACAGGGAAGACAAACTAAAAACAGTGACGGAGCAGATATCTGGAGTTCAGTGTGATGTATCATTCAAAAGTAGAGTGTAATGCCTTATCTTTGTCTTAAGCTTTTCTGTTTTACTTCACCATGAACATTAATTGAGAAACAGCTGTGCAAATGGAAATCCCCAACTACATGTGATTTTGAATTGCTGCGTATTCAGTGTGACAGACCACGTAGCATTACAGTGACTCCACCTGCAGATAGAGTATATCCACGGATCTGTAAGATCTCTACCACATGTTCTTTCCAACTGCATCAAGCTCAAGAAACTTGACATCAGCTGGACTGTGATATTAGCTGTGGATCAGGGTAAGTTTGGAGACCAGACCAGTGCTTTGCTGCAGTGTTGGCTTGCAGCATGGAGTGTTTTTAATGAAAGACCGTGAGGACTGATGCAGTATCACACATAGAGAAAATTTCCCCATAGAGCTGGAGCTGGAGCTTCCACTGTGGAGTCACTGCAATGAAAGCTGTAATCTATGGCCACGTACAGCTAATGAAATTGTGGTAGAACTCCAGTTGTTGGGTTACACTCTGAAACGAGACACAACGCAGCCAGACAGGAAGGCGGTGAACTTCAAGTCATCTGTTTAAATCTAGTTTACAACACTGAAGGATTCCACATATTATTCCTAATCGATGACTGACACAATAATGGCCAAATAACAGCTTGAGCTTTAACATTAATAAAAATGTAAAAAAAAAAAAAAAAACAGAAAATCTTTCAAAATAAGAAAAAGCAATAACTTTTCCTGTTTGATACAACAAACTAATATCTCTGAAAATGTTTTCTTGGTTCCAAGTGTTACATAAAAAACTCGTCTCACCAATATTAAAAGTCACAGCAAAGGGAGGAAACAGTGGCACAGACCAGAACCCTGTTTAAGGATAATAATAAAACTCCAGAAATAATAATCCTGTGCAATACTATGACAGTGATATCTATATAATATGAGGCCAAAAACATGAAGTGATGCTACATGCAAAATGAATTAAAACACATGTTGAAGATGGTGACACTAATTAGTTAAAGCTCAGTTAATACTCAGTTAACTCTGGAGGTGGGCCTCTTACTCATTGAGGATTTCATTCTGATTGAGTCACTTTGCATGACTTCAGCTCTCTTGGTTTTGGGAGGAAGTTTGGCCTTCATCGGACCATACACATGAAGTCAAAATCTAATCCTTGTTCCCCTTTAAGGACGAGCAGGGAGGGCGTGAGAGAGAACAAACAAATGTTAATGTGAGCTGCATCAGTAGAGTGGTGCAGAGGCAACACCAAGGCCACCAGAAAAGTAGCTGTGAAACACTTCCCGTCACTCTGCTGGGCCTCCCTTTGTGCTCCGCCAGCACGTCTTATTTAGGAGACATCGCCATTTAAAACGCCAAGAAAAGCGCTGATTGAGTCAAGACACACACACAGACACACACACACACACACACACACACACACACACACACACACACACACACACACACATAAAGGCACTCAAACAGTCGCCCATGCATAAACACAAACACACATAAATAGTATTTTCATTCCATCTGGAATCTATTCTGTGATATCAATTTTAAGCTGCTTTTAAGGTTGCATCTTTACTTGCTCTGTGTGTGTGTGTGTGTGTGTGTGTGTGTGTGTGTGTGTGTGTGTGTGTGTGTGTGTGTGTGTGTGTGTGTGTGCACTGTGTTTACCCATGGCAGTAAATAAGCCAACCTGCAGAACACGCAGGGGACTGATGTTCCAGCTGGAACCCTCCACAAATAGGCCTAAATGGATGAGGGAAAATGGGAACAATTCCAAACAAGCCCCATGGGGACATGAAGCAAAAACCTTTTAAAACATCTTCCAGGCTTGGAGCTGAGCCGTCCCACAGCATCAGAACTTTGTGTATTTATTTCCCTTCTCTCTTTAGTAAAATCAGCTTGCTTCCTGACCCCCTGCATCCCGGAGAGGCGATGCATCCATGATCTCATTTCCAAAACCATTAACAGACATTCCTTTGAGGAGCGCTACACTGATCTCAACTCTCCTTCCGCCGTATCCTCGGATGAACCCCAGCACGCTGAATATACAGTAGAAAGAGAGACGTGGGAGTATTTGAACTTCTCACTTATAATAGATAATGGGAAGTTGACAGCTCGCAGTGTTCAGTTTGCTGTATAAACACAGGAGAGCAGAGATCAACCCCTGGCCTTTTTAGGAATAGATGCCTCAGTGCAGGGAGGAGAGCGGTGCAGGAGCTCTGGGACAGCCTGCAGTGCTCGGGCCAAGACAAACAGGAAAATAAGAAGAGACTTTATCAGCCAAACTCCTGTAAAAAGGCAATTTACCTAAATGCACCATCAGTCCTTATAATCTGAGAACACTTTAGATGTCCAGGCTTCACTAAAAGACTCAATTTGGCCAAACTCTATGGAAAAAACAAATGGATATGAAGTTAAAGTGGGGAGCCCAAAGTCCAGCAGATAGTGAGATAAACTGAGAGGATCAAAGGTCATGTGTGTTTAACTGAAGCTTTGAGCTTAAACTTCACATTCTCCACCAGGGTCTCTTAGTGAATGACCCACGGTGACCCACTCCCATAGGTGCTAGTGACAGTCCTCCTGAGCTCAGACATCTTCTGATCATCTGCACAAGCAGCAAATTCTCAGAACTGACAAACCCTGAAACAGTTCAGGTGGTATCTATTCACTAAAATGACTCATCCAGGTGGTAGGAAATCACAGCCAGTGAAACATCCTCTCAGCTCACACCTGTGTGACTATCTAAAAGCAGGAATACACAGCGAACACCAGATGATTTACCATATTTACAGTGGTCTCCTCCACAGCTACATGACACACACACACACACACACACACACACACACACACACACACACAGATACATAAATCTACAGCTGAATGACTAAAATACTTTTCCGAACGGCTGCGATCGTCCGCAGCATCACTGTGGATCTAGGGAGATGCATTACCTCCTCGATGATGTGAGTCCTTCGTCCACGTTCATCAGGTCCCTCTGAAGCCCCCTGAGACGTCTGGCTGAGCCATGAGGGTCTCATCTAGCAGGGGACGGTCCCAGCTTTGACCTTGACCTTGGCTATGTAGGAGGTCTGTTTGTTTTTGACAACAGCCGTGCCCAGATGGACCTGTCACCACATGCCACCTGGGAATGTGGCACCCACTCAACAACTGCGCAGGCTACCATATGAAATCCTCCTCCAGCAGGACGAGGGACAGACAGACAGACAGACCGCAGGGGGGCGGCTGGAATCCGCTACTGGATGACTCAGCCGTCCATGAGCTCTTAATACCTCGGTCGACATGATGACTGTATGTTAATGTGTGATGGAATCTATGATTCAGAAACCTTTAAAAAGTGATTAGAACTGTAAGACAGCAGGACCAGGATCAAATATCAATTACCATTTTATCAGTCCATAAAGATATTCAATTTAAAACGACGTAAAAGAGAAACAAACAGAAAATCTTGAATGTTTCCGTGAATGGTTCTCATTTTTTTTTCCTGATTAAATGAATCAAACAATTATTTGATCATGAGTTAAACTTGATTATTGGGGAAAACGTGTTTATTCCATTTCCATCAATATTACTCTCATGTCTGTGTATTAACTGTGCAGCTGGAACCAGGTGTTGAGTAGAAACCTGGAACCAGCGGGACACAGCAAGTCTGGCTTTCATGAAAGGACTGACATGAACTTGGTGTTTGTTTGTGTTCGAATTAAACAAACCAGATAGTCGGTAGCTATACTGTTAAACAGTGATTAGAGTGCTATCAGTCTTCTAACTCTTGGAAAGAAAGTGAATATGTGTATTTCCCAACCTATTCTTTAAATAATATTTTAGTGAAACATTAGTTTCAGTGCTAAAATATATGTTGTTTTGAGGAGTGATACCAATGCTTTAATATCAAAGCTAATATTTGATCTGGAAATCAAAGGTCATTCCACATAGAATCTTTTTCCCACAGATTTTCCCCTCAGATGAAGCCCAGATAAAAGCTGTGCCAATCACAGGGGAAGTGGAAAGATTGTTACTTATTTAGAAGCAATAATTTACATGAAACATTATTGAAACATTAGATTAAGATGTTCAAAGGAAGGCTGCTTTCATGCTCTGGTCAGGGAAAAACTTTCAGCTGTGGGGAAAATAAACTGAATGGTATCCAACAAATTCATCCAACTGTAGTAAATACAATGAATTTTCATGAAAATCTATTTATTTATTTTTCCTAAATGGTTTTTATAATTGTATTCTCTACTGGCAGCAACACTCACTCCATCTGAATCAGGCTCCAGATTCTGTCTGTCTGAGCACTAAACAAAGGCGGGGTGGTACCAAGTTGAACTGTGATGTATTTCACGCAGGGGGTCCATGCTATGTTAACACAAAAGAGCTCTCATCACACGCTCAGCTGTACTGTGGTGGGAGAGAAAGGGCCGTTACGTAACACTGTTTGACTTCTGCTTTGTCAACAAATGGCAGAGAGGGGAGAAGCTATCCAGCGCTGTGCGTGGATCCCACCAAACAGCTCCAAACATGGCTCGAAAGGGCCGCTCCGGAGCAGCGGCTTATCCTCCCCTAATTGAGAAGAGACCCCCACCTACCGCCCTCCACCCTCCCAACTCTCTTCCATAAACAGCTTCCACACTGGACAGCAGCCTGGGATTCTACACATTCCTCAACACAGCTATTTGAAGTTCATTTCAAACAACTGCAGCATAAAAGGAAATGTATGTAACTTACACACTGCAGTCGTTACAGGCCTCCGAGCAGGATTATTCATCCATGTTGATAATGGATGGAGCTTAAGACTAGACTATATGAACACCGCTTCTATGCCTTTGATGCTTTGAACCTCACCTAATGAAATATGACATTAACACAGAGACTTAACGGGTTTATAGTCATCTTATGGTATCAATGTGATATTTTGAGGATGTTTAGTGATCTTAGGAATAAAATGTCCTTATTTTGAGGAAAAAACAAAAGCTCCCTTCGCACCAAGCCAATGAAAGATGTGTCCCTCTGTGCTTGGAGAGGCCTGCAGCTTGTCAGCGTGTCCATGTGAAGTCCTGACAGTTACTGGACGTGACCATGGCCAGATCCCCGGGACAGGGAACACTTGGCTGGCACGTGTGAAGGTCCTGAGGAAGGCTGCAGCTGGCTGCATGGACCAAACCGCCTGTTAGAGACACTGTGTTAGAGAGCCAGGCTGCATCTAACGGGTCTGCTAGGCTTTTAGAGCCAGTGTAATAAGAATGTCTGTGAGCTGACAGTTTACCCAGGGTGATACATCTTCACAGCGAGGGCTCCAGGCTACACTCCAAGAGCTTGGATCACAGGGCCGGACTGAGGATAAACATTAAACCGAATATTCTAGTAGCTTTGCAGCGTCTCTTCAGGGGGCTCTTAGAGAGTTTACTTTTGTAGGCGCTGAGTGAAAAGTTCAAAATAAGAAAAGCTCATGAGCAAATAAGGAGATACAGTCAGTGACATAACTGAAAAAAACCCCAACCACCACAATATAATGATAAATTATTGAGATAACATAGTGGCATTTATTGTGGCAATATGACTAAAAGCCACAGATGATGTTCATTTTAATGTCATCACTAGTTAATGAGCTCAGCTGTGCACAGGAGATTCCTCCTGGCTTAGATAACAGGGCGTACTGCACATTAGGTGAGCTGCAATGACAACTCAAATCATTGTCTGAGAGAGTGCTGAAAGTGTTTCCTCGTCTCCGCTGGATATTTTGACTCCAGCGTGGATTGGAAGCTCTGACTGTGTTCCCTAATATAACTCTCTGAGCGCCTATGTGACAGGACTACTTGATAATTGAGTCATAGGATATGGCGGCTAAACGTGAATATAAACAGCGATGTGATAATCCAGCAATTTTAAGTGCTATGAAGGTATCCTCGTGTGAAATGAGCGTGCAGCAGGACTCCAGCGGGTCCCCATCATCTGTCTATTTCAGGAATGCCGGGCCCGGTCTGACTCGTCTCGTCACACCCAGACACAAACACAACAGGCAGCTCCATCAATAACAGCCTGGCTCCATAGGTGGCAGCACAGATATCAGATTATCCTTGCTGTTTATTACATTTTGTAGTGAGTGATTTATAAACCTGCGGTGCATCAGTGTCACTTACTAATACCGGTTTGGTTTGTGTGATGATGAGTAAGGACATCTGCTGGTTCTTATTAAGATATCTGCCAACAACTGCCATGATGCTGTTGTTTTCCATCAGTGGCTTACATATAAGAAGGGTGGAGGTGTGGTGGTGGTGGTGGGTATGGAGGGGAGGGGATTGGCTGCTTAAATCCATCACCAGAGCATAAATTGTCTTTTCTCTGCCTTGTTTACATGCGTCTATGATCAGGGGGCTTCTTTGTGCCACAGACCTTGAAAAGCCGAAGCACAACACTTCACTTCACCATGCACTTCAACCAATGGCAGCAGATGGAGAAAGACGACAGGGGTGGGTGGGAGGAGGGGGTTGCTAAGCAACCTGTTGTAACATTAACATGGAGTGAAAACAGAAACCTGGTGTCTGGCTGAAACATCCGGCCCGATCCAAAGCCATCCCTTATTCACAGTAAAGACAAGGCTGTTTTCGACATATACTGTCGCTTCAAAGGTTTTGTGTCCATGTGGTGCTAATATCCAGCTTCACTATGCATTTGTCATGAACCCAGACTAATGAATAAGGCTGATTTTAAGGAAAATACCACAGCAAAGAGAAGAATATCATTAGATTATTTTGCTATTGTCCAGTTTAACTTTGAATTACCTTCAAACCTAAAATGAAAAATGTCTAATCATTAGTTTAAAGGTCCCATATAGTATAAAAAGGTATTTATCCATGTGTTGTTTGATTATAAAGCAGGTCTAGGTTCTATATTAATACTGTGAAAGTATCAAAGCCTCAGTCCACAGAGAAATGCACACAGCCTGTATTCAGAAACTGAGCCTTAAAACCAGCTGTCAGGACTTCTGTAACTTTGTGATGTCACAACAAAGAAGTCACACCTTTCAGCCATGCCTCAAGACCCACCAACCTGGACCCGCCATTCAATCTTGCAGGATTTGGTTTCTCTGAGTGTTTTCCTGAAATCTGCTATATCTTTATTCAATGACAAAAACAGTCAGCCAATCAGAAGAGAGGATCAGAGCCTCCTCTCATCTGATTGGCTCACTGACCTGTTGTTACTAGAGCTCTAGAGATAAATCGAATAGAGGAGATGTAAAACTAGATTTAGATGGTTTTTGGTTCTAAAAATCACAAATATATCTTCTTATGAATCAACACTTCAAATAAAACACCGGAAAAATGGAAAATATGGAGTTTTAATCTCATTCTACACACATGGGCACAGCTGGCCTTCACGTCATGTGTCAAAGTAACAGGTGAAAGATGCACTTATTTAGCAAAACAAGTGAATTCTAATAACCTGTGGGTCAATTTCACTTGCCTCACCATATTGTAACTAGCTCATAATTTATAATACTTTGTGTCAGATTTCCAAACCAGACTGAGATCATCTTGGAAAAACAGGACTGGGTGATCTGGACGCCAGCTGGCTTTGACAAATCTTTGAAATTCAGTTTGGAGATTTATGTCTCTGAGGGTCGCTCCTATCAAATCTAAGGGATCTGTGTAACGTGATTCTGAACAAGCTTCATAAAACATTAACAACTATGCTGGGTTCATACCAACATGTCCCATCCTCACTCTACGGGTTTCTGTTGTCATGTCAAGCTTAAAAGACTGAAATACAACACTTTGACCTTGATTTATTCTGTCTTTGAAAAAGCAAGAACTAGCTGTTTCTGGCTTATAAAAGCAAGCGCCAAATTTCACATTTGGTTTTAATATTTTTTTTGTAAAGCAGCACACTGCACCCTGAAATCCTGCCGAGACATATTAAAACACCTCAAAACATCCCTGTTCTGGATATGTATAATAATTAAGAAAGAAACTCTTCCTTGAAAAAACAAATTACCATCAAATTTTTAGCCTGAGTGGCCAATATTTTGCACTGAGTCTAAACTAAAATAAAGTACAACCTTCTCTTAAAGACACATGTACTATAGTAACCTGGATACATAAATATGCTGAACAAAAAAACACTACTATGCATAGTTCATATCTGACTTGCTTTAATTACACAACAATATGTGCAAAAGGTCATAGGGGCTTGGCTGCTCTTTGAACGACTTGATTGGAGAAATGGCTCCCGGCTGAGCCCCTGGGCACCAAACATATGACTGATGTATCTGCTCCGTTTGCACACACAAACCTGTCACTATCGCTGTGCAAACATCTACAACTCCTGTGCTCACAAGCTGTAAACCAGGAGCCTGCTTCACATGATGCTCAACTACTCCTGAGTCAATACTCCTGTGAGCCTGAAAAACTTGTTATCCAGAGGCAGCAGGGAGCAGAGCGGGCCTGTGTTGTTTCACTCAATGACAACACACTTAAGTTAAATATAATAATAATAACTCTTTGAGGCTTTGGCACGCACACACACACACGCACACAAAGTCCTTTAACATGTAGGAAGCTAATGGATGTCCTGTTCTCTCTGAGTAAACAATGTCCAGATACAGTATCTCTGTTAACTGTGTCCAGTACAACAATGAGATAAAAGTGAGATATTCTGAAATGAGCCGTCCACATTACAAAACACTTCAACAGGTAGTTTTGAGAAAATCAGTCTGACTACTTTGCCTCTGTCCTTGAAGCAGTTTGATTAATTATTTGTGGTGGGGTTAATATTTTATCAAGCTCGTGTAGCGTCATGTTACGCAGATCCGTTGGAGTAAAAAAGAGGTAGTCATTGTAGTAATATTATGAATGAAAACACAGACAGAGACGAATACATCCACTGAGTTTTAGAGGAAAATGACATAACTCACTGATGGTGGAGCAACTCATTTTGCAAAGATGGTGGATTTATTTTTTTTTTCTTACTGGGATGTAATGGCGTCCATGAACTGAACTTTTTACATCCATGTAACTTTAGAATTACTCTTATCGTAAGTTTTTTTGTAATGTTTTTTTTTTTTTTTTAGCCTTGGTTAAAATTTAGCTCAAAATAATCAATGTTTTTCTATATATGTGTTATTGATACATCATATAAAAGTCAATATAAATGTGTAGAACGTGTCACTTCTTACACCTAACTTTGGAAATCTTTTAAATGTCCATCCTGACAGCGCTTTGAAGTAGAACAATGTGCACAAGTGTGTACATCCACACTCCACGCTGCAGTTGTGAGGCAGCTGTTCACGTCACATGCTGTTTATTATGAGGCCTCATGCAGACCTGTTTGTCAGACTAGAACATGAAGTTTAATATTCAGGTCCACTGTGTCACTAACTGCAGAGAAGATTCACACTGTTACTATAACACAGTAACTGCTCAGTCAGTCACAGTCAGAGAAGCCACTGGGATAAGAGACTGTACTGAAACATCCCTTTGAAATAACAATAAATTACACTTCAGGACACAGCAGTGAGATTCCTGTGTGTAACAGCTGCTAATGCACCTCACTGACTGTTACACTACTCATACATCCACTGCCTTTTCACCTTCAATATGATCTAATCAAACGTGCCAAAGGCTACAGTCTAATCTGACAACACTGTGATGAAAATGACAGTGAAATACCGGTCAGTAAACTATTCCCAACACCTCCATGCCGCATAATATGCATTCCATTAAGAGCATGGTCCTGATGTCACAGCCTTATTGTATGCATGTGCAGTGTCTGCTCTATATGACTCACAGTGACAACCGCTAATAGTAACGCTTCACTGCTGCCTGCCAACTTACAGAAACAACCGCAACAGAAAGGATGTATTAATCATTAATAAAATGATAGCAGCCAGAATTCAGTCAGGACGCTTTTAACTCCATGACTTGAGTATTTGGGGGGGGGGGGGGCATTCAGCTTCAGAGTGCGGCACCCATGGCGGGTCGCATTTCTACTGTATGGCTCTGTCTTTACTGCAGTAACTGTCCCAAAGCCAGAGCGCCCATCTGCTGAGATGCAAAATCAAAAAATCGACCGACTCAGAGAAGCTTTTATATTTGATGCAGTCTGCCGGGTTGATACAGCAAGGACTGGGTGATTCATGAGAAATACATTAAGTGGTGTTGGTTTTGCATAATGCGATAATAACACAAAGTCAGCTGTTACGGTGCCAAGGAAAATAAATAAATAAATAAAAGAAAGAGAGGAAGGCATGAACAATAATAATAAAGAAACAAATAAAAAGCATTAAAGAGCTGCAGCAGACGCGGCACGCTGCAGGGACATGCTCACCTCCGTGTGATGGTAATCCAGTGTTGTACTCGCTGCTGCAGACACACTTCACTGAGCTCTGTGCGACCGACGGCTTCTCTCCACCAGCGTCCTGTCAGCGCTGCACACTCACCGGCACCATCTGCGTCAACGTCGCCGCACAACACAACCACCGAGCACCGGGGGCCGGGCCGCTGTCCCTTCGCAATAAAAGCCGTGCAGGTCGCAACCAACTGCTGAGGGGGGGAAAAAATGGCTCTTTAGCAACTAAATGCGCTACCATATTGTTTGGTGCAGGGGAGGGCGCATAGCCTTCAGTGAGAGTTTTTAGCCAAAATCAACTCTCAAATCAATCAATAGCAGTGGGACACAGTTGATATAGGGAGAACATAACCAAAACAGTGAAATTGGGGTCCTAAAACCAAATCAGTGAGCTGAAAGATACTAAAATGCTCCATAAACTTGTGAAGGAGGAGTTTTTATATTTGACTAACTGTTGACATACGGGAAAAAAACAGCTTCTACGTGACAACACCGAAGAAGGCTACTTATAACTTTGGATTTCCTAGTGAAGGTCTAAATAAATTCATTGAAATTCTGTTTTGAATTAAATAATGACCAAAGGTACAACAATGTGAATGAGCCTGACCAATAAGTCTGTATAATATGTCTCAGACAATTTCTTATGATTAAAATGTATTCACTGAAGGATTTCTACAGTAGCAACATTACACATCCTCACTGGCAAACTGTGTCATAAACAGGACTAGAGATAATAAAACAACTTCTTCATTAAATGCATGTTTTTCTCTGCTTTGACTGTATTACACTTTTTGAACACATTGTCTTTATCAGGTGTTTTTATGCAGTAAAGTCTGCATAGGATCATGAGACACTGATATATGAACAGAATCAAAAATAAAAAAAAGATAATTGTAATTATCTTACTATAGATGTCTTCAGAAATATATTCTTTTTGTTTTGCACCTTGATGTAGTGTTTATCAGTAAAGATTGTACTTTGAAAGTCTTGACCAGAAGTCCTAGCTGGCTTCACTGTATCTGACTTTGTAAATGTCTCTCATCAGAGATCTTCAGAGAGGACAGTTGCAGCCAGGGTTCCTTTATATTAATACAAATTAAATACTTTGTAATTTGTTCAAACTTCGGCATGCTTAATGAGATCAAATCAACTTGAAAAAAGTTTTCACATGCAATACATGATAAAAATGTGGGAGTCCGCCTTTAAATGACAAACAGAGAATATGGAGCACCATCAAGTGTCCAAACCTCACATTGCACAAGAAATAAATGGTTATAAAGGAGCAAATTAAAATAAGAACAAATTCACTCTTTTTAAAGGACTGTATCATCTTGTTCATTATGAAATTCAGAAGTTACATGAAGTCTGATGTAAAAAAAAAACAAAAAAACAGACCTCCTAAAGGTTATCATATAATCCATGCATGTACTCCTTCAAGTTCAGGAAGATATACTACTATACAAATATCACAGCCAATGTAAGCCCTTTAGGAAGTATAACAGTGACAGCATTTGAGGAAAAATAAGTGGAATATAATGTCACGAATCTCACAATAAAGTACTACAATGCAGGAATAGAGTTATAGGGGCGGGTTTACAGGACAGGGTGGGTGGGTGGGTGGGGTGTCTCATCAGAGAAATATATAAATATATATGTAAATATACAGGATATATATATTTCTCTGGTGAAGTGCACCATTAATGGTGCTGGCTCAGTTACTTTTACAGGACACACAATCAACAAACAATGATTAAATATAATTAAATATTTCAAATAAAACAAATGATTTCCCATTTCCCCAGTTCAACTCATTACACTTAAAAACCTAAAATACCTAAACACAAGCCAAAGTAAGATTTATTACCATATCACAGAATTTATTTATGTCCTACAATTATTACAGTTACAGTTTTTACATAAAAACATACCATGAAATAGAAACTAAATATCTCTCTCACTCACACACACATAGACACATATACACAAAGACAAACAAAGACAGTAAACCCACATACACAAAAATACTTTGAAATGTTATGGGGACTGAATTACTCTGTAAAATACTAACTCATGCATACAATTAATAAAAGCAAAAACAAACAAACAAAACAACTGTCTCTCCATGTTTCTTCATTTTGATAAATCCTAATGGTTGTTTATAGAAGAACACACCTTCTGTCCAACACATCCTTCCCTCTTAAATAAAAATAACTCATAACTTTAGCAAAAGTAGATGTGTGTGGATCACCGCAGGCGCCGAGGTATGGGAGGTGCTGAAGTTGTTTGTCTGTGAGTAGGTCTTTGAGGAAGTGCGCGAGTGGGGTGGGCTATGTAGCGCTCATTAAGCATCTTCTCTGGCACCCTGCAAGAAACAGACAGCGCTGTAAGGTCACCCACTGATGACATATACACCCAGACTCTGTGTTTCAAACAATATACTATACCATTTATTTACTACAGAAATGACAATTTAACAACTGGATAACCATCACTCAATCCTTGGTAAGCGACCAGTCCCTGGCTAAATACATATATAAATGATAAATCTGAAAATCAGAACTTTTATACTTAAATTGCTCTTCTTCTCTTCTGCCATACAACAGCAGAAAGCTGTTAAGATAAAAGGATTTAAAGTTTTCAAGCTGGAGAACAAACTGTGCAACAGATTAAAAAAAAGTTGATAATTTTACCCATGAAAAGGTACACTATACCTGAAAACACAGATACAGCACTTTGCCTCTAGACATTAATGTTGGTAAAGGGAGAACACACAGTTTCTTCAAACAAAATGCGTTCTCTCAGCTTTTTTTCAGATAAGAATGATTCAGCTTTCTTATCACTTTCAACACATTTGTTCAGGAGTTTGTAGAGAAATCAATATAATAAATTAAATTATGATTTATACATTGAAATGTGTGATTAGGTACTAATGTTGTTGATTAGGTACTAATACTAATTACTGCTACTGTTAAGCTAGTTAGCTTTAGCAGGAGTCAAGCTAGGTGTATTTCTACACCATTATTGAATTTATCTACGTCCTCATTTAGCTTTGACGAGTAATAAAATGATTTACCAAGATGCCAATTCATGAAGATTGATTTTTATTTCCAATTACAGACAAGAGCTGCTAAAATCTTTAAACTCAGCTGTTAGCTATGGCAGCTAGCTTTCACTTGATACTGTACCTCTCTTGTTCAAGCTAGGAGGTTGTTGTCACGTTGTCAACATTTTACCAAGCCCAAGTGCAATTACTGTGGTTTTGCTTTCAATTTAGTTTTAAAATAACTCAAAATGTAAAACACTGTTTTCACAGAAATTATAAATTTCTGCATGAAGTCAGGCGTTCACACATTCTGTCTCACCAGACACGCACATCTCAGCAAGGTTTCAGAGAATGAAACCCACACGGACAGATTTTACCACACTGTTTGCAGCACTTCAAACTTGTGAGGGGGAGGCTTGTTAACTTTTTTCATTATTATGACAAGAAATGTTATTTAGTACATCCAACATCTCACAATAGTAAAACAACTACTGAACTATACTGATTTCGTGATTTTGTTTCTTATCCCCTGTTCCTGTTGTATTTACATGGCAAATTAACATGTTTTACACAGAGACCGAATTAGCTTGTAGCTATGCTGGGTTAAGAAACCACAGGAAACTCACTGTTCACAAAAAAACTACATCAAATGAGGACAAAGATAGATAGATACATACAGTACATTACAACATAATTTAAAAAAATGTTCAACAGCTGAACAAGCTAAAGCTGTACCAGAGTTTATATCTAGCATAGTGTGTACGTAGTAATTTTTTTTTTTTAGAGAGATGAGACTTCTATCATTTAAAATGATCAGACTGTAGATACAAAAATTGATCAAAGCCATAGGTAACAATCAATCGTCCACCAGAGTCACTTCAACTTTTGCTTTTAGTTTAAAACGTTCTCAGTATGTCCTCTCACTTCTGCGTATGAGAGATATTTATATCTTTAAACAACATGAATGTTGACGCCTTCATCAGTTACTGACTTTGGCTTCCTCCCTAAAACACAGCTGTGAATCACTGGCAGGTGAACGTTTCCTCTTTCTCTACCTTTTGTCTCTCTTATCGCTGCCTGTAGTTTGTTTCACTCACATGATAGCTACACCTGTAATCGCTATATTCATGCCACATTTCATTTAAAAAGGTTATTATTTGGTACAGCTCGCTAAAACTAATGCAGTCTAATACAACAGTCCTGCCACACATCCTCACTGCATGAAGGTTATAATGATCAGTTTTTTACTGACATTGTTTTAGAGTTGTTGATTCAACTGCATTATATTGACGGGTGTTTCCATTATTTTGTCCACCCCATACAAATCGTTGAGGGTAGGCCAAACAACAGACACTCCTCTTTTTTTTATGTTACCATACAGTTCAATAGCAACACAACCTGCCGCCTCCAAAACGATCATACAACTGTTTAACACAGTTTCAACAAAAACTGAACTTTATAACCTTCATGAGGGAGGATTTGTTGCAGGACTGTTGGATTAGGCAGCATTAGTTTTGGCTATGTGTACCTAATAAACTGACAACTGAGTGTAATTGCTGAATTGTGTTGTTTTGGTATACTATTTTATTGTATCATATTGCTCAGTACAGTGTTGTTCTGCATACAGTAAAGTGTATCAGGTTTCAGACTGACCTTTCTGGGATCCGTGGAGGAACCCTGGGTGGAGGAATGTCGGGTGCAGAATCAGACGGCCGCGGAGGTCGTGGTGGAGGAGGAAGATTTTCTATCGTGTCCTTTAAAAAAAATATCAAACATATACTGTGACCACACCTAAAACAAAGATTTTGACAAATCCTACATTCCACTGTGCTCTAACTTTAAAGCCAAAACAATAAGGTAATTAATTCATCGAGTCGATCAACAGAAAATTAGTTTTAGCAATAGTTTAAGTATTTTTTTAAAGCAACAATACTCTTCAGCTCCTGATCCTCAGTTGTGAGGATTTGCTACATTTCTTGATTTTGTGTGACGTAACCTGAAAGTGAGTATTAGACTGTGAACCGACAAAACAAGCAATCTGAAGATATCATCTGGGCTTTTAGGGAATTGTTATGACATTACTTGTATTTTCTGAAATTGCATTGACAAAATGATTAATCAATCAATGAAAAATGTAATGGTCAGATTAAGCAATGAAGAAAATAGTTCATTATGGGTCTATCTACTTTCTACAGATCTACAGCAAGATATGAGCGGGGGTTTCAGCTAAAGTGTCAAAACTGAGGTCTGCAGGAAAAACATCACAGTTCTGATTACACCCTGACAAGTGATTTCTGGGAAACTATTGAGCAATGTGAGCCACAATTCAAAGATTTCACCAGAGAAAAAAACTTGGGTCTTACAGTTTTAGTCTTTTGCATGTCATTTAATTCTAAAGCACAGGTAGATCTGTATCTGTATTATCTTCGTATTTCAGGATCTGAAAAACTGAAGTAGCCAGTGACTACAGAATAAAAGTGAACATAGACTTCTTGTCTACCACTCTGCTGCACATGCATGTTACAAGTGTAGAATACAAGAATACAGATGAAAAGTGAAGGTTCAGTTTGGCTTATAGACTCCGCCTTCTATAGCAGTTTCTGATGTAAACCGGAGTAAAAGTAAAAGTCTGTGTGATGACCTGTTACTAAATGCACTGAAGATGCAAATGCTTCTGTTGTTAATTTGGACTCACCTCAAGGTCGGGCTCTGTCCCGCTGCTGTAACTAAAGGCGCTGTGAGAGCTGAACCTGTTGCTTTCAGTGCCTGATGTAAAGAACAAACAGGTTAATGTGGCAAGAAAACATGTGATTTCAAGACTCTGAGGTTGGTGCTTGTGGTTAATTATGCCATAAGACCACTTTGCCAAATGTAGACAAACATATATTATTAAGTCACACAGCACAGACATTACAGCTGTACAACACGTCTGCAGGAGCCCCTAGAGTGAGATTAAAGAGTGGAGAAGCCTGTAAAGAACAAACAGACCAAATATGAGAGACATATGGTCGTCAGTGTGAATTCTTCAAAACCTAACAACTCTTCTGGAAGCACTGTTCCTCCTCTGTGATATCTGTATGCACATTTCTGATTTCTTTTTCTTTTTCATTTTTAAACAAGCTTTTGTGAAAAATGATACAAAGTAGAGGGATTCAAAGTGACAGTTCCCTGTCACATACAAATAACCTAAAATTCATACTTAAGAACAGTTCAATGCTGCTAGTATTATAAGCCGGCTTGCTTGAAAAGCAACATAAACATGAATGGTGGAGCGAAAAAACCTTGAACAAACGATATAACTTAAACAAACTAAAACAAATGACTGTTAAAAGTTAACTACGTGTCTAAATCTCTGATAAGATCAGAGTCTTTAATGAAGAAGCCTAATTCATCAAACTGTAATTTGACTGCGGGAAATTCCTGTTTCTTCTGGTACATAAGAGTTTTTTTTTAGCTCAACTAGTAAGAGAGGAAGTATTTCAGACACATTTTAATATTTCAGGCCAGTTTTCTTTGGGCAAAGAATCGAAACAGTTTTGTTTACTGAAGAATTCTCAAGAAATCTCTTGTCTAATTTTGTCTTTGAATAATTGAGCGTGTGCATGACTTTAATTTGAGACAATGTCTAGAATAAACAGAACAACTATGAATCTCCTCGAGAACAAATAACCAAAAGCTCCAAAGAGATTTGTTTTCCCTTTTCTTTCTCCCATTTAATCTCATTTGGATTCATGGAGGGAGTGTTAACAGACTGAAATACATCAGAGAACTGGGCACCATCATCACAGGACTTGTTTGTAAGTCAAGATCTGAGGGTGAAGCCTTTTTTTGAAATTACTTGTGTGAGTATAGCTTGCGATTAACAGGAACATTATTTCTATGAAATCCATGAGCAAAAGCCCCCCTCACTCAGGTATAGGTCACTGACAGTACATAAATCAGCATTGTGAGAAATCACTATGCAATCAGACTGATGGGAATGATGGATTTCAAGACATTCTCAGAAGGAATGATAATATCCTTAGTCTGCAGGAAACCATAATTTGCTTCTATCTACCTGATGCTTCCTGCATCAGGCTTTAATAAAACAGAATAAAACACGCTTGTTTGGTGTTTGATTGTTGAACAAAGTTATGAGAAAAAGTTATTATGTCTCACAGGTAATGAGATGGCCACCATTCCCTTCACTATTATCATTACCGTTGTGCAAAGGGAGGCAAATATTTGAAGCCATAGAGGCTTAGAGGACAAGGGATATTTTATTTTGCAGCAAGTCAGAGGAAATGCATTACCGACAATCATCCCTCTAGCTGGTGTACAAAAAAGAAACATCCTTGAGTCAAGACCACTCTGTCTGCTACTTAATCAAGATTTGGATTATTCCACTGGATTTGACTTCTAGCATTTTCTACCTCCCACTGCAGCAGTATCTACAGGGGAAACAGCATCAATAATGTCAACACACGGGCAAAGCTCCTCAGGTTGCAGTTAGTTGGAAGTTGAATTTGCACACAGCCACCACATCTGCAAATGCTGGCACTTCCGGTATCACCACTGTCTCTAATTGCCATTAGTAACATGTGAGTATTAACCTTTTCTCCTGCATCCTTTCTGAGTATATAAAGAAAGGATGGACCGATGATCGCCATGGTTTCTACAGTAGTAGTAGTAGTACACCAATAACAAACATAATACACCATTATAGACCAGATTTAATTTTTTTCTCTACCCATTTGGTTGGGTCATGTGTAGACAGGAACTCAAACAGTAGCAGAGGCAGGCATCAGCTTATCAACAAAGCAACAATGACTCACATAAGTTTAGAGTCTACATTGACTCTGGCATGTATTTAACTGGAAAGGCAGAGAGTTCAGAAGTTATACTCTGGTCCTTCTTGTTCAGTCACAGTTCAAACCGCCGAGCCACAGTGTCAGGGAAAACAAATCATGAAGAAAGAAAAAGCAGTAGGACTCACTAGATGTGCTGGACGTGCTACCTGTCTTCCAGCTTCCTCTCTGGATAACCTGAGCCACAGGAGGGGGTGGAGCCACCACTCTGGGCCCAGACTCATACACGGCACACTCTAATGTCATACTTGAGCCCCAGTACAAGTTCCTCTGCAGCGGAGCACTTATCTCATATTCTAAGAGGGCAGAGATCACATCAAATGTTAGTATTTATGAAAACAACAGGATGTTCTGTTCGTGAAGTAATCATTTTATAACAGTAAGACATGCTCATAATCAGTTAATCATGGAGATACATGTATTTCAAATAAATACTTAGATGATAAATAGTGAAATTATTCTACCAAGCTCCTTTCCTGTCTTCTCTCTCTCTTTGTGACGCCTGGTGATGCTGTCTCGTAATTTCTTCAAATTTTCCTTCAGAAAAAAAAAACCCCAAGCACACATGACACATATTAGATCTAGTCCTTCGCCATGAATCCACACCTGACAGACCATAGAGTTTGTATAATCGATCTACCTGCTGATAGCGGATGGAATTCGCCCTTCGCTCATGGTCAAACTGCCAGGCCTTGAACTCTTGGACGGCTTCATCCACAGTAATCTCCCCCACTTTCACTCTCTCCTGCAGAGATATGAGCTGCCTCTGTCCAGGGGTCTTCATCCCGGCATAGGGGTCATGAGCAGATGTCGGAGCCTCTGTCGCAGGCCGAGCTGGATGGGTGGAAAACTTGTCAAACTTATAGTGAAATTTTTCAGAATGCAGAAATTATTTACTGCCTAGGGAAAACATAAAAGCTTTTTTTTTTGGAAATCCTTAAATAGAAAAACCATGTGAATAAAATTACTATTTTCTTTTTAAATTGAAGTTGCGCAACAGTTTCATGGAGTTTCACGGAGGCATAACTAAGCTCACCAGTTCAGTTAAACTTCAATGGCACATTGAAAAAAACACTGATGAATAAACAACTTTAATATGCAGATGAGCAGAATGGTCTCAGGGTAATTATAAAAACATGTTGGTCGTGGCGTATGGGTGCTTGTTTTGTTCACAAGTACATATTTTGGTTATTCCCTTAGATTCAGCTTGGTTCATGCTATGTTATGTTTTGTTCCTCCTCCTTCACTCTCTCTCAGCCACACTCCACTGATTGTTGTTTGTTCTTTTACACATTTCTTAAAGTTCAAATCTGGTTTATTTTTGTTTCCTTGTTGCTTCCTGAGCTGGGTCGTATCAACTGCACTGTAATTTAGTTAATTTCATTGTTATCTTAGACTGCAGGATCAGTTGATTCACTGCAGAGCTTTAGTAAAACCAAGTGGAGGATATCAGTATATCCACTCATCCTATTTTTTCACAGCAGACATCTTGACTTGTCAAGGCAGAAAAAGCACAGCATTTATCATGGCTGCATTCCATTTAGGCGAGCCAGCTCCAGGGCTCTGGTACTGGGCACGCTCTCACTGTCATGACTGGAACACTTAATTGAATGGCACCATCGTTAGTGTCATCTACAACTGTGCTTCTCCTACTGTGACAAGTTAAAATGTTCAACATGCTTTGCTCTCAGAGACTAGGCTAAAAATGCCCTTACACACAATTAGCCGTAACCTCTTTATTTGACTTGGTGTCACTGAGAGCCTCGTGTCTGACAGCATTAATAGAACAAAGGCAGCAAGGTTCACGTCGGGTTTTTAGATAGAGTCAAGCTTTAAAGGTAGTTTTCTATACATACTCATGAGTGCTATTTGGTCAAAATAAAAGGCAACAGATGAATGAGCATATGAAAGTATCAAGAGATCATGTCAAATAGGTGGAGAATCTACTGTTCTCAAACACTTGTTTTTCAATGTAGTAAAGTGTTAGGCGCACTAAATTCAAAATAGTTTGGTTCCCTCCACTGAGAAAGATGAGATTATTAACAATCTTACAATGGTGTTAAATAAAATAAACTTGCAAATGATGACAAAACAGAATCAATCACATTAAATTGCTATACTGGACAGGATCAGACATAAAAAAAAAAAAAGATTCTCAGTGTTATTTTCAATAGTTTAAACCATTTTTACCTGCAGGGTATCCCATCTCCATGATACTACTCTGGGACGTGCCTTTATCTGAAAATACTGTAAAGAATATCAAGTTATATATTTTTGCCTGGAGAGTAGTTTTATGAAAAATGATGTGTAAAGAGAATATTTTGGGTAAAATAAAAACAGACTGCACAATACCTCTAGAGATATAGGTCATAGGCCTTTCAGGCTCAGGCTTAAACTCAGATCTGGGGATGGGGGCTGGTGGACGGTTCTGTATCAATGGGATAAGGCTACTATTTGTATCCACAATATCATAGATATCCTCTGGAAGGAGGTTGTATGGATCCTCCTCTTCATCAATTTGATCTAAGTCATTGTGATCATCTTTTGTCTCTTCTTCATTTTTACGGTCCTCATTGTAGTCCCGGACTGCATTGTTGTGAGGTTTTGCTGGAGGACACAGTGTAATCACATATTATCACTATATTATATATTTCTAGTTAAGGTCATTACTTTGAAAGATGTCCAAATGTTTACCTTGGAAAAACTTTCGAAGCATGGCTTCCTCAGGATTCTCATCTACTGCAGTCATCACCTCATCTGATAAAAACAGCACAGTGATCGTCAGTAAAAACCTAACCACCATCATCATTGTTCGGTCCAATAAATAAAATCATGTTAATCTTACATAGGTCCTCTGCACATTCAGGGTCGATCCCCAGCATCGACTCGTATATATCCTCTGAACAGCCCGAGTACTTCATCATGATATCTTGAGATGTCGCTGACATGAGTTCATACACCTCTGCACTCTCCTCTGTGTTGACGGTGTCTTCGAGGTGAGACTTGAGCATGTCGGCTGTCTCCTAGATTTGTTTGACCACAGGAAACAGACATTGACTCCAAAGATACGAAGAACCGGAGGCTGAATCCAAATGTCCCCACACTCACAGACTCACGTGTTTCCAGGAGGGATGCAAATATTGTGTTTGGCACCACATGTAAGGGAAAAGTTTCACTGTACATTCTGACCATATCTGATATGGCACATATCGTTCAGAAAAATAGGGTCACAAATTTCAGTTCATCTCCATGGAAACACATGAGCCCTGCCTCATAGCGCATTTCTTCCCTTTCGCGGTCCAGCACCCTCAGACTTGACGTGGTGACGGTGAAGACATCATTGTTTGTATAACAAAAGTCCACAAGTCTGGAAGGTGCACATTTGGATTCAGCCTGACTGTCAGAAGAAACTGTTTAACACATTGAAGGATACTAAATTAAGAGAAGGCTTTCATTATTTGACTTACAACAAATTCATCCATGAACTGTCTAAGATCAGAGAATCCACTCTTCTCTGCCAGCGTGTTTGGGTAGTCCCCATACTTATTCATTACGCTGTAAGCCTGGAGAGCTCCAGGACATTGAAGGAGAATGGTGGTCAGCTTCTTCAGACCGTACTTAGCAGCAAAGTGGAGCAGCGTGGGAAGCTCCTCATTACGCTGATCTGTACAAAGCAAATAAAGCAATCAGACATAACCATTCGTATGACCGTACGTTGACTATTTCATTGTAAAAGTTCAACCAGGCAAGGCAGTGATGCTGTTCTTGTAACACATGTGCAACAACAGCAGATCCTCCCCCAACTTTATGGAACTACGTGCCTCAAAAATAGCAAGCATGGGCAACTACCAGAACCAGAAATCAGCGCTGTACTCACATGCTGCCATATTTTCTTCTTCAATTTGTCTAATTCCAAACAGCTGAAGACTAGTAGCAGGCATTTTGGATTTTAAGGAGTCAGTTAGCATGCTGTCTAGGGATTCTGTTGCATTGGACGTCAAGTTGAAGGCCTGGAAGTAAAAAATAAGTCACATATTTAGAGGAGCTATTAAACTGGCAAAAAAGGCCAACAATGCTACATACTATATTACATAATGTCTCACCTGGCAGATGAAGTTAACAGGATCAGTGGCATTTTCGATATACCGACTGACCTCACCCATATTGGTATAATATGTCACAGGCATCAAGCTGATGGAGGAATGGTCCGTGTGCATGCTGAGTGATACCACTCCAGCAGGCATATCTAGATCACGAAAACAAGAAAATACAGTGATTTAATCAGATTTAAGTTTCCAATATCTTACGTTCAACTAACAGTTCAGGTAACAGTTTATGGTCACATTACTTCCTGGAGATACTTGCCAGGTGCAGCAACACTGATAGTGTATTCATTCTCCACAGTGCCTGGGACCCTTTTTGCAGCTACACCTCCAGATGAAAACTCCACCTCTGGTGCCAACTGATCGTCTACTTTCTGCGTGAAAATGATGAACAGTGTCTCTCGCTCCTTAAAACAAAAAGGTAAAAAATAGAATGAACACAGTTTCTTAGAAATTATTTTAAACAAGGACATTGCTAGTTCATATATTTTACTGATACAAAAACAAACACGCTTCACTCAACTACATTAACACAATGTAATTGCTAAATGTACTGGTGCCCTGTTGTCTCTCTCACATTATTAAATTACGAAAAAGTGAGAATATATGTTGAATAACACGCTCATTACACATAATAGCACCGTGGATACAGGTCTGATCCACTTTTAAATTGCCTGTGATATTATTGTTATGTAATTACTTCAGTCTTACCCCACAGAGAACTCTGTTTGGTTGAACAGTGAGACACGGGAGGTGCGGAGGTGTGCTAATTTCCTCCCTTGTGGAATTTTCCGTGGTCTCAGGTTCCTCTTCATCCTGTAGGACAGGTACTTTCTGCACTTCAGACACCACTTCCTCTGTTTCATCAGCGGTGGGATTTTCAGTTGAAGAGGCTGGTGGGATGTACAACTCTGCTGTGGCTGCAACTTCACTCTGATTTTCCTTCTCCACGCGTCTATCTATGAATAAGAAGGCAAAGACATGATTGTCTCTTTGACTGTCCTGATAGACTACAGGTGTTTTTATTTAGCCTTTAGTTAATCAGCAAGGGCTAAAGGCTCAGTTCATGCACAAAACGACACACTTGTTTTACCTCTGAAGATACTTTTGGTTTCACTTTTTTTCCCCCAAACATTTAATAATCCACTGATTATTTACCATTATTATCTCTTCAGTCCAAGGGAAAACTACTAGTTCTGTTAGTTAGTTGATCTGTTTGAGAATATTGTCTCTGGAAAAGGCAAAATGCTTTTAGGTCTCTTTCTTGTCAAATCTTTACCACTGGTTGTAATCTGCTCTCTGAAAAGCTTCAGAGATACTTATCAAAATACAACACATGTGAGTGCGAATCTTTAAAGGCACAAAAACGAAAATAATTAAGTGTGTTTAAATGTTGCGTACTGTCAGTGATGGACTCCAAAATGGTGGTGACATAGACAGCAGGCTCGTCATCAGCGGAGAGTTTTCTCCAGCTCTGCCAGTCTTCGAAACTCTCTGTCAGTATGTCATCCTCTGTGATGCCGCACAGCAGCACCACTACTCTGTGCGGCGGATAGAGGAGTCTATGAAGTGCTCCCTGCAGTTCAGGTTCACAGAGCATGTCCAGGAATGCTGTTGTGAGGAGCAGCACAATGCACTTGCAACTTTGGAAGTAGTCAAAGTTATATCCATGGAGCTGATCGGCTGGGCCGACTGCGTACAACAAAATAGAACTTTTGCGTAATTTTCTAGAAGATTTCAAGATCTGCTGTAAATATATGGCCCACTCCTGCGCCTCGGCTGTGTGCAGAATTAACAGCTCACATGCTGAGAGCGATTTGGAATCTGCTGAAAAACAGAACATATTACAGTGTGATAAGCATGTACAGTACACGCATTCAAACAGCCTCATGACCATCTTACATCTCCAGCATAAACTGGAAAATACTAATAAGTAGTTCCTCTTAAACCTTACTGATCAAGCCTCGCCACGAAACATGAATCACAATCTTGTAATCTACTCAAACATTACACTAATGATACGACACTGGTGATATTATGTGTTGGTTTCCATGTTGCAGCAGGTAGTGTTTGTCGTGGAAATGCTCCACAACATACCAGCTGTCCGGCTGTGGAATGTCAAGGTGACTGTGGTTAGAGAATCAATGTCTGATTTGTTTGATATTTCAGCACAGAGTCAACAAGGTGTTGTGCAAACATTCCACTGTGTCAACACTGGTCAGAGTAATTTTGTTTGACTCATTACAGTGTTTAATCAGGTCAAGTTCACCTCTGTACACGCGAACTGGGAAAGAAACCCAACGCGAATGTTCACCTTCATCACAGTTCCCACTGACGGCAGAGCAGAGAGACTTGCCATCTGTTTGTTAATGAACTACTAACACGACTCACTTAAATTTAGACATGTGGGAAATCATAAAATAACCGACCTATGAATATAACTGCACAGGAAAGCTTAGATGCTTGCTTCCTCTTTTTTTTTTTTTTTTTATATGAGCTCAGAAAAGAATATCCAGTGAGAGTTCAGTTTAAAATAAGTTCATATCATATCATTTTTCAAAAGAGAAGGTAAAACATTCTTAAAGAGTTATTCATATTGTTTAATCATTGATCGAGAGTTAAGAGCAGTTTTGATGTAAATATATGTCTTCTGGCTAGACCCTCAGCACCTGAAACTAACTTGAAAGTTAGGGTAGATGGGTCATATTTACCTGATTGAATACTTGAGATGGGTTCTTCCATGGTTGTGAAGCCTCAAAGGTTCCCGAAATCACCTCACACAGAGCATCGTTTGCTGAAATATGTCCTTTTAGTTTCTCCGGTTTACTGAAACTCCTTTCCTCTTCAACTGAGACTGCACTAGCTTTCATCAGCTACAGCCTTTTGCTCAGTTGTATTAATAGCAACACTTAGTTTCCTGATTTTGGTGACACTGCCCCACTTCCTGAAACAGTTGAAGAAGTGAGAAAATGCACCACAGTCGTGTGAGAGTGTGTAACATGTCTGCGATTACACTTTTAATCAGCCGGGCCTCTGCTGTTTTCATCTGTCAAATATTCAGGACAAAAATGATATGAAAGAAATAAAACGAAGGGTTTAGTTCAGAGTGACTGTGTTGTTGAGACATTTTGAGACACTGCAGACACAGACCTTGACAGAGAAAACACATTAACCCAAAGCCAGGTTTTTTTGTGTTGGAAATACTTTTGACACACCTTTGTTCTCTGTTCTCAAAATTACTGTACACACACACACACACACACACACACACATACACGCGCGCGCGCACATGCACGCACACACATGCACACACATACATCTATTCACCTGTTGTTTGAGTCACATGCTTCTGTTTTTTCACTTCCTTAACAAGGTGTTTCAGAATGAGTGTGATACTGTCAAACTATATCACGAATAACCTCAAAACAAAATGACCTCAATAAAAGACTCTATTATCACTCAGGTGCTACTTCCATCTTTACTTTTACAGGCAATGAAAATGACAAACAGAAGCATGTGAATACCCTATTTCTGGGTCATTGTAAAGTTTAATATGTATTAAATAACCATGACCACTTTATGAAGCCTAAAATGTGATACGTATCAATATACTGCTACAACAGTAAAGGGTGTATTTTTAGGCTCTAAGTTATAAAACCTGTACTGTGATAAAAAGTTGTCTTATTATGATTCTGTCTGGCTGAAAATGATCACACACATACAGTTACATACACACGTACACAAGGACACACGATGTATTTCTTAATTCAAACAAGCAACAGATTGCATGAATGAGTCAATGAAATGAATGAATCATCTGTATGTTGTAATTTTTTCACGGCATTTGAAGTCAAAAAATTTTCCTCTCACACAAAACACCCGAACACGAGGCACCACACTCAAATCTCCACTAGAGGGCGGCAGACAATCACCTACATCGGCCAACGCACAGTCCCCATCACTGGTCACTGTGCAGACAACAACCGGAAGAAACAAGTCACCACAAGGCATACAGATGAGAGATCCAGGTACCTCTATACAGGTGTGGTAAGACACCTAAGCATTAATATCCCATCTTACTTTGCGTATTATTTAAATTGACTTTTTTTTGGCTGGAAGGACGACAACATACTGCAGTTGAACTAATTGCAGGGAGTTGGTTTGTCAATCTTTACTTGGCAAGAACACCAGTGGGAAAAAAACCGAACCAAAGAAAACACCACCAGGCCACATCAACAGAGGAAAACTGTTTGGACTTCTGCAGACCAGAGGGATGACTGCACTCTTCTGCAAAAACATCGACCTACTGTATGTTCTATGGTAATGTGGATGTAGCCTGTCCTGCTTTGGAGAGATTGGCTTATGTTATTATGGAGTCCTTATATAGAACTTTAGGATTCAGGATGGCTGTGTCTGAAATCACTCTCTATTTACTTTATAGTACAATATGTTTACTATCTACCATTTTATTTGAGTATGCAAAGATGTTTATGCATTAGACAGTGCTCTCTAAAATCTCTACAGCGGATCAGAAAAGTAGTGTACACTATGTTCTTTACAATCTCACATTAAACTCAAATATGTGTACATAAACAAAAACAGATGAACAACTCTAAATCAACTGAAGGCTCAGTCTAAAATGTGAGCAGGCTGCAACCACAAACTACATTGGGGTTGCAGAGCTTAAACCCCTTTTTACGCATATTTATGCTGCTCATGAAAAGTGTTGAAGGCAACATTTGAGGTACATTTTCCTGGCATGGCTTAGACCCACTGAACCAATTAGATGGTGAGGTAAAGGCCAATAAACACAAAGCAATCATGAGTGATCGCGATCATTGTATGAGAATTGATGAGGCTGATCGCAGCCCAAAACAGCTCTCACAGGAGTTTCTGTGGCAGCATCTGCAACAGCTTTTTCCACTGCCATCAACAAAACACCAAACCATCACATCTCCTGTAGAATTACTTCAACAAACTTCCAGACACTTGTAGAATCAAAGCCAAGAAGCTGTTCTTGGTGGCTCGCGGTTTACAACTTTTTCTTAGGGTTTGATTTATTTTGGCAGGAAGACGTAGGTTTTGCCCGGCCCTCGGTCTTCATTTTCTTTAATCATAGTTAGAGAATCACAAGACAAAAGTTTATTCACTTGTCTAACCGTGAACTTCAGCCACAAAATCAATTTGCACAGCTCTGCCTTTCTCCAATAATACAATTAGTTTTGTTTCTGCTCTGACCTCCTTCTACAATGTAGACCTTTTAATGGCCGCAACAAAAGTTCACTTTCTGCCTTCTGAAACTGCCTGTGAAGAGCAGGGTGATCCATGACCCGCCTTTAAGTACAATTTCCTGTAGAAAAAGAATCCCCTAATTTCTTCTAACTCTGCCATTAGCTACCATAAGCATGACCGGCCTGTTACCTTTTGTTTGGGCTCCCTTGAAACCACTATCTATTAGGTGGCTCAAATCAAATCCCTGCAGCCTGAGTTTAATAAGAGAATATTTTTGCTCCTATATTTTAACCTTGTTATCCAATATCCTGTCTTTTTAGTCCTCAGTGTGTTTTCAGCACACAGAGCGACTCTGCTAGGGAGTGTGCGTCAGTTCACAACAGAGATCTGACGTCCTGCCTCTCGGAGCACAAAAGTTCACGCACGGACTAACAGCTCTGTGATATTCTGCTACTCTGGCAGCGGATTAGTCAATGTAACATACAGGAAGTTTAACAAATTACTATACTGACTGGGCCGACTGTTATTTTTAGTTTTACTCTACCTGAGCAACGGCTAGATGTTCCCTGGGCTGCTTAATATGAGACTCAGTATGAGGCTATTCAACTATGTTTGGATAATTTTACTGGAAATTGCACATTTAGTGTTTTGCATAATTATTTAAACCTGGGCAGAAATAATTTTGAAACTTTTCTGGGTTAACTCATCGTTACTCAGAGACATGAAATCTCTTTTGTAGCTGACAGACACATGATTACTGTAATGGGAACTGCATTTGTCGACATAATGTGCCTCCCGGGTGAAAACTTTGTAATTTCGCGAAGGTCATTTTTGAGGAAACGGAAGAAATGCAGCCATATTTTAACATTGATGGCAATGGATTTTTTTGCACGTTGAACTCCAGAAATTTTCTCAGTTCATAGTGAAGCATGTAATTTTACAATGACAGAAAAAGATGAAAAAATATCAAAACTAAAGTTACTTAAGTGAAGCTCTCTAAGGCAGGAGGCGGTAACGGAGGGGGAGCACAGTACTGTACATCTAACATCGCCGACATAATGGTCATGTTACCGTCTCATTTACTGTACTTCCCCATCCCGGGAAAGCTCTACCTCATATCTGCACTGCCTCTGAGGCTGTTTTGGAGACTTTTAAAGCGGAGGAAACTAGAAACAAAGCACAGTCCGAGGACATGGAGTGCAATCTTGAAATGGAAAACTGAAATGGGGAAAGGGTCTCTAGCTGAAATGTTATTTGGATGATAGCCTGCATAAGAAAGGAACTGTGTTTGGTTTCTCATTGAGAGTCACCAGCAGGGCTCATTGTGATAAGAAAATAAGTCTAATGTTACCTGATCTGGTATAATGTGGACCAATTACCACTCCATTGCACTTCATTACAGGACTGTAATAGGGCCGGGGGTCAGTGCTTGAGATGGAGTGGCAGAGGAAAATTGAGTCGTCATTGATAATATGATAAAAACTGACAGTGAGAGGCCCCTCCAACAAATTATTGAAATTTACAGTTGATAGGGAAACACTATAACCTCATTTGGTAAGCAGCTGGCAAGCAGTTGTACAAAGCAGGTCCTCTAACACAATGAAAGGCTTATGGAGAGAGGGAAATCCAAAACTATCACAGAATAGTTTTAGACTCCCGCTCACTGGCTTCTGGCACTCAGTGTGCATGTATTCGGTTTTTAGAAATATCTAAAGTCACACAAATGACTCCAGAGGACAGGATTTTTCTCTGGAGCAGGTGGATTGAGGAGACACAGCAGAACCCCTCATTATATGTGGCAACAATAATATGCTGACAAAAAATTTGCTTGAACAAACAAATGAAGTCTGACTAAGGTTAATCTCATTCCTAGTGTCTCTCCAGAGTTAAACAGAGAAGTGCAGAGGCTAACAAAATATAAAATCTCACACTTTCTGGAAACCACGGTGCTGCTGGAAAAAGGGTATGGCAACCATTTGTTTGCCTCAGTTAAAGTGCCTCCATTTGAGGCCCCTTGAATAAATAAATCAAATAAACTACCGTCAGACATACATTTTCAATCCATCAAGGTAATCAGATTCTGTTTACCTGAATGGGAACTATTCTAAAATGTTATTAAAAACTTAAATGGAGTTTAGGCGTGGAATAACTAGGCAGAGGAAATGATGAGCAAACAGCAGGATAAGATTCCAATTACTATTAAACAAGCATTGCATTGACTAGTAAAGAGGAAAATAGCTTTGACATTTTCCACAGCCGGAGCTCCCACCTGACAGGCTTTGTCGTATGAGAGCACGGCAAATTCAATTCATAGGCTTTTAGACATGAGGTAGTCAAAGCATTCTCCTGACATATTGCTTTAAAGGCCCATTTCAATTATTCCACCTGTGGTCAACATTTATGTGTGTGGTTCAAGGACAGATACTTATTGTGTGATAATTGATTATATTTATAAGCAATGAATCTTTGCTGGGCCGATGAAACAACTGAGATATAATATAAATAGATATATAGTATAGATAGAGATTTAAATTCAAACATTTTATCGTGCATTCAAATCTGAACCAAATACAAGATACATGAGGCAATATATGTTCAAAATGTGTCTTTCCCAGCTAAGCATAATTTTCCTGAAGCATTTACAATATGTCCCAGTATTAAGAATTCAACAAGGCCATAAAATCATTACCTTGCACTGAAGGAAATATAATTTATGAATCATTTAGGAGACCAGTTAAGTTTATCTCACATATCTAAATAGGCAGTATATTGAATGCATGCTTCATTGATCAAAACTGTTGTGGAACAACTTATCAAGCAACCATCTTTAACTACTATTTAAAGATCATTTCGCTTTCATCTACAGTCTTCACTCAGCTGAAATCACTTCGACATGATAAGACAGTCAATTTGGATGTCAGCTTTGGCTACAGTAATCATGCTGGCCACTAGATAAGTGTGACTTTATTTATTTATATTGGGCCCTGTGCGTGTCTAGTTGAAGATAATAGTTTCATTTTCCAAGAGAAAGTTTGCCAGCTACCCTCATTGTGGAGTAAATGTGACAGATTTCTGCTTCATTAGGATTCATCGGGCTGACAAAGATGGATTCATGAGATGAATCAACAATAGCAAAAGCAATGTCAGATTCCATGAATCTCTTTACTTTCCTAGTGCTGGCTTAAATACGTGCTTTACAGCTTGAGATTTACAATCACAGGTGACAGCAAGAGACTAAAGATGAATGCTTACGCTTTAAAAAGTAATGGTACAAAAGAAGTACCACCAACATTTAAAAATGTGCCACATGAAGAACATCTGTTTTTTTTACGCAATTTTCTTTTCAAATTCAACAAAAAACTCATTAGCTGGAAGTATTTTGATTGTTATATTTGATGAACCTGAAAACCCTTGTAGGGGATGTACTTCAGTCATGTGCTGAGGATTCATAGGGGCCCTAAACAATTCAAACACTGACTGTAAAATGGATTTAGAAAAACGGTTTTGATTTTATCTGAAAATGCTGGTGGACAACAGAATGTGAACAAATCTAACAGCTTTCTTGGGAATATAATTATTTTATTGCGTTAATATTCATAACTATCACAAGCTTCTTCAAAGTCAACTTAGAGGCGCTATTACACCCATTAACTGATGCTTTTGTAGCAGCCGTTTGACAAGTTTTTTTTATTTTTATAAAATCAACAGCAAGTGCCATATCATGTTCTCCATTTTGTTTTTATGTATTTTGTTCTTTATTGTCTACTTTGCATTTTAGCAGGAATTTGCAAACAGAACTCTATTCATTTAAAATAGCACATAAAGGAAATAACTACTGAAACTGCTTTGTAGCAAAACATCGACAGTGTAGCAGCACTAACTGTGGTCAGTTGTTACGTAAACATGATACAGTACATCACCTTGAACCTCCATTAAACCAATTTCTTGAGTTACTTGCTATTCATAGATGGTAAGGTCAGCTGACAGTCTTGTTTTGGTTTAAGAATAACACCTCTATACAGTATTACTTCAACGTGTCCTCTGGTATATTTGAAATCTTGAAGCATGCTAAGGTGGATTTTTGACAGCCCATTTCCAAAAATGATCTACAGACCATCAGTGACAGACTCCCATAGTTTTGCAACTTGGCACGATGCCAGGAGGGATTGTTTGTCCAAGTTAGCAACAGTAACACTGAGAAGTGGAGCAAAAGGTCACTTACGCTGCTGCTTCATTACATATGACAGGAGTTAAAGCAGTACTGTGGAAGGATTAAGGAATAGTTAATGGCATTGCTGCTTTAACTGTGAGCAATGGAGGGAGACAGGAATGACAAGACCGAGTCAGAGATGTTCGACAGCAAAGGTCATGAACCTTGTGGAACAATAGAACCATTAGGTGCCACTAGATTAACATCCAGGCAAAACTGCACATACGTTAATTAAAAGCAGCTTTAATGATGAAATTGACTCCAACTCTATATTACAAGTTGGTACAGTAGTCTGGTATGTATGCATTCAGAAACCGATGACGGTTCCTTCACAGTTCCTATGTGGACAGCCCATGAATGGATCCCTGTGGAACATTTCATTGGGCTTTTTCAAATATCACCAAACCTGCTCCTACAGGGACTATTATGACGGTTCTCTGGAAGCCACCTGAGGGGTTCATAAAGTACAGCATGTGGAGTAACTGTGAAAGGAGGCGTCCAAGAAGGTTTAATGATTAAAATTAAAGGGCATACTTACAAAGATATTGTATTACAGAGCTTGTTATTACCACCACTGCCAGTGTAGCATGAGGATTTTGCACTTCCACAATAAGGCACAAGAGGTCAGAGCTCCACTGCAAATACTATGAAATACCCTGGCATCTAATCCACAGCTAGTGTATGCCAGACATGCACTATTCATCGTTATCATTACGGGCAATGCCTGAAAGATGTCTGTTGAAATAAGTTTGTTTAAAACATCATTACAAATCCAATTAATAGTGTCATTAAACTAGATAGAAAAGAGTGACAACATTGTGTGATCTGAAATTCTTTTATATTACAGAAAGCCTAGCAGGTAGCAATCTAAATTATCAGTGATGTTAGACCTTACTGAGGAAGGTACTCCTATGAGTTTTACTGACTGGCATGAGTTGTACTGTTATGTTACACTTCAGATTGATTAAAAAAAAAAAGGTAGAGTTTTTATGTTTAGCTGGGGCTTATGACCATATTGTTTACCACCACTAATTCTATATCAGTCATTGAAAATGTGATACAAACACTGCATTTTAAAGTTCACGTAAGTTGATCTTTATCAAGGTTGTTTTTAATTAAAACTTCTGTCCACAGTCCACGGCGTGTACTGTATATGTGACCAGGTCTATCTGTACTAACAGTCCACTTCTAGCACACAAAGATAACAAACTGTCATTCATGCCATGAGAGGATCAACAAGGCCAAACTAACCGGCTTAATGGCATTTACCAGCAGATCAGTAAAATCAATCTTGTTTGCAAAAGGCTCTTGTTAGTGTTTCTTTACGTAGAGTTAAAGGTAATGAGGACACTGGCTTAAAATTAAAGACCTCTGCTAATATACAGGGTTTAATATGTACAAGCCTTTAGCTAATATATGACACATTCTGATAAAAACATTCAGTATTTTGTTGTATGTATTGCTTGATATTTAGTCATTAGTTAGAAATTTATTTTATGTAATATGTCTTTGTACTTTATACGGGATAGCATACGGCTGTAGCCTGTATTTTTATTTATATATATACATATACAATAATACAATTACTTGCCTGTAAGCAAGTCAGGGAACAGGTCCCCATCTCTGTCTTCAGTTTTGTCAAAGTGGATATTAAACACTGCAGTCATGATCAGGTTGAAAAGGGGACCTGAAGAAAGAAATGTAGAATCTTTATTTCATTTGAAAAAGCAAAAATCTTCATTTGTCTATCTCTTTGTTGCAATATTATATGTGTCTAAACTATAGTAGCTTTAAAGAGAACATAATAATAAGTTGTTGCAACCTTTTATTTGTTTCTTGTGACTCTGTGAGAGAATAAATGACTAATTAACTGAGAAAGTGTCAAAGTTGAATAAAACTAACATGAAACAGCTACTTCTGCATGTGTGTGGTCAATAGTTACAGAGAAAGACAATGCATGTGAAAGATGGTCTGAGACAGTGCCAAGTCAAATCATGAATTGCAGTTCCTGTATGAAGAAATTAAAGCACAAGCTGATTTAGCAATATCAGGTATTGGTAAGAACAAAATACCAATTTCTTAAATTAACAAAGAGAGCTGCTTCAGTCTGAAAACACTAGCTTATAAGCTAATTATCTTATAATCTTCCTTAGCCAAAACACTCATTTCATTTGAAAACAAGTTAGCTTACTCTATCATGTTGTAACAGACACTATTTTTTGCTGAAGTCTGATATACATACTACATTTTTAAGGTAGCTAGTTTTTAGATTTTACATTTTTTACCACATTCTTTACCTCATTCTCCCCACTTCTTTTTTTCTCTTAGTTTTGATATAAAAAAATTAAAGATAGGGGTCATGAAAAATACAAAATGACTATACACACTGTAAATTGACTTGACCCCATCACTCCAGCTAACCTTTCAACATTTTAAAAACAGTTTTCACGCAAATAATTTTGGTCCAAAGGAGAACATGAATACCAGTGTCCCATTAAAGCTTATCTGTTGGCTCGTTTTGCTGTCAGAAATGTCCTCCATCTGACACGCCATTCCCATTTTCTCCTCCATCACTGACGACATTGACACTGAGAGGATTACAAGGTAAATCAATAAACATCACCGGCTTCATGAATGAGCACAAGTCTCAGTGAACTGATACCTTCACACAGGGTTAGGTCTATTTACCTGTGATACCAATCCACAGTGGGATCTCAAGGGCCCGTTCTCTATAGTTAAGATTAGATGCCGCCATGCCTAACAATAAGACGACACCTCACTGCTCTACAGCACAAATCCACATTGTGTTGGTCAATCATGAGGTGAACATCAGCTCTATGTTAAAGCAGAGGGGAAATACAGCAAATTTGAAACTACCCAGACATCAACATCAGTGTTATCTAACACTAAAGAGCCTTTGTTATGCTTGTTCATCCTTTCTCTTTTTCTCTTTAATAAGCTCAGTATCTTTACATGGATCCTAGTTGGGAGACCTAATACTCATACTGCACTATAAATCAATGTCTTCAACTAGATATTCTTCACTTCCTGCAACTTTAGCAACTTCATATTTCCATTTCCAGTTGGAAAGTAGATCTCTAACTTTCAGCAAATGGCATGGGACAAGAGGAGGCAAGACTGCCGACCAGACAGACGAGCGTTCCACTCTCCAGCTCTTAACAAGCATAGTAATACATCAGTCAAAAGCAATAATTTTACTATTAATGAAATTCCAATTTGCCTTCAGTGCATTTCACGTTGACATTTTCCACATTGCAACAGTGCTTTGATAAAGTTTTTAAAATGCAAAAACGCATCTAAGAGGCTAAAGACCAGCCCGGGTGTCAGCGTGCCTGGCAGAGGACTATGGTACTTAATTTTTATCGCCATGTGCCCGGGGCATTGGAAGCCTGAATGTTAACATTGGCTCCATTTTCATTATCATCATATGATTATGGATTTTACTGCATTTAGCTGATAATACAACTAGGAGCTCACCTTAAAAGAAGTTGCTCGAAGGTTTCATTTCTGCCCAAATGAAATTTTCATTTGACAAACAAGTATAATTAGGCTGCACTTCTTGTTCAGTGTCAGTCTGTTTTCTGATTGAACTTAGACCAATTTGCTGCCACTAAATGAGTTTGAATAATTTCCATTCTGAATGTCTTGGGGACATTAGCTTTAGGAGTGCTAAGTGGCAGCATGCTTTTTGAAGTTGCTGATTATTTGATGCCACCCCTGTCTACCTATACATTTTCGAGCTTACTTCAAAGTTAACAAGGAAAAAAAAAAACTCCACATTGCCTACCTTGGAGTACAATGAGAATTTGAAAGTGTTTTTGGCCAGGTCTGGGAGGCAAAGTGAAAATTACTTTAATAAGTGTGTAATACACTTCGTTAGCTTCAATGCTCTTTGCTTCTTCACTTTATTTCTTTCATGTGGCCACTTTTATTGTACTGAATGGGTGGATTTGTTTCTGCTGAAACTGTACACCTAATAACTAATATTGCAGTATCAGTTTCATTAAACCACTAATTACAAATTAATACATTATGAATTACGAGAACTGCTACAGCTCGCGCTCATACTGCCTTTCTGTTATTAATAGTACTGTGACACAGTAATGTTTACTATCTATCAGGGAACAGGGACGAGGGGAGAGGCTGGTCACTGACTGGTAGGCAGTTAAACCATAGCCTTTATCCACATGAAGTGTTTATTTTCCATAACACAATAACCATAAATATATTAGGAGACAGAATATGTTGCAGATTACCTACTATTAATAGCACTGTAAGCCTCTGCAGCCACAAGATGAGAAACAGCAGACCACTGTGAATGGCAGAGAAAAGTGGGGTTATTTGTATATTTCCCCCTAATGGATTTGGTAGATAACCTAAAATCTGAGTAACAGCTATTTCAGTAGGGGTAATCCAGTCATCCTCAAAAAAATAAACACCAATGTGGAGCGAAATTGAACGAGAGAAATGGAGTGAATAAAATTGGTGAGGGCAAAAGAAAGAGAGGATCACAAATAAAGCTCAATGTGGGATTGATGAGAGGAAATGGGGATTTTGACAATGTGATTAAGTAATGGTCTTAAAAATATGGAAGCAATGGCAAGACGGGAATAATTTACTCAAGTGTAAGAGCACTGCATGTCAATGAAGGGCGGCATTACATTTCATTATCATAAATAAGGAAAACCAAACTGTGGCTTAGTTATGAGGAGTTTACAAACTGGTGAGCCAAAGACTCAACCCCAGATCCTCCAACGCAGCTCTAAACGTTTCCTCTTCACTTTCTTTTGTTGGCTGCATTTGAGGATTTTGGTCAGTCGCACCGAATAGTTTCACAATAACAAACATTTAAACATATGAAATCACTTTTGGGTTAATTAGATGTGTAGTCATGTATCACAATTGAAAAGAGTATTTTCAAAACAAAAAAAAAAATCCCTCTCCTAAATAATCAAATCTATTTTAGCTGTTCACAGAAACCAAACCTGCCAAAGACCTCTGTGCAAAAACACAACATCAAGCTCTATCCTGTTTCCCCACTTCCAAAGTGTCACTAAATAACTGGGCTACACACAGAGCAATGGTGGTCTGCAGTGCAGAGGACTATTGAACTAACATGACAAAGGGCTCAGAGACCACTACAAAGTGGAGATAATGCTGTGGGAGCCCATCAATAGACAGAATTGCTGTAGATCCAAAAGGGTTGCAGCACATCTGCAATTCATTTGCATTGTGCTCGTTTTTCCAAGGAATGAAACAACTCCAAACTTGTACAACAAGCTGACAACACACTCCTCACATCAATAGCTCAATGAAAATATTAGGGTAGAAAAATGTCTTCAATCCAATCAATTCGTGAAACAAAGCCAGTAATGAATAAACAATGTTTCAACATCAAAATTATGTTTTTTTCTAAATTGGACTTTGAATTATAACATCAGTGTAGTTTTGATTATGTTGAGTGTTGAACCCAGTTTGGGACTGAAAGACACTGGAAATGTTCATTTCTATGGAGGTTTCTTCTTGGGTTTTTTACTTTGCTGTTTGTTCTAACAAAGTGTAAATGCTAGCACTAGTACTTGTGGATATTTGACTAGTTTCTGTCGCTCTTTTTGTCATTCATTTGGATTTATGTCTTAACAAAGTCTACTTTAATGAGTTAATGGCGGAACAAGTCACTGATAATGTAAAAGCGCTTTCTAAAGTATCAAACATGCCCCAAATAGTGACATATTATTAATGGGACATTTCTTTTGCTCTTAATGTGAAAGCAGGATTTAGTTTTTCAGGAATAACATACAACAATATTGTCACTCTGTCTTTCTGTTTTCTTTTTTTAAGGTCCATTCATTAGTGTAATTCCTATAAACTGAGGCAGCATACAATTATCATTAATTAATAATTAATTGTGTCAGAAAGCTGTGAAAAACACTTCCTAACACTACAGTACCTGAGAGCACAGAATTTTAATTGACATGGTGAAATTTTATGCATGAGTCTATGTCTCAAGCAGTCCTATGCCAGAAAGTGTTGACTTCTGCTGCTTTTACAACTGCCACAATAATTACCAAGAGCCTCGGTGCATTGTGGAGACAGGCAGACGTCTGCCGTGTGTTCTTCTACCTGGTTTTGAGACGTTGGTGCTGCGTGCCATACGAATTTAAAAAAATCTTTAAGGTGCCATCTCTGACACCGAATCACAGAAGTGAATTACTCATTCACTGAATCCTTAAACTCTTACAAAGTATGACCTTGTTCTTGTCTTATTTCCTTGGTCTTATTTCAGTCTATGCTTTGACTTGGCTACTTGTTCCGTACTGTAAGCCAAGACGGCTCTGCCTACAGTTTGAAATTCCTCTAAATAATATTTGGTGCCCCTTTGGGTGAGGACTGAAGGTGGCGTGCAGGTGGGAGATTATTATTACAATGCTTCCACAGCACTGAACTGTAATATTAATGTGTGCTTCTAAATCGAAATACTTTCATTGTAATAATACTACAATCTATCAGCTGCCGTACATTAAAGCATAAGAAGTGAACAGAACAGTAGCAAAGTCGGTATGTTACTTGTTACTCAACTACCAACACCAGATACTTTAGATTTACTCTTTATGTCATGTCGTTTGATCTGATTCCCAGCCCATAAAATGCACATATTCCATTTTTATTTTACATTCATGTACTGACTTACAGATGACATGACAAGGACTGCTGGGCATTTGTCCAGCTGTTAAACTTTCCACGACATTGTCAAAATAAACTTGAAATGAAATGTAACATGACTACATTACACGTTATCTCACCTCCGCTTGCTAACTGCAGTGCAAACAAAAAGTTTTAGAAGTAATTAGAACAAGTTAGAGATGGTTTGTCATCTCCCCTGGTAAGGATTTACAAAGATTAAATCTCTCTTAACCCACTCCACAAACACAAACAGTGACAAAGCCAAAATCTGATTTTGGTATCTACAGCCCACAGTTTGCATCCCCATCCATAAGAAAGCTGCTTAGCCTTGGCAGCTAGCACATATGTGAATTGATCCAGTGGTAGCAGAGGACAAGAAACCTCTGAACCAAGCTGTTAAGAGACCAATGATTAAATAGGAAAAAAACAATGCAAATAATTTACTGTAGGCCGCATGATCCGACAGTTTAAGTAGCCTTTTCATCATTAAAAGCAGAGTTGATCACATGCTATAGCTGGTGGGAGTTTACTGAGCCTCAATAATCATCAACATTCTCCCTCTATTCAGATCTATGGCTAAATCCCAGGTGAGTGACAGGTGCCAGCTACAGGGCTGTTAGGAGAGAGCGTTTGTTGATATAACCGTGTTTCCCTCTCTTTGAGCGACTGATCTGCAAAGGTACACATAAAGGCCCTCCTTCAACAATGTACACACAGCACTTCGAAAGGAGTACATAAAAATGTCCCCCCCCCCCTCCTCCCTGCAACATTAAACAGTGTGTGGGGGTTTGGTTGGGGGGTGCAGTGGGAGGCGGTGGTGGGGGGGGCTGTGGGACTCAAACAAATGCTGGAGAGTGGCAAGTTTGCATTTGCCCATACCAACAAGCTCCTATCTCATTAACAAACCGCTGAAATAAAAGAGTGCTTTTTTGGCTCACAGCTATAAAAAAAATTATCATAGTGATGATGTTCCTCAGCCGTCAACAGAGCTGTGATAACGTTGTTTGATGATGACTTTCCCATGAATGTTAAGCAGCCGCCGCGGCAGAGGAAAGGAGCTTATCAGCGCCTAATGCCCATCTCTAATTCCTGCCCTTCTTGAACTAGCCATTTTCTAACAGCGTTAACTGTCAAATTTACATCCCGTCTTAATGCCACTAAAGAGTACGGGGGATGAAGAGTAAATGACAGCAGTGTAATGAGGAAGGGAAGGCATTCCTTCTCCCACTTTCTCTCCCCCTCTCTTTCTCTAAGGAGAAGGAGATTTCCACAATATGGGGGCTTTTTTTCCTCCTCCTGTGCCATGATGCCGTGATGGAGAGCTTACCTGTGAACTTACTGTACTGCAGGTGCACATGAGCTTAATTAGCACTGGGCTCTTTTGTGAAGCAGGAAAAATAGATTTTTTTTTTCCAAAGCACTGCAAATAAATTTGTGGCATACAAAAACATACTGACAATGCTGCACATGGGAAAACATTTGAATATGAGCATTATGATCTTTATACAATAATTTGCTCCAGAAACCGATGGCAAAGGGGATCAACGTGAGCTGAAAAATGCCACTGCCAACAGTCATCATACTGTTATGATAAATGGAGGTCAGGAGGGCGCATTAAAGCACAGCATGGATAGAAGTCACGTTGCATGTTTGCCTTTTTTTTTTTAAACAAGACAAGATAGGTGGATTTCCATTATTTTTTGCACATTCCTTTTTTTCCCATCAAAAGAGCTTATTTATTTATTACTACTATGATTTCTTCAGCAATACTTAAGCTGCTGTTCTGCAGTTTATTTCAGCAATAGTTACAATTATATCTTCATCATAACATTGTAATGGTCATCAACGGGCTTTAGTGAAAGATAGACATCCTGGTCCCAATCTCTTCTACCAAACCTCTTGTACATGTTATATTATTAGTCTTTGGTGCCTTGTGTACATAATGAAACAATACAATGAAATACATTTGTATTTTGATTTAGCACAACTGAGCCTTTGTTATCTGGTTACCACTGACCACTTTCATTTCCCGTTTTTAAATTGACATTTTGTGCATTAAGTCAATTAAAAATGCTGAACTGAAGCAAGAGACAATCACTTTTGACATTCAAATAAAATAATGGGAACATTGCCAGAGGTTCACGAGTTCAATGCGAAAACAATGAACCATAATTCAAATAAACAATAAACCCTATCAACAGATTTTGTTCATAGGTTTTAACCTTTGATATATGTGTATATCAAAGGTTAAACCCTATCTACCCTATACATAGGTTTATATAAACCTATGTATGTATGTTCATATATTTATAAGTTCATACATACATACTGTCTCTTTCCCATGGTCTTTGTATTCACGCGTACTTCCGCTCCTTTTATGCAAATGAAAACAAGTTGAAAGTTTCTGCATGTAATTTAAGATGGCATTTAAGCCTCCTATCCTAGATGCTATCATCATAATTAATTCATCAGGTAATATTTCCCATTATTCCAAGGTATTATTTTATTTCAAGCTAGGTAATGAATAGCTACAAGGGCATGCACACTATTTAGCTACAAAATACAACACAGTCATCGGTGTAAATTATAGGTAGTAGTAATTATAAGTAGACTGCGGGAAATCTGGAAATTATAGAAGGGAATATTTAAAATTAAACAATCAGCTGTGGAAAGCACACATGGACTGAGTTGTGTAAAAAGCATATGTGATTTGTTCATAGTTTCACTTGGGCTGGTGAAAGATGAGCGCCATGTCATTGTGTCCTTAGGTTTTGACTCAATCATTGGGGGGAATTCATATTCAATATTCAATCTTCATTCTCACACAGGGAAATTGGAATGCAGATAAACAGAAGAAAGGTTGTACCTTCCGTCTATGCCGGTATAATCAACCATGCAAGTGAACCTATGAATATGTAGTCCATTTCATCTGAGGGGTCGGACTCTGGTAGGGCAGGCCAGCCAAGATTGAATCTCAGCTCATCTGATTGGACCATATAAAGATTCAAACTGAGCTAATTTCATGCTGATCTGTTTGCCTCCAGTGAAACTATCCAAAAGGCAAGAGGCTATAATGATTTGGAAAGGAAGACACAACAGATAAATGGTGAAATGAAGTTGAAGGGCCTTCTTACCTTTGAGAAGAAATATTTCAATTTAAATGTATTACTTTATCAGGGTAAGGTCCTCCAGCTTTGCAGCTCTGAGATTACACCAATTAAACATCAAATATGATGAACTAACTGCAAATGAACAAATGCTCATGTGCCCCTGTTTAAAGGCTGGCATTCTGCCGTTGTACAGAGACATGCACTTATAACCACTGTTAGCTAGATATGCTGCATATAGATTTAACAGTAAATCTGTAACAATGCAACCTGTATAGTTTGTTATCCAGCTCTTATCTTTGCTCTATATAAGTAAATATAAGTTTAGCTTTATCTGAACACTGTCTGCTGTCAAATTTCTTTTGTGTGTGCCAACATACTTGGCTAGTAAAGTTGACTCTCAATCTGATTTATAAGAAAGCAAATACAACTTTGGAAACTGCTAACTAATACCCTTTGCTACAGAGTCCATCTTTTATTCAGTAATCAAAAATAAAGTGATGAATCAATACTGAATTTTTTTTTAATTGTTTAAGCCAATGTTTTGACCCTACAGTGTATTAAAACTACATGTAGTTTACATTACTAAAAATGCCTGGCCCTCCAAAGGTAAAATGGCATATGAACATAAAACTATGAGGTTCATATTTCAGCTGAAAGATCACCTGACTCTGAGTAAACCAGGAAACATCCAGAAGACACAGCAGTGGTTTGTCTCCAGCTCTTCCCTCACTCTGCAGTTTGGTGCTGCTGAGCTCTGCCCGTGGGCACAACAGATTTGACACAAGAGTGCTGATGAATCTCATCAGTTTAATGTGTTTATGCTTGCTAAGCCCTAAAAGCTTATTGCTGTTCAATGGAGTGCTACAAAGTTACCTAATTTCCCCCCTGGTCGTCTCTCAACACGCAGCCTCTCTCCGGGTCTACTGGCAACACAGACTCCCAATAACATGATGTACTCTGCAACCTGTGGAAGCCAGAAGGCACGCTGTGTCTCAATGATTTGTGTTATCGGGCAGAGAAAAGACCTTGACAGAAATACAGTGCGAACAGATATTACTGTTTTTTCCACCTTAAATTCAGCCCATGACTGTCTCTCTCCCTCCACATTGATCCCTTTTTACAGCCTTTTCACAGTAAGTGCTTTAGTCTTATCTTCACTGCCCCCACCTCGCCTGTCTCATATTCTAACCAATGAGGCAGGCTGCCTATATGACAGCTAACACCCAGTATTAATTAAAATGTCATGCCTCCAAATCAATATTGTAAAACAGTTCAAACACAACTCATCGCCACTGCTGTGATAAGTGCTTTTGGGTGACAGGTAAGTCCAAAGAAAGAGATGCAGGAGAATGGTATGATGGAATTATCCAGAGAGAACATGTAACATTAAAATTTATGACCCCCCTATGTGTTACTTCATCGCTCACAATTGCAAATTATCCACACTGTCATGAAGTGTGCTGCTAAACTGACAGATCCATAAGTCAGCAGCAACAGGCCAGGAGGCGAGACGCGAGAACTCTTTAGCTTTAGATGTTTGACTGCAATGCGTTAAAGGTGACTAATACACACTCATTTGAAAAGGTGGCTGTCAGAGGGGGAATTTATCAGGACTACTGAAATAGCTGCAATCCATCTGATTAAGTTTGTGTCACATTCTGCTCTGTTAGGACAAAAAAAAAAGGATGCAGGTTATTACCAAACTATTTAAAGTGGACCTCTGTTACACTATGGTATAGGCTTTTGCCATGAAAAGTTTCCATGAATAAAGTCAATAAAACAGAGAACTACCGACGCTTTTCGCAATATTCCAACTATTATGAGCGACAAATAGGGTTGATTCAAAACTTCGCGAAGCTGTACGTGTTCGCACATACTCATTGAAAGATATTGTTCAAAAGCAATGCTCGGGATATGGATAGAATGTGACAAATTCTGTCAGAGTAAATATAGTTTAATAAATGAATTAGCTTCATAAATAATGGCTGTAATGACATTTTAGGGGACAATAAGCCTAAGCGTTGTCAGGAAATAGTTGATGTATGAGTTTCATGCCTCAGCGGTTCCTCAAAATGAATAGGCTTGGGAAGATAGCAGGGGCCTGCAACCAGCCTATTTCCTCGAATTATCTACTTGTTGTCAATTTGCACAGTGGAATTACACATGCAAATTGAACTGCCTGCACAAACACCACTTGGAGATGATAAAAACAAATTAACAAAGGCTATAGAAGGAGGATTTATTTCACTGGCTAACCCAGGTCAAGCAATACATGTATTTTACGATTGTGTGTACCCAATTTTGGTGTAATTATATCAGCAAATTATTCTTTGTAATCTTATTATTTTTTCCTCAACCTTCTCCTTACACACATAATTAACTTCCCTCATATCCTCACAAAAAAAAAAAAACACAGAGCTTGCCTCTGCATCAGAGTAACGCAGTTCAATCTGATTTGAGGTTCATTCTCATCACCTTTCTGCAGCTGGAATCCAGAGGAAGGTGAGAGGTCAGCAGTTTAGTGACACTGTTTAATGTAACTGCTTGGTAAAGGACTAGACAAATCTACATAGCAGAAGTCACAATGTTAAAATATATATAATCACCTCTTAACATCATTCCTCATATTGGGGAGGAAATTAAGCGTCCCCGGACCTCCACGTTTGCTATTAGATATCTCATTTACTTTGTACACACAGTGCTAATCTGCACTAATGAATTCTGCCACACCAAGCCAGATCGAGATGACTTAAAATTATTACCACTTCCACAGATATGCCTTTCCTCATTTGAGGCTCAATTTGGCTGGCTCGCAAAAACAGTCTGTCACAGTAAGATACTAATAATTAGGGTTTTAAGATGATTAGTTTATCTCTGTGCTCTTACAGTCCTGCCTCTTATCCACCATGGCCAAAACTTAATAAGAGGCTCTAAGTTTTAAACAGCCAACTCCAAATTACCAAGAAATGATGGAAATAATGAACTGGAGCGCATGCCAGGGAGAGAGACACAGCGAGAGAGGGAGAGACAGAGAGATGGATGGTGGGAAAGCTGAGAGACATTAATTCAAGTGTGAAATAGAACACAAAGTCTGGTAATCAATAAGGAAATGATTCAGACCTGTAATGCCAAAATTGTTTAGTATTAACAGGACTTTGTGACTCTCATTTACCTTCAGACGCCGCCGTGCTCATCAACTTGTCATACATGTAATTAAAGTCACGATAATGCTGAGTGAGTGATACCAGTTAATGGTTGCATATTTTAGAGGATGAGATAGAGATTTTACATGTTCCAGATGACATTCAATATAGCATAAGCCTTATCAGCCCAGTTTAATATGCACTGCATTTTGCAAAGCTAAACTGAGTAAATCTCTCATCTTAGGCTACAGGAAGGTCAAGGGGAGTACAAGGTCTCCAGGTTTTATTTGTTTTACATTTGTGCCACAAGACAGGGCTGGGCATCATACCTCAATACTTTCTTGTTAATGACCAAAATGTCTGTAGTTAGTATGAAAAGTCTGGTCACATTCGTAGTCTTGTTTACATCTTTGAGCAGATTGTTTCTGATTTTAAGGATGCACCTTAAGATTATTTTCATTATCTATTCAGTTGTCTATTCTTTTTTAATTAATCAATTGTCTAGTCAATAAAATGCCAAACAATAGTGAAAGTTGTTAATTACAAGTTCCCAGTGATTGGCATATTTCTTTAAATATCTTGTTTTTTGCTCAAACAACAATCCAAAACCAAAACCCAAATAGATTTGCTTTAAAATGAATTGATGAAAGCAGAGAAAAGCAATAACTACTCACAATTTTAATTGATGAATTGAATTAAATGATTACTCAATTATCAGAATTGTTGTTGTTTAATTTTTTGTCCATGGATGAATCAATTAATTGGAAAGTTGATTAACGACTATCTGCTTTAAATTATAATTTTGCCAATTTTAAAGTGTATTTTATTGAGGCACAGTTATGTACTTATGTAGGAATAGTTAGTTATAAAAAATGGAAAGTTAGATAAAAAGTATTGTTCTGTGTCTATCTAACTATTGCACAAAATTCCCAGCCCTATACAGCACAATACTACTGCTTTACCTTAAATACTTTCCTATACATTGTCCAGCCTGCTTAGACCTGGCTATTGGCCTTTTTAGATATATATTGGTGTTACAGGTCTAACTCTACATTCAAATGGCACACAAAATACAGGCTATAATTTATGTAGATTATTGGCTTTGCAATAAGATGCAACCAAATGAAAGCCTAATGTGAATGAGTGTGAAAGAGCAATTTAAGGGTAGATGTGCCTGTGCCAGTGCCAAGGGCTATACAAGATTTGCATGCTAATCATTCTGATAATAATGTAATGCCCAAAGCACTTTGGGCAAATTGCGAACCATTGGTCATAGAAGGAAGCTTATCTCGCCACAAATATAGGTTAACATTTGAATGATTCTTGGTAATTCACAGACCTGTCAGTAGCCTGGCTCACCTCAATTAGAAATGCTCCACAACAGCTTGTTCTTGACTTGACTTTACTTCACTGCAAAGACTGGCTAAGACTGCTGTAACTCATCAAATTTGTTCCACACCTCTATTCTGGGCTCTAACTGTCACTAAAACCGTAAAGTTTGCACAAAAAAGCCGCTCCGCTAGCTAAAACAGAGCAACGACAACTGTTAAACATTTTCTTACCAAAAACAGCCAATAAGAGCTTTTGTTTGGTCCTCGTGCTGAGGATTTGTATGTACAGTTCTGATTGGATCATCTGCTCAACGCGCCCAGCGCTCAGCCAATCGGCGCTTTCTTACAAGTAACGTCACAGTGTTTACCCGGAAATGAGTGTCAGCAACAACAACTGCCGTCAAAATCTCCAATTTACCGAGATCTGACCGTATTTTATTTAGTAAATGATAAATTACTGTATAATCTGACTGCAAACTTCTGACTCGGAATGTACAGCGGACTTCTGCCCAAAGGTTTAACCGAAGACGACCTTAGTCCAGGTGACGAGGAGGATGAGCCAGAGGATGATGTTGAGGAGAAGAGGACGGAGGATGGGAAGTTCGAGAGCACTGCTGGGGTAAAGCTCAGCTCAGTGGTGGAGGCACATTCGACTCATACTGCCGGTGATGCAGACAATGACTCCCCGACATGCAGTATGCCTGGTATATCCCAGGAAATGTGGCAAGTATGTTGTTGTGGTTTACACTGAGCTACTATAAGCTTAGCATTCAGTCTGTGAAACACAAGCTACCTGTGGTGTACCTGCTGTGTTGTAAGTGAAGACTGACACTTACAGTATTGACATTTGCCATTTCAGTTGAATCCCCAGCCCTGCATGAACTTAAGCTAATAAAATGTGATTAACAAAAGGTTATTAATGCCCTGCTGAAATATGTGTGTGTGTATCATAACATTATATATAGAGAGCGGAGGTAGAATTTGTGTGTTTGTGTGTTTAAGAAATTCCAGGATTTACGAAAGAAGAATGAGGAAATGAAGACAATGAAGATCCCCAGAAGAAGAAAAAGAAGACGACACAAGACAGGTGTCAGTGACAATACAATGATTTTTATGCTACAATTGCTGCCCCTATTACTATGTATATCACCTTATCCAATGGGCAAAAATATTTATGACAAATGAGAGGAAAAAAATACTCACCTTAAACTATATTATAAATATAGACCACCATCTGCACCTGTTACACTTTACTTCTGTTTAGCTGATGGTCATTTGTATGAAACAATCCTAAAAACCTTTAACTATGTCTCTTATTTCATTCTGCAGGAACAGAAAGTGAGGAACCTACAGAGACAAGGTACCAAAATGTTCCTATGTCCTCTCAGGGAAGTATATACAACTGTATGGAAACCAGCTCTGATATCGTGACACCTTGATACCAACACACCAACACACAAATACACCAAACACATCAGATTCTTCAAATCAATCTGGATCACATTGTTGATGTGTCTAACACATCGTAAAAAAAGAAAGAAAGAAAGAAAAGAAAAGATAGTTGATCACAGCAAAATAAAAGTTGATTTTCATACCACATTGACATTAACAGAAACAGAAACCATTGTTTGTCTGATCTGTGGTACACTCTAATAAATGGTTGTTTTATAATGCACAGTATAAACAGCCAAAAAGCATAGATATTTGTTAAATCATCTATATGCCAGAGTAACATCAGAGCTTTGTTTTGTTGAGTGCAAAATGTGACACCAGCAAACTCTTTCACAAAATGTTTCCATGTGGTATGATCTGATTCCAGCATAAAGACAGAAATAGAGTCCAGTTAAAGGATGCATGCTGAGTAGAACTAGTGAATACAGTTTGACTTATCGCAGTGCTGGTCTACATGTGATGAACATTAACACACATTTCCTCTGTCAGCAGAGAGTGTCAGGAGGAGCGGGAGAAGCACTGGGATGAGCTTAAGCAGTATTTTGGTGTAAATGATCGATTTGATCCCCCTGCATGTTCCAAACCCCCTCCGAAGGTAACAAAGACTCCTGCCTTCCAACTTATCTGCTAAGGTTTAATACTGTGTCTGTCGTAGCTGTTAGTAACACCTTCACATCCTTTATGTTTCTGTGCCACCGTAGGCTCTCATTGTTTTATGTGATATGACATATGGATTAGAAGGATCCTTGTGGCAACTCAGCCTGACACTGAGAAGAATAATAAGGATTATGTTTGGCTACATTTAGTGATAAGATTAGGATGAATCTCCTTTCTTGTAGGGTTGAGATTAAAGTGAGATGTAGGTTTTAACTCTGCAAGAAATCTAAAGAGGAGAGTGTCGCGGTACCTGACACAGCCTCTGTAATAGCAGCTAGAACATTTAAATTATTGGTTATATTAATATGGTTATAATAGTTGGTCAGGTGCTACAACTTCTGTGGCATTCATAACTGAGGAAATTAAGACTAAACCCTCTTCCATTCAGATACATTTTCTGCACTGGAATGAACATTTCATGCAAAGGCTTGTAAATTGCCAATGAAGCAAAATATTTGCAAGCTTGATGAACATTATAGCTGACCCAGTGAATGGGAACTGTTCTCATTTCAATTTGAAATCCTTTTAATGATTATTTTGGAGTATTTTGTGCTTAATTTATCTCAGAGCAGCATAAAATTGAGTTTTTGCTGATTTTAGTCTCATTCTGAATAGGGCAACTATGAAAGGATAAAAGAAATGATTAACAAGCTGAATGAAACAGAACTTGTCACATCAACATAATGAGGGGCTCCTTCATCCCTCAAATGCAGTTCCTTGTAATTAATATGTCTTTTTTTATTTCTGCCAAGTCTTTCACACAGTCATTTGTGGGAAAAAGCTGTTATAGCAGTCAGATGTAATTAATTCATCTGCTAACAGCGTTTCTTCAGTGACCTTAAAACACGTTTCCTGATAGAAAGGATGATGGTCTGTGAGTTTGAGTTTTGTTTATGGGATACTATAGGTGATAACTGGGATCACTAGTCAGGCTGTATCGGTGTCAGCTTCAAATTATCAGCAGAATAATAAACTATATTAAGCAAAATCAAGAGCAAGCAACCAGAGTTACAGAGAAAATTGTTTTACTAATTCTGCATTTTTAAGCCTGATGGTCTTGTCCTTGCACTTTTACAGTTGAGTTAAGGTCCTCAAACAATACATCAGAGGAGACACATTAATAATTACAGACTCTTTCCAGTGTATTTTTTTAGTATGATGAAATTTTTGGGGATGAAGAAATCTGGCGCTCGGCTTCCTCAGATAGGCTCATCACAGCAGAACTGCCTTCCCATCAGTAACCGGGGGCTTCTCCACACCCCCTCTGCTTAGGCCTGTAATGGAAATGTGTAATTAAAGAGTCACATTTATGTTTGGTAATCTCCTGTAGCATTTCTAAGATTTCCCCACTAATATCCAATCAAAAAGGTTTTCATTTGTGAAGGGAAATCTACATATTTGTAGTAATGGCAATCATATTAAAAATAAGGCCCTGGGGACTTTTGAAGTTACTCTTTGATTTTTTTTTTCTCTCTACCCCTATTTCAAAAAAAAGAAAAAATCTGAATTTTTTTCCCCTCTTCTGCAGTCCGGCCTAGAAAAGAGCATAGAGAGGGCCGTAGCTGAAGGGGACATTGCAAAGGCAGAGGAGATGAGCGACAGACTCGCCACTCGAGAGGTACGTTGTGCTGATAAGAGATCTTTGGGGTGCTCCCGCTGTGACAAATCAGGCTAATGGATCCATGGCCATTTCTGCTGCAAAGACATAGAGGAACAAAAACACACGCAGACACCCACCATTCAGTCCTGCAGCCTTTTTCCATTGAGTTAATGGAAAGCCCTCCCCTTAGTTTTGAAGTGCTGCAGTGTCTAAAGGACTTTTGGCTCTGCTTTTTAATGAAGGGTACATTGCTTTCAAGCCAACTGTTAAATCATTCTCCAGGTAAGAGTTTCATACCTTTGAAGTGTACATGTCCCTAAATGCAGTGCCTGAAGTTTTGTAACTAACCGCCTTGGCAGTGGTTTGAAACTAATTTAGCATAAAATGTAGCCCACACACACATATAATTGTGGTTAAAAAGACATACAGCTGCGGTGTTACTTCTGCACTGGGGGAATTGCTGTACTTTGAGCATCAAAGTTAAACTTCTTTGTTTCATGATGCATGTTGCTTACAGCGTCCCATAAGCTTTTTCATTTAATAATAGTGGCAACACAAACATGTAACATACTGTGGGCTCAGATTTCATTGTTAGTCGTGGATTGCAAAAGAGTTGCAAAGAAGGTTCAGGAAATATTTTACTCTACTCCGGATTTCAATATTTTCTTTTAATGATATCTTCAATTTTCCTCAACATAGAAACAAGGTAGTTTTTCATAACATCGTGATCCTCCACCAGTTTATTATTGGTATCCACCAATTATTTAAAATAATTTTCCAAGAAATTCATTTTGGCATGAAACACAGCTCTAAATACTATATTACCCCCAAGCCTCGTTCGCCAACACAGGAGTGGATCAGAGTTGTAAATTCAAAACGCTTTGTTGTTGCAGTTGTGAACAAAACACAGCACCATAGTTACTGAATTGAAGCAGTATCTATGAGTGAATTGATTTAAAACAATAGTTCAGGATTTTTGGAAATAATGGCAAAGAGTCAGATGAGAACATTGATACCACTCTCATGTCTGTGCTCTGAATGTGATACTAGTGAAACTATAGCCAGCAGCCAGTTAGCTTAGCGTAGCAACAGGGGGAAACAGTTAGCCTGACTCAGCGTTTGTTTTAGCTGTATAAAGTCCAAAGCGTAAAAACGACAAAATCACATTTTCTCATGGGGTTACATGCCAGACTGTTTCCTGGCGGGGACCAGTAAGTTTCTGGAGTTTCCGCTGGTTGCTTGGCAACTGCTCCCAGCCATGTTTATGAAATTTAAGAGCTGTGATTGGATGTTTCTTACTGAAATTCCCCTTAGGCGTTGTAGTCACTTTTGTTTTTATGTCCACAGATTTGCACCTTTGACCTTTATCAGAGAACCAAATATTTCTGACACTGTTTTTGTCTTTTGTACTGATGATTCAACAGCACAAGGCAACACAATGGCTCCAACTTGGACTGTGACTCACACATAACTATGCCTACGACAAAAAAAAATGGGACTTTTACTTCTGGAACCAGGGTGAAATAACGCCTCATTTTTCAGCTCTGCAGCAGAGAATCAGAATCACAGGAAACACTGATTATATTAATTTTAGACTAGATGCGTCACCCAGAAAGATTTAGCAATAAATGACACCAAAGACTGCAAACAGGAGTGCAGAAGGTGTGTTTGCAGGATATTTTATTCATCAGTTAAAAAAAAAATGTTATGTAATTATATAATATAGATTATATATAATTTTTATATTTTCATCAAACATTTTCTGGAAAACCACACCCTATTGAATGGATAAGTCAGCTCCAAAAATAAGGTTCTGTGTTTAAAAGTGAAAAAAATCAGTTGTACCATTCATTGAATTGGCATTACATGCGTGTCCCTGGTACCTCCACTGTGTAATAGACATTAGTGTGCAGCGTCACAGCCCCTCCATATTCCCACCTTAACTGCTAGCAAAGTGGTCAAATATGGGGGAGTTAAATGAAAGCTCTTGTGAGTGGCACCTGCGCTGTACTTTCATAAAGCCTCTTAGAGCGCTGGTGGATTGGTTTTAGCCTGAGCCGAGGTTCTCGCCTCTCTGGCACCTGCCTCACGTCTTGCCAGAACCGTGATGAGACGTGACAGCAGTCTGGCAGCCACAACTCATTGTTTAGCAGTGATAACTTCATTTCACGCGGGTAGTGAATTGACCATTTTGAAATCCCCGAACCCTGGGTAACGTAAAGTTGTACGCCGTTAACTTTTGAATACAAAGGAAGGCAACGCTGAATATATGGAAAATATGAAGTGGCAGCTAAAAGCCATGAAGTTTGAAGGATTGTGAATCAGAAAGGATTATGATATATCTTAAATGATGCCGTCTGTAAGGCAGATAGCATTAAGACCAACATGTTTGTTTACAGCACTCCTGTTCACTTTTGACAGGAGCACGGTGACAAACATTTAGAGGATCAATAATCCCCGCTGTGGCCAGAATCAATTTCAAGGTTATAATTGAGTGGCTCATTTGGTACGGAATGGCTTAGATGTTTAATTTGTTTACGGTCATAACACCAAGACATGATTGTGGCAGGCTTTTCACTGGAAGAATAGGAACAGGTTGTCTTTGCAAAAAATGCAAAAGCATTCCGACAGCTGTGAAGAACTAAAGAGGCCTGTTTGTCCCTTTAGGCATTGTTTTGTAAGGAAAACGCTGGTATATGTTGGATGACAATGTTTCAGTGTATTTTCATCCTCAATCTAACGGTTTCCCACTTATCTCCTCCAAGCAAAGGCAAATGGAAGGAAGATAGAGTGCCTGCTGTCAGAATCCTCCTTTTTATAAGACGAAAATGTTTGTTTCTGCTGTTTTGAGCTCCCTCAAATCAATTAATGATTTCCATTTGCTCTACTTTCTTCTTTTTAATCTGAACATTAAAACAATTTGGTAAAAACCTGTTTTGAAGGCTCCTTACAAATTCTGAGATATGTGCTCTTTCATCTGTCAAACTTCTGAGACCCGCGGCTGGGATATTGCAGGTTGCGTTTTTTTATTCTCATTACAGTTTTTAAACATTTCCCAAGGCTGTAAGTCTTTGTTTTAGATGAATTCACGAAGACATCCTCCAGTTTTTTTTTGAGTGAAAGTACCAACGCCCCCGAAAATGGCGCAAAGAAATCACACCCCCTTTTAGGTAACAAAATATTATTACACTGCTTAGACAAAGCTACCTAATGTATTCCTTTAAACTGAGCAGATAGGGTTTCTTTTCTCATAAAGATGTCTGTTGATCCTCCTGAGCATGATTTCTTTTCACAAGTCATACAAGACACAAAATAATGTAAAAAGCCTCTCACCTCCTGGTAGTCCTCGTAGTTCAGTGGATGAAACAGTGCAGGTCCTCCGGTTAAGAAGACTGGGCCTCCATCCTTTGATTACTGCACATTATTTTACACTGCTGCAAGTTGCATGTGGGGTGATTAATTCTGTAATTAGCATAACATCTATTGACTATTGACACACACTGTTTAAATGGCTCAAAGCCTGTCAGGAACCTTGATAGCATCCAGCAGCTCATATTTGACAGATTGATTTTGCCGCCGTTCCTGGTAAATGAGCCAGTGCAAAAGCTGATGACTGTTCAATGCTACAAAGCATGGTGAAGGCTTCCTGTGTCGTCTAAAGTGTAGTGTGACCTACAAGGAAATTTGTAATGTGTTGCTTTGGTTTTATTCTGTCCTGTAAACAATACATACAGACAGAAGTACGTCTCTCATGTTTCCTTTTTAATTAAAAAAACTTCTGTAGCCTATGTACCAAATTTCAAGTGACATTAATCCAACAGAACCAAGCCCACAAATTAGACAGATTTTTGACATGACAAGTATTATACCCATGTTGGTCTCCAGTAAACACATGTAAATACTCCGATGTCTGGACATTTAGGCATTTACCGTACACACTCTTACTGCAACATACTTAGCCATATAAGCAACGATTTAACAATTTGATTATTTAGAATTATCTGTACTTAAATTGGTTCATACATTGTAATGAAAAAAACGTCATCTTTAACAGACATAAGACAATTTGTTGAACTGTATAATTACCAGGAAATTGGGATCAAGTAAACCACCTAAGCCAGAGACTAAGATGTGTCCTTTTTCTTTGACTTCATTATAGCCAACATTCACAAATCTGGTTTGAGTAAGGTTATTGTATGAGGCAAATGAAATAATTAAAGTCTTAGCCAATTGTAGGGAAATTAACTCTGAACTCACAAAGACACATTTTGTATTAACAAAGCCAAAATGTCAGCATACAAGCTCAACAACAAGCTCATAATCAACTGCAGATTGTATCTGATTCACGTGTACTAGGAAAAGTAAGGGTCCTAAGATTGATCCCCACGGAACTCCACATGTGACAGCTCCTGGATTTGATATGGTGCCATTAATGTCTACATACTGAATAAATTTACTTAGGTATGACTTAAACAAACCAACTACTAGGTTATCACATCCTATAAATTCACTGCATCAGATAAAAGGGTTTACTGTATCAAACGTCTTTTGAAGGTCGATTGCAACCAAATAATTTCATGACACTGGATTGGTATTGCTAATAAAATGTACTACTGAATGTCGTAATCCTTTGCATTGGCATTTTGAGAGAGAACTTTTATTAGTGTCTTCATTCAGTATCGTTCCATAACTCAGAATGATAAAAATCAACTCAGCAAGACAAAAACTGCTTTGTGTACTTTAACCTCAACTACTGTACAGTGCTTTCTTTGTCACACTAATCCACCCTCTCGTATTTCATTCAACATCAGCCTTACAATAAATAATTACTCCATTGCTCTTTTTTCTCCTTATAAAACAGAGCCACTGAGGTCTTTTGAAATAGTCAGAAGCTGTACTTTATATACAGTAAGTGGGTATATTTCACCACAAAAGACTGTCACACCATATTAGAGCTTACAGTTCCCTTATAGCACTCATCAAAGCTATTAGAATGGCATTACCACTTCAAAACAGAAACCCTCTGTAGTCTGTCACAATAGCGGGTGTCAAGTCCATTTCATGACTTCCAGGAGCTAAAGAATATGAAACATAAAAAGTAGTTGTATGGCTGCTGGTCTCTCCTGAACTACCCAGAAATGGAACCACACACAAAGAAGCATATATGTAGTAGAAAGTGATTTTTCTCTTCAGTCTGCACAGAGCAAAAGAGCTGGGCACCATGGAGGATCAGTGTATTTCAGATCTGGTGTTATATCAGTGTCTTATCTAGTTAAAGTTGTTTGCCAGAATGTGAACACTACAAAGTGTCAACTATGCACATCACAGGAGACTCAAGTTAAATGAAGTCAGTTATTCGGATTATAAATTCTTTAGTCTTTAATTCTTCAAGTTAAGACAAAATGTTTAAAAAATAGTTTACTGCAATAAGGTTTAAATGTTGTTGTATTCACAGAACTGCTGGTTCAGGCTGTAATCCAGTTCAGGTCTCTTTTCACTGATTACACTGACCTTTCCAGCCCAGGAGTTTTCCAGTTACTATGTATGAAACTGTTTACTTCCTCTTCGGACCCCATGATTTTCTTGCCATCCCATAATGCCTTGTAGATTTGAGTTTGCATACAGCATGCAAACAAGAATGAAAGCGATAAAATCAGTGTGACACTACAGCTACAGTTCAACAAAAACAAACATCGTCATCAAATCTCTAGAAGATCCGAAGCCTATTCTAAACCATCTATTACATTTACATGCAACAAAACAAAACCAGATTATTTCAGTAACTCAATTAAGGACACTAATCTCTTTGTATTTAAGTGTGGTGATGAGTCATGAGAATAGTATGAATACAACAGTTCTTGGACTTCTGTCCAAAGTGAAGTCCTACAAAAACACCACTTGGCAGCAATTACATACTCCTCATGGTGAAGTTGTCATCATAACATGTTTTTTGAATCAACACATATTGTATAAATGTCATGAGCACGTACTCCAGGGAAACCTGCTTAGGAAGTCCTGACACAGCTTTTATTTTTCACTATCTTGAAAAAGAAGTCATCCCTAACCCTTACTCACTTTGAATGATTTCTCACCTCTTACTCATTTGTTTCTGCTATTTTTCATTCAAAGAAATAGAGAATAGTGCTTCCTATTGCTGGTCTTAAAGTGCCTGTGTTGTGTTTGATTGGCAACTGGTTTCCTGATACCCTAATCCAGCCTCATTTTGACCTGTGGCTTCCTGAACTCTGGATGGCCTTTGGGTGGCGGATCTCTACTCAGAGTATGATGATCATGATTCTAAATTGTTTAAAAAGTGGTCCCTTCCAGTAGTTATACCACTTAACATGCAATAATTAACCACATGAATATGCATTAACTGGAGCCATTTATGGTTTAGCATTTGAACATACGGATGGTTATAATATCCCTCATTATGTCCCAGCTCGTATTTCAATAGAAGCAGCAGCTGAAAGGAAAAGCCCCACTGTCCTTGAAATCTACCCTTTGGAAAGCCTCGCTTAAATGCTGTGAAACAAAGGTGGTGCGGCATTTTGTCGGAGGAGACATGGTGGCTTAGTTGAAACAAAGAGCTGAACTAAGAGTGTTTCATGATATTTATGTTATTTAACACCTTTTTCTTCTCGCCACCTTCCTCCCCGCCATGCCTCGTGTTTGTAATCAAAAAATTCATGAGCAGCGCTTTTGTGAAAGTGAGCTTTATCAGATTCTGACTTTCCCCGCCCCACATCAGAGGAGGAGGCTGACTCCCTCTCCCCTGCGAGCCCCCCCAGGCCACCTCGCAGAGAGTTTAGGGAAACTCTCCTCTTTGTTCATTTTTCCTTCAGCGTAAGCAATTTATCACTGAATGAACTTTTATTGTATCTCTGGATGACTCACATTAAATTTTCGCCCATTAATTTTGAAATGGATTTTGAAATGGGTACTAAGCTTTTATCAAATGCCTGGGAATCTCATTTGGATTATTGTATTTCATTAATTACTTGATAGACAAAGCATACTTTTCAATGTAGATTTGTGTGCTGTTTAATTAATTAGTATGTTTTCTCTTTTAATTAAAGCCATTTTTTTTAAATTAAAGCCCACAGCAAAACACATATATAATTTGTTTGTAATTAGGCCTTAATTGGTGGTAGTGGAAGCTTAGCACCCTCGGTTTCTTTTTTCATGATTGCCATTTTATTGCCAGTCACTCATTAATTAAACTGTTTTTTCTAATTAGCTTATAAAACTGTTGATGGCATATTATTGTAAGTGTGAGTTCAAAGCTTGCTAATAAGCCTACCCTACTCAGAAGAGGCGAGATAATGGAATGTGCACAAAGCAGGCGAACTTTCAGAGATTTTTTTTTGTCTACTCCCTAAAGATGACATGTCATGTGTATCTAGCATCAGATTACTAGAAGAGAGAATGGAGACATGGCTGCTCTACTGCGCCTTCCCCGGAGTGACTTTCTTTTAGCCTGCCATGTAATTCTGTTTGTCAAAGTGCAGGCAAGATTACAACAAGCTCTTATGAGGCTGCCCCATGAAAGACTGATAAACTTTGGTTACAACAGTGTGGGAATATACCACTATACCAAGCGCTGTAATGGGATTATGATGATGTATTGCTATATATATATTGCTATTGCTGAATTTAGTACCGAAGCAGTAGTTGTTTAAGTAATTGAGATTACCATCAAACTCCCAGTCAACTTTAATGCTTCTGGGACGATCGATGGGTGAATGAAAGTATAATGTACAAAAGTACAACTTTCAGGTATGTGCACTTTACTTTTACACTACAGTTTCAATATTGTATCATTGAAATACTACACTTAACTACATGTATTAAACAGCTATAGTTACTAGTACCTTCACAGATTAAAGTTTTACACCTAAACGTGATGATGAGTTTACAGAATGTGATTAAACCACTCCACACTATATCAAATTTGCTGAAATAGGTAACTAATTAATCGATTAGTAGATTAACAGAAAATCAGTCAGCAATTATTTCGATAACTGATTAATCATTTAATCCCTGTTTATTACAAAAATGCCAAACGCTTCATTGTTCCAGCTTCTTAAACGTGAGCCTCTGCTTTTCACTGTGTTAAGTTTCAGTGAAGTGAATAATGTTTGCGCCTGGACTGTCGGTGTGACAAAACAGGTGATTTAAAGACGTTGGCCCTTGTAACAAGCATTTCTTCCTATTTGTTGATGTTTTACAGACCAAACAACGAATCGAACAGATTAATTAATTATTAATCAAAACGAATCATTTGTTGCAACCCTCCACCTGTTCCTCCACCTCAACCAGCTACAACAATGAAATGCTGCTAACATTGCATCAGTCAGAATGATCTAATCATACACTATCTAATAGTTTAACACTCTTTTTACACTTGATACTTTTAATACTTACATAATTTTGCTCATGAACCCTTTCAATGTAGAACTTGTCATGGGTTGTGTCTGAAATCCCTCATTCACCCCCCCACCACCACCACCCCCCACCCCACCCCCCACCATCTATGTAGTTCTATATCGTGAGCTCAGTGGTAAAATGAAGAAACACTTTCTGACACAGAGTCATTTTCTCAGCACAAGCACAATGCATGACGGTATATATTGCTTGGTTAGGGACCATCGTTTGAACGCTACTTTCACGATGCATTCTGGGATATATGGTCCACTTTATAAGGTATAATAATTCTCACTATACATTCAGACTATATAGGGAGTAGTGAGTGATATTGGACACAGCATTGGCAGTAATTCTGAGAGTTGATTACTTGTTGTTTATTAAGCAAAAATGGCAAAAACATTTACTGGCTCCTGCTTCTCTTTTCTTTGTGTTATTTTCTGTGACTGAACTGAACATCTTTGCATTTTGAACTGTTGGTTGGACAAAATAAGATTATGGCAAAAATAATAATAATAATTTTAAAACCTTCCCATGGACTCTTAGAGGTTGTTGGACTTAACAGGTAATCAGGGAAATGAACAGTATATTATTCACTGTAGCTAATAGTCTATAGCTAATAGTTAGCTCTTCCTAACTCTTGAGGTGTGTATGCATGTGGTGATGTCTCTGTCACCTTTATTGTCTTTTGTGAGACATGAAGCTTTGATTGCTTTATATTCTTTGTGTTTCCTCCAGTCTATTACTTTACTTTAGAGATTTCCAAACTAACTGAATGAAACGTTGTACTTCTTTCCTTCTTAATGCGATACGGGTGGTATTGATTGACCTCTTGATCTCTTGACCTTCCCTGTGTTGCTGAAACCCATTTTTCTTCCCCCTCCGCCTCAGTTCTAAGAAATTATGCTGAAATAACACACGAGCTGCCTAATCTGATATTCATTCCTTTCTTATATAGCCCTGCTTTTCCAAAGTTGACTAAGGCCACATTATTTAGGCATTAAGGTAGTGTGATAAGGGAATTAGGCTGGTCATTAATCGTTTACACGTCAAATGCAGCAGAGCAGCTTGGGGAGGTGATTTAGCGAGGCAAAGCCATATAGCCCTTGTTAATCCACCTCTCACAGGTTTTAATTGGAAGAGGCTTCCTGGATAGGAAATTTATGAATGGGTTTAAGGCCATTTCTTCCCTTAAAGCCATCATTTATTTCATATTGTTAATAGGAGCTTTAACACTTTATCCACATGGAGACGCATTTTTCTCATCTTTCATTCAGCTATTGTCTTTTTCCACTCGCTGTTTAATTGCCACAGTGTTTCTGTGAACCCTGGGCTGCTTAGAAAGACTTCCTAATGCTTCTTTCATTTATCAAACACCTCACAACTGATGCAAGAGAACAGACACACAAATGAAAACAGTGTGTGAAACTGTTGAGATAGACTTGGTTTGTCTTCTTACACAGCAGCAATGCTCATTTTTTCTATTTCTTTTTTTTTTTTTCCTTTTTTTTTTTTTTTACTTGTATTGAGGCCCCATGTTTGGGTCTCCACTTGAATCTCCATGACGACCCAAACACGAATGAACAGAAAACGGTACTATTTACTTAACCCTCCTAGTGGCCTTAAGCTGCTGCTGCTGCAGTGCCAACATTGTGCACGATGAATTTTTTTTGCCTTCAAATCTTCCAAAGGTCAGAGTATTAATCCTCTGAATAAACCTTGTTTTTAACAGGGCTGTGCACAGGCCACACAAGAGAGAGGCACGGAAACACGCCTGTGATGGACACTTAATTGTACATTAATATGTGGTGGAGTGGGAAGAATTGCCTTTTAGGAGCCACATAAACAAAGAATGCAGGAGGTTTCCTGTCTCCTGCCTTTATTCCAGCTTTGTAGTTTCATTCTTATTTTTCACCAGCCTCTGATGTGAAAGGATTTGGCACTAAGATGCACGCAAGGGGAGGGGGAAAAAAATCCTGAAAAGTGGATCAAAAAAGTAAATGAAAAATAATGTCATATTACTGAAAATATGAGAGGCTAATTTGTGCCGACTTTTTGCTAATTTTGTTCTCGCCACAGAAAGAGGAGCCGTCACCTGCTCGGCGCCACAGCGCTGACAGTGCCAGTGATCCATGAAATAAGCTGCCGCTGGCTTTGTTCAGATAAGAATGAACAAATCTGCACAATGTACTGCTCTCGGAATCTCATTTTCATACTTGCATGCAGGCTAAAAGAAATAAGCTGTTTGCAGGCTTGATTAATCAGACATTTGAGGGTTTTTTTTGTCTCTTTGATCTGTTCTGTCTCCTAGGTAACTTGGTTGACATTAATGTTGAGCCCCAGTAAAGACCATCAGGGATTGTAGACTAAACTGATAAAAAAAAAAAAAAAAAAGAAAGAAAGAAAAAAAATTAAAGACCTTTAATGTTTTAAATATAGTAAAGGCTATGTTGTGAATTTAAAAGAAGGGGAAATGAGGGGCATGGAAGTGGGTTTTAATTTTGCTCGTGGAATGTTTGGGAAGGCGTGTTTTCAAGACCTTTTGCATTTCAAATGCAACCCCACAGGAGAGCAGGTTAATGTGGGTAATCCTCGTGTAGGAAAAAAAGAAAAATCTCTGGCTGTAAATCTCCAAATGAAACCATTTAGCATCATGCAGTTTCATTTGATTTGCTCCCAGAATGAGCCAATGTGTTTTTTGTTTTTTTTTTTTTTCCAGCAAACACAGAGAGCAGGAGCTGTTCTCGGATTTGTCAACAATTGAATAAACGTCTGGTTTATAATCTCAGCATGCATCGCAGCCACTCAAAAGTGTTTAGCACCTACACCACTCCAACAAGGAGCAGCGAACACGCCGGTGTGGTTTTATCTGCTCGCAAATCTTGCTGCAAATGTAAGAGCAATCACCTGTTCTAACTCTCTTTAAGAGGAGAAAACATGATTTGAGGAATTTAAAACCTATAAAATGGCAAAGAACTGGAGAACTGTCATAGTATGCACGCTCCAGGTTATGCAGACGCTTTCACAAATCTTCCAGTGACTGTATAGATGAATGCCTTGAGGGCCCTGCCGGAGCCCAGTACTTGCAGCCAGCCGAAGCCCTTATCTTAAATCCAAGCAAAGTACCATTAATCTTTTTGAAAGACCTTTATGGCTTTTAATGTATCCCAAATTAGAACATTTTACACCCTTGGTTCCTGAAATATGGTGATAAAAAGCCTTTAGAGTTTAATTTTTCCTGCCTGCTCGCTCTGACCTGCTTAATCCCAGCATGCATTAGGAGATATTTTAGTTTCAGTCTTTCTAATAAAGTTTATCCCACTTAATTATAATTGAAACATTTTTTTTCCAGCAGGTCTTTTTTTTTTTTTTCAAGTGGCGCAGTGGTGGCACATTTCTTCATTACCTTAAGACTTCCTTTCCCCCCTGATTGTACTCTGAATATTACAGAGAATTACCCAAAGGTTTGGTGAAATTGTTCCAAGTTGTTTATCAAAGTTTGCCTTTGCTTGAATAATAAACCTATCTCAGGAGTGACAGAGGAGGCAGGATTTTTCCCTTTGTTTCCCGTGCCTCTGTGTGACTGGGGTTATTGGGATTATTCTGCTTCACAATACACACATGTCTTCCCTGGGATTTGAATGTTTGCCTCTTGCAGTCACGGTCATTCTCTTCACTTCTGATTTCAGGGACTGCCTGCAGAACTCCAAACACTTTTTACACTGGTGATGAGCGGAAAAAACGCCACTGCAACGTCTCTGAGACGAAAACCAAAAATACTGAACAATGTGTCTCGACGTTTATTTATTCAGTTGTTTCATTTGCACATTAAACAAGAAAAAAGGCGTCATCAAAAATAAAACAATGTGTGGGAGAGATAATGTGCCAGGATCTTAAAAACATCAGAATGATTTTAATACAACAACACTACAGCCCCAGATATATACTCACACATATTCACCACTAACATTATTGAGCACCGCCATGTATGTAGCTACTGTGTCTCCTTACCATTATTTTCCATGAGCTGATATAGTAGAGATATTTCCAGTATGTTGGTTGTATGGTTGGATTTTTAAAGATAAACACAAAAAGCACTGGAGCGAACTCAGCGTCTACTAGAGCTGCAACTAATGATTGTCTTCATCATCCATTTATCTGTCAATTATTTTCTTGATTAATTATTTGCTCGATAAAATGTGAGAAAATAGTGAAACATGCCCGAGGTGACACTAACAAACCCCAAACATCAATCACAGACGACAAGAAAAACGGCAAATATTCACATTTAAGAAAATGGAATCAGTAAATTTTTGCACTTTTCATACGTAACAACTAATTTTAACGATAAATTGATTATCAATTGACTCGTTGTTTCAGCTTTTATGTATGTTTCAGAAACAAGGAAATTTATGAATAATAAAAAATCATAGTGAACATGTAATAAAACCACCAGCTGTCTTAAGGAGAAGAATTATCATAGCAAAGGTATTATTGGAGTTATATGTTCATATGTGTGTTACACGTTATGTAAAATCTCCTGATGTTGCTCTTCAAACATTTGTTCTATATGTTTAATTTATATTTTCGGGGTTTTTTTTGTGCTGCTGCTTCATCCTGTTGCATCATGTTGAATTTACTGATATTGGTATATATGACGTTTGATTCTCTGCTGTAGGAAACTGTAGTTCATTTCTGCCACATACTGTATGTTCTACCTGATCACCAGCTCTAATGTCACGTAAAAATGCCCGAATAGAAGCACAGCATTCATGTGTTGTTCGGCTCAATGACGGTTTTGCTGTGATGTGGAGGAGGCAGCACAGGCAGCAGAGACCCTGACGAGAAGCCACCCTGACACATCAGTCGGGGAGCTCGTGCCTGTGCTTGCAACAGACTGATTTCCATTCTCTAATGGGCCTCTCCTCTGTCTGCCTCTAAATAGGTGGCTGTGAAAATCGCTCAAGCCGCTGATTGCCGTGACTTTGTGCAACGCAAACAGGAAGAGGAAGCTTTGAGGGCAGAACAGAAAAGGAAGAAGCAAATAGTCTGGGGGTACGACGTCTCTCTCATGTCCTCGTGTTTATGTTTGCCATCATATCTGCCACTCTGGGTTCAAGTAGAGTGAAGATGCTGAAGCCTGCATTAGCTGCTCTTTGGTTACTCGCTCACAGATTCATTCAATGTTTCTTTTTTTTTTTTTCTGTGTTGCAGGTTTGAAGCGAAAAAACGATGGGAAACCAAAAGCAACATGGGCTTCATGTGACAAACATGGAAGAAAAAGGGGAAAGACTGCAAGCTTTTTTTTTTTTTTTTTTAATAAGTTAATTTGATAAAAGTGATGTTTCTTGTTTGCTTTTTTTTATAGCAGACTGATCCTGTTTCTTTTTATTCTCTTTGTATATTTTGAAGACTTCACACCAGCAGAGTGTGAGGGGGGAAAAGTCACACAGTTGGCTGAGGAAAAACCAATCCAGAGAGTACAAGAGAGAGAGAAAAAAATTATGGAGCATTCAAATTAATTCCTAAGGCGCCCATTGGTGTCTGCATTGTGTTATTTTTCATTACATTTCAGTGATTTGAGCGTTCTGGCCTTTTTTCCCCCCTTCAAATTAAATCTGGTGTACATTACTGGATGATGCGTTTATTTATTGCTGTAAAGTGGGTTAATCATGAAGGCGCTCCTTTCTTCTTCTGAGGAAGAGAAAGGGAAGATTAGGGCCCTAATGCAATGTACAGGATAATGTGCGATAGGATTTAGGAGTAGAAAATGAAATTTGGCTGCTGTAAACTGTTGTGAGCAGTCGTAAACTGGAAGTTGAGTGAACAGTTTGAGGGGAGGGTGAAGGGGGAGTTGGGGGGGGTGAGAGACATGAAACAGAGGCTTTATGTTGGCGCTCACCCATGCTGGGAGACATGCTATTGTTTCTCTGCCCGAACAAGAGGCACGCGCTGTTTCTCCGAAGCCTCCACTCGCCGCTCATTGTGTGATGAGCTTCTCTTCAGCATCTGTAAACTCGTATAAAAAACCGTCGATTCCTCGCGCCGTCACTTTGATCTCCTTTGATCTGCAGCGTTTGCCTCCGCCGCTACTCAACACTTCTGCAATGCTCGTTCAGATTCCAGGAAGTGTTAATTGCAAACAGCATGCAAAAAAAAAAAAAAAAAAGAAGCACAAAAATGATAATTACTTTTATTCATAATGCTTGCTTATATTTTTTTCAATCATAAAAAATGATTGCTTTGCTTCCAGGTAATGAGAATTAAAATTAATCCACCTAAGTTGTTTGCATTGCACATATTTGGGCACTTTGTCCCCTGGTGAGGAACCGTGTTCTCGTAGCTCTGCTGTGTCTGCTGAATCAGTGCGAGGGGAAAATTAGCAAAACATCAGCAATAAAAGTTTGTAGGCAATTATGATACAAAACACCTGAGCTGAGGAAACCCAGATATGACATGAGTACAAAAACACACATTTAGAAAATTCAAGCTTCTTGTATCATTTCACATGAAAGTGAATCACATGACTTGTGTGTCTGAGAAGCTGTCAGTTGGTGAGAATTGGTGCTAATTAAACTATTAATTATCTCTGTAATGAGACGCGAGTTAAAACTGTGTTAAGCACATCAAAGTACAACATGGGATTTCTTCACTTTGATGACTGCTATGAAAAATATATCTTGACTGAGGAGTGAGGAAACATCAGAGATGCTTCATTAATGGGACAAAAGGAAGCAGAATTTTAGGGGCCTTTGAAAGTTTTTGGAAAACTCCTCGAGGACAACGTCATGATGTAACAGTCTGCTTTATTTACAGAGACTTGCTGGATGCAGGTGTCAGAGTTTTTCAAGAAAGTTATATTATGTTTGCCCTGTTCTTGGAATGCATTCATCATGTCAATGGAACAGCCTGCAAGACTCAAAACCCAAGGAGAACGTATGAGTATGTGTTTTCCATATGCAAACGCCATGTAGCTGTTTTTTCAAAGCTAGTGGTTGTCAGTGAACATGACCAGTGCTGATCCAAGAGCAGCGCGGCACCGTATCAATAGCATCTCACTTAATTAATCTCTTTGAACACAGGATAATGCCTTGAGCAGAGACAATTCTGCTTTTAAACTGGAAAATCCACTTTCCCCTCTCGTCATGTTGAGGAGCTGTTTTCAGTAGTCTGTTCCTGCAGGCCAATCTTAGCCCCTGACCTAGGCTGATTTGTTGTGCAACGCAGAGACAAATTCCTTGGGCACATGTCGAACCACTTCTAGGAAAAGTGTTTGTTGTGCGGAGCCGGGGAAAAGAAAAAAAAAACAAAAAAAAAAACAACACCAACAATCCTATTAAATGGTTGGGAAGCTGCTATTGTATGAAAGGGAACATATGTTGCTGGTAACAAGACATCAGCACTATCACTTGCTGCTATCACCAGCTAGAAGAGGATTAACTCAAGAGGAGAGATCTCCCAGATACAGCTGATAAAGTTGTGGCGATGTTCAAAACACCTCGCCCCCAACAGGAGCGTAGCTCAGAGAAACGTGGCTTTGTTTATGTGTTGTTCAAGCTCTGTGATAACATTGTAGCTGCAGTGTTATTCTGTTGTGTAACTACAGCTTGTTACACTTTTATAATCCTTCTCGAAAGAGCTTGCTGTCACTAGATTTTCCCTGTATAAGTCAAGGTTTCAATTAATTAAAAAATATATCGCCTTCATAACGGTACTGAAAGGAGACATGTTGTTTTACATTGGAAATTTTACTTGTTTCACTTGGAAAACTAAAAGTATGGTGGCCCTGGAGGGCAAAACACCGACTTTACAATGCAACAACAACTTTAAACAAAGTATGTAAAGAAAACACAACATTTCAGAAAAACGCATTTGAGAAAACACAACAATCTCGTAGAAAACACAGCAACAACATTTCAGGAAACACAGAAACATTTCAGAACAAACATGAACTTTTTTGAAAACAACATTTCAGAAAACAAATAATTGAATGTCCTTTCAATGACTAACATCAAATCAGCGCTGGGCTACTGTAGTTAGTTTTCACATCATAAACATATAGAGTAAATGATGAACACATTCCTGCACATATGAGGTATATTTGCTCCCTCTGCTCACAGTAACATACTGCAGGAGCGACAGGCAGTGTGGATTCCTTGGCTGATTTAATGACCTGCTTAATTCTGGCACGTCTGCAGCCCTCTCAGATGTTTTGTAGTTTTAATTAGTATAATCATCACTCTTGAAAAAGGCCACAGGGTTGTTTAATGGGTCATGTTTGTCAAGATGCACAGAATTATAACACAAAAGACATGCCATTTATTCAGCGCTACAGTCTTAGAGTGATTATGGGTGTCGCAATTGATAATTAGAGAAAGAATTGATTCGTCTGAAAGCCAAAATGAACCTCTGTGGTGTGAGGAAATTAGTTTGACAGTGTTTGGATGGCGGTGTTTACACTGCAGTGTGGCGGTGTGGGAACACTTTACCACTCCACTGTTAACTGAAGCAACTTGCACACACTGCTGTTTCTGGACGGCAGAGCCGGGAGACTTTTGATGTGACATCTGGAGCAGCAACTTGATATTTTCAGTAATGACAAAACTTCATATGAAATTTTGAATACAATGTTTCATTCTGCAGGCTTTTGTCACATGATAAGTGGAGGTTATGGTTCCAATTTTCAGGCAGCAAAGTACAAAGTGCTTTAAATAGTTTCCTCAAACTGTGGGAATTAGGTCAAGCTAACATTTACAATTTGATAAAGTCTGTTTAAATGCACTTCCTCCATAATTAAAAACCACACTGTAGTATGTGGGTTACATATACACCCTCTTAATTGTTTCTTAGTCAGAAACTGCTTGGAAAGCATCTATTTTATCATTTAGCATAACTTATAGAACAAAAAAATGAACATGAACTTTCAATTAATTTTCTTCTTTTGCTATCGTGAAATAAATACATTCCAGTGCACAAATATGCTGAGCATGCACTCATTACACAGTCATCTCCACTCTGAAAACCACATACTGCATTTTATCTGAATGAATTATTAACCAAGTTAATGAATATTTCATTTTTCTTTATGGAACCATTTAACAGTCCCAACAGAGGTAATGACATCTTGAGCAGCGCCAAGTACCTTAAAGACAGAGGATCATCCACAGCCAGGTTCAGTTGTGCAGCATATGAAGATATATTAAAGCTTTTTATTGTGGTCTGTATTTAACATTCAGCTTGTGTATAAACACAGCTTTGCTGTATAGAACTTATTTGCACTGTCCTAGTTTTGTTTCCACACACACTGACCTCACCTCACGACTCCCTTTGTATCTCAAGAATGGACACAGCATGATCCAGAGCAGCCGGGGGGGATTTACACTGAGCAAATGAATTTAATGGTGTAATTAACATTACCTTGATTTGTCCCAGGAAAGACCTCAGTGAGTCCGGCTTGTGTGGTAATTTATTGCTCAGTTCCTATATGAAGAACACTCACCTACTGTAGAGCAGGTAATTACAAACACTGGCTTGATTAGCAGGGGGGAGGAAGCCGCTCCAGACTTGTTATTGATCAATTAATACTGGTAATACTGGAGTTATACTGCACCAAGACAGAGGCAGTTCACAGTACGCTGAATTAACCCTTGGATGTAAAGGTCATTTGGACCTTGTAACCTACGTTTTTTAATTCACACTACTAAACAAAAATAATCATTTAACTTACACATTTTTTCTGTAATGTATTAGTTGTCTAACCTCACTGCTGATCTGAGACACATGTTCAGCAATGTCAACACGAAAGACACACAAAATCAAGGGAATGTTTGTTCAATCAATATATCATGAATATATATGACTGTAAATTTATGAACAATATACTATACTATACTATACTATACTATACTCTACTATACTATACTCTACTATACTATACTATACTGTAATATAATATACTATACCATGCTGTAGGAAAAGTCTCTCTAAATAGAAGTGATGAGTTTTTGAGGGGGTTGAGGATAGTGGATGAAGGCAGAGATGAAGATGTGTATGTGTGTGTGTGTGTGTGTGTGTGTGTGTGTGTGTGTGTGTGTGTGTGTGTGTGTGTGTGTGTTTCAATAAGTGTATGGAGGAAAGTTGTGGAGAAGCTGCATGCAAACTGGCTGGTCAAGAAAATGAATGTTGAAAGAGTGGAGTGGAGGAGTTGATGGGGAAATGACTGAAAGCGAGGACAGAGAAGTAAAGAAATTTACACTGATTGTAGATTTTTGTTTATTGGAGTGTAAAATGAAAATGTAACAACGTTAGGCTAAGCCAGGCTACTTAGCTAAGCAGCTAAGCCACAGAGCTACATTTACAACAATTACAGGACAGTAATGTTAGATTGCTAACGTAGGCTAATGTGTGTAATGGAACATCCTCTTTAATTTGACAGTGACAGAAAAAAAATACAGATATTTCTTACATGTAGCAAATGTACCCTTGTCTTGCTGTGTAACATAGCTGAGTGGGTGATGCTTAGGACAGCTGAGGTGGGGTTCACGGCAAATACTGTACCTGACAGAAACATGCATATGGATGAAAAGTTCCCTTTAATTTCCGTAGTAAATGTATAAAAGTCATTTTTTAGAAAAAGATACAAGATACAAACACTTTATTTTCTGTAAAATAAGGAGGCTAAGAGAATTCAAGAGGGGTATTAATACTTAGCTATGTCATCTTTGGAAACCTATATGCATCTCAGCATAAACAACATTACATATACTGTAGGTGAGGAAATGTTTTTCCTCACTGTTGTGAATTACATTTTCAATCCAATCATCACTTTCCTCTATCTTTACCACTCATACAAGCTGCCGTGTTGACTCCAGATCTTCATTCTGTCGTCGACACAGTGCAGTCCTTTGTAAGCAGTATTGCTGCCATGTTGGAGGTTTGTCTAACAGTCAGGGCAGGCCCGATGAGCAGGGAACCAATTTGTGTCCAAACCCCAAGGAACCCCGAATTCTCCCAAGTAATTCCCTCTATTCCGACTCCTTAAAACCTTGTCTCAACACAAACAATAGCAACGCTTTGTAAAAGTGACTCTAAAACCTCTGCCAAGCATAATTTATCATTTGAATGACAATGGGCCACTTAGCACTGCTTAAATTATTTCTGTGCTCTATCTGCTACTTGACTGGCTTTGTGTTGTAACAGCGGGCGATCATTAACGCCACGGGGTGATGTGGTGCGCTCTTATCTTGGGCTGGGTCCTCAGAGTTTACTTTAGATGGGAACTGCTCGGCCATGACGGCAACAACTTGTTTCTTTTACTCTGAGGCCGGTCTAAGTCATGACTTATTAGATTCAAGTGCAAGTGAGCAATGAAGAAAGTGAAGTTATAGTTTAATTATATTATTCATTATATTATTATTAATAATGATAATTATAACAGTGGTCAGGAGAGTGACTTACAGAGAACTGAGAGTTGAAGAAAGGATCATGGAGCTGAGCTAATGTGGAAAGAAAATGCATTTTAAACTATTGATACATGTTTACATCAGTTGACTAAGTCTTTGCTGTTGTGAGTTGCTCCAATGGAACAGCTGGAGTTAAAACAATGGTTCAAACGGGGACTGCAGGGACTTACTGATGTTGATGAGCTGTTTTGACTTAAGATGCATAACCTTTAACAGTGACAGGAAGTCACTGTGCCTATAAACTGCCCTGCAATGATGAAGATCTATGTTCATACTTCTTACGCTGTGGAATCACTTAGAGAAGACGTCGTACACCTGTGATGGAAAATTGGAAAATAAGGAAAAACACCATACCTAACTTCTGGATAGCAAAAGGAAACATATCATGTCCAGTCATTAAATCTGAGAACTGAATGAAGACGTCATTTATACAAGCTTCTCACACATATAACATCTTATGTTTTCCATATGTGGAGTTCAAACTGGAAATGAACTATTTCATCCACTTAAACTCTGGAGTTGTCTTTTAAAGTCTTCTTCTCTGACAACATCACATTGAAAGTTTATTGTGTGATGGCTTGTTCTGAGCTGTATGATGTGAAAGTGATAAACTAGATATGAAACAAGTGGTTGCTTGATTGATTAGTTGATTGACAGAAAATGTATCTGCAGCTGTTTATTATTGATCAAATGTTTTAATGATTTTTGAAGCAAATTACAACAAATTCTCTGGCTCCACTTTCTCCTAAAAGTTTTTACCTCATTGTTACGCTGCATGTAAATCAATGTGAGTTATGAACTGTTTGTCAGAATAAACAAGACATTTGAAGACGTGACGTCAGGCTGTGAGGAGCCTTTGACTTTGACATTTTATGATCTACGCTAATCAAGAAGATAGTTGTCAGGTTAATCATTGCTGAAAATAATCATGGCTGATTTAAACCGAGATGTAACGCGGATGATTTTACACACGTTTCACCAAAACTCTGGTCTTAAAAATTTGGGAATACGCTTATTCGCCTTCTTCCTGAGGGTTAGCAGAGAAGATCAACGCTAACTTTAGCCAGTAAATAGGAGGCTGGGAGTCTTTTAGCTTCGCGTAGCATGAAGACTGGAAACAGGGGGAAACAGCTAACCTGCCTCTGTTTGATGGTAACAAAATCCTTAAGCTCAATGAGTAACATTTTAAATCTTGTTTCTTTAAATATTGCTCATAAAACAAAGTGTAAAAATGACAAGTTACAGTTTTAAGGGGGTTTTGTGGCTTTGTTGCCAGTTTTGTGTCTATGCTGAGCTGCTTCATTCTAATACGAGAATGATATCAATCTTCTCTTCTAACTCTAAAAAGAAAGCATAGCCCAAAATGTCAAACTTTTTACTTTCAAAGCCTGAACTCCAGTGGTTCTCAAAGAGGGTGGCCAGGGACCTCCAGGGGTCCTTCAGGGGGTTCCTAGCAAAAAGGGGAATCATTTATTTTCACTATAACAAGTCACACAATGACAGAATGCATGAATATCGTGTTCATGGGTTTCAAACACTTTCTGTAATAAAACATCTAAAGGCAAAAATCTTATCAGATGGGGGTCTGTGATCTAACTCGAGTCCTTGAGGTGAAAAAGTTTGAGAACCACTGTTTCACACCATCAAATGTCTTTGGTCTATCCTGTTGTTTACTGTTGATAAACTGAGAGTATTAAGAAGTGACTTTTTTTTTTAATCATCTAAACATCTAACTCTAAATTCTCATCACGATCTGACCCAACAGTAAGTATCATGTTTCCCGGCAGACAGGTACCAAATTCTTGCAGCGTGTAGCTTTGTGGCCCATCGTTCCCGTCTTGTTCTCCATACACTGATAACTGCCATAATGAGATTTGCCATTAAGAAAGAAAAGAATGAAAAGGACCCCGGCCATCTGTATAGCTCACTATGGTAAAAGGCTGAATGCTATCAAGCCAGAATTCAATCGCTGAATTATACCCTCTTTGTGTGCATAGGGCTGGTGAGTACCTCACACTATATTCATTTCAAAAAGGCCTCAATTTAATTAGTTCTCATATGTTGAAAAATTCATGAATTTGTCTGCAATTCCCGCTGCCATTGTTGGGAGTGACTTAAGCGGTGGTGTTAGGCTTTCAGGCGGTTTGGAAGAGAAAATAGCCCCCCACAAAAAAGAAACAACTGTTTATGTAAATAGACACTGCGTGTTTACTTGGTGGAAGAAAGCGAGGGCCCTGAACAGAGTGCTAAGCTTAGCGTGGCTCTGCCAAAGGGGACCTCTCACCATCAACTTCAGTCTTATTAAACTGATTACCAACTCCAGCTAATTAATCAGAGACAGTGCCCTTTCTTGTCATGCAGGGAGGGAGCTCTGTGTGTCTCACAGAGTTCCTCTCTCACCGCCTCCCCCTCCCATCTGCTCGCCTCTGCTCCCCCCTTTCTCCCTTTTCTTTTTCCTGCTTTGATTGAAGTAGGGGAATGGTAATTTTCATGCATCATCTGGGCCGGCAGGATGGGAGGACAAGTAGTAATTACCTTAAACAAACAAGGCCGAGATTGCTTGAGAAGCTACCTCTTTATTCAAGCTCGCGAAATAAGAAAACAGACTGAGAGCATAATGGTTTCAAAACACATTTTACAGGCCATTTTGTTCATTGTGTTGGATACGGTTTTCATCTCAGATAAGGAGACGACAAAAAAATGTAAAAGGCAAAGACGTGAAAGGTGTTTAGTAGTAGTTTGGTTCAGGTGCTGTCACCTAAATGTTAAACATTTCACTTCCTTTGATAGAAAGCACATGGGTGTGCAAAATAACTGCCGCTGGTAAACCAGGTGATCAAGTCACCTCATCGTCGGGAGACATCATTAAGTGTCACACCTGGGTTAAAATAATTTGGTTATGGTTTTACTCCAGGTTTAGATGCTGGTTTAAATATGTGAGGCACGAAGCACATTGCTCCACTTTCTAAGGCCAGTCATTTCAAATTATACCAATATCTGAACATCATTAAAGATCAATTAGATTATCATGGAGAGCTAAAACTCTCCACTGATCCCACACTGGTCAAATTCCTTCAGCGTTCAGCTGCTTCGTTAGCATTGCACCGTGACCAACCACCACAATTATTACTGCTTAGAGGATCTAAAGAACCAATTTACAAAAACACAAGAGAATAACTGGATGAATAAGCTTTTGCAACCAGTTGTACAGTTGCAACAAATGATCTTCTTGTCATTACTAATGACTAATCTGTGAATTAGCTGTTGAGTGTACAGCATTTCCGAACGCAGTAAAAAAAAAAAAGGTGCATTTTACTATTTCTCAAAGTCCAAGTTTCTGACAAATCCCTTGTTTTGTCCAACCAACAGTCCAAAACCTTAAAGTGATATAAGACAAATAAAAGCAGCAGATCCTCACCTGACAGGCTGAAAACAGAGAATGATTGGCACTTTTGCTTTAAAACTTAATGATTAATTAATTAACTTTTAATTAACAAACAAAAGCAAGCAGCTGTCCTCTGTTTCAGTGGCTTGTCTTGTGTTTTTTCCAGCTGTTTGTTAATAGCATAACGCAAACGAGCCTTAATTGGACATCAGTTGAGTCGGTCCGTGCATGTAAACACAGCCAAAGTGTTTAGCCCTCCGGTTCTGCTCCGTGCATTCACTCTTTTCTCCTGCAGTGTTTTTTTTTAACTGCTAAATCTCCCAGAGTTCAAGCCTCCTCCTCCTCCTCCTCCTCCTCCTCCTCCTCCTCCTCTCCACTGCACGTTTCCTTCACACACACTCTCAACTGGACACTTTAACTGAGATTACACAGGTTTGTTTCTCACTTCAGTGACTTCGGTGTCGGTGTTACATGTTTTTGTCACGTTATCTAATCGTCTCTAATGGTTTAATTCACAGTTTGAATTGTGTAACACTGCTGTTTCATAACTGTTCCACATGTGTGTCCACGTCTACTGATCTCTTCTCCTCTTTTGACGGTTGTGTTTGTGTGTGAACCGTAGACATCTTGTAGACTACTTGTCTTATCTGTTATTAAATAAGACACATTTTATTAACTTGATTAAAAGTGAAACAGCAGATTTCGTACCCACTAATGGCTTGTTTGTAAGAGTCTTGTTATGATGCATATGAAGATGGATGTGTGTATTATCTACATTATAAAAAGTTATATGAAAATAAAACAGCAGTAAAGTAATTTGCCCTGACTGTCCAGACAGACCAGGGTGCAGTGAGCATGAATATCCAGTCCGGGTCTGTCTGCGGAAACATGTGCATTGTGTGGGAGGGAGGCTTGAGAAGCTCAGATCCCCTTTCTCCCGACTCACACTTCCTGCTGTTCTGTCTGATTGTGTCGTCTTTGTCTTAGCCTGATGTGCTCGCCTCCTCCTCTGGAGAGGCTAATGCAGCCCCACACCCCACCCCCCCAACCCTCTTTTTTTTTTCTTCTGCAATCTCACCAAATGCCAAGTGTAACTGGTGCCCCTATTGCTCCTAATTAATGCGTGATTAAAGAGTGAAATAAGGGATTCTACCAGTGATTTGTTTTTTTTTCAAGGAGTGAGAAATTAATCCCCTTTGGATCTTGCAGAATCATTTAAGGATTCTCCTTGTTCTGTTTATCAAATAAACCAAGTAATTAGAGACTTTAGATAAGTAGGCTAAATTGATGCCCGCCCTATGTCTTCCCAAGCTAGTGTTCGCTGATAGAAACAGCTGTGTTGCTCTGGTAATGTGTGGCATTATACTTGTCCAATAACAATGCCCTTTGTGTTTGGTAGACGGTAATTACGCCGGGGAGCCTCTCTGACCTTGGTAAGCACATCTATCTTACTTGTGGATCAGTGTATTTCATTTCTTAAACCACAAAGATACATCACAGGGGAGTTTACTGACATCCCCATGAATGTAATTCAGAGTACAGACTACATTACTGGCAATGCGCGATTGTATAGTATGCAATAGTGCAGTTATCCAGGCTGATGATACACGCACAGCCTCGAGCTATTTAACAGCGTAATCCTCAGCTAACTTATTGTAGCTCTACTGTATCTGGAGAGGCAGCAGTGTGACTTCTATTACTTTCACCTGGGTACCCAGGGGAGGTAGCTTATCTCCCCACTTGGTTTTATGCAGTTTGGTTTTGAAAGGTCTTCAAATGTTGGAAATTTGAATTTAGGCTGCATGTCTGACCAGGTAGACACATGAGGTGACTTCACCCCCCCCCCACCCTGTATAGGAAGGTGTCGACCATTTCTGGTGTTGCATCAGTGTTTCCAACACTGCACCTGCAGCAAAGTGTCCAGTCCGAGACCTCAAACAGACACTTTGAAGCCGAGCGGGGTCGGGCTGTTTAAATGACTTCATCTTGTTCAGATGAAAGGGAAAATGTTAAGTTTCTGCATCACAAACAAAGACTGAGGATGTGTGTGACATTTTCCTCTTCTTGGCAACAGTTGGGCTTTCATTGTGAGTTATTGCTGTGTGAGTAATAGTCTGCAGAGCCCTGCAGGTGTCAGGAGGAATAATTATTCTGTAGCGTTTGCTGAAATTATAAATTTGTACTCATGAATTACTATTTTGTGGGCATAAATTAGGAATTTGTGCTCTTAATTACTGTCATGTTACTGTAACAGTATAGTTACTGAGGTTACAAACTGCTGTATTAACAGCAGGCCAGCGCTTTGCCTTTACTTACTGAGTTAAGTTACAAATGCTGAATTAATTCTTTTGGCTATTATCAACACTCTAAACTGTAAAACTATTTTCATCAATGCTGCTCAGCTTTGTGCATTCAGCTGGATGCACATACAGTGTGAACAATACTGTAAAGTTTGCACAAATGATTAATTCAAGGTGGTTTAAATGTGGCCTGCAGTGTTTTACGTTCAGTGTTACACACTAAAACACATCCTTGTGTGGGTGTATGAAAGGAAACACAACTGGGACCCATTTTTAAAGCCTCCATGTTGCTACAGATCCTCCACGGTGTACCTGTAAAAGACTTAAGTGCACACATAACTAATTTGTGCACACAACCTACTAATTGCTTCATGTAAAATGTAGTGAAACTGCAGCTGATCTTTTTATTGATTCTTGGACTCTGTGGATTAACTGAATTGGAGTAACGGTGTGATGCAGAATTTGCTAGCCCTCCCATACAGTCAAGTTATAGGCTGTATGACATACACAGTATGTCCCTATATCAAAGTGGTGTTGCCATATATGTCACCCAAAGGGAGATGTATTATTATCACATATATGCATCCTCTGAAAAACCTTGTTTTCCACCTCTGGTTCTGGGACTGTCGCCTCAATAATGTCATTCAGCTGTTTTTCCTTTTGGAGCGATGTCTGATGCTCCAGGACTTCTCTCTGCTCCGTTTCTTCTTCTACTACCTCACATTTCTTTTTTCAGGGTCTCAATCTCTCTTCTTCTATTTCTTCAGAGATTTTGTCATTTTTTGTGCAAAGGACACTGTTTTTGTGGATGAAGACCTGGTTGTCCCGGCAGAAGGACTCATACTCTGTAGGGGTGGTGATTTGGTCGTGGAAATCTGTCTCATCTGTGTCCCTTATTTCCCTTATTTTTATTTATTGTTTTATGCGTTTTACTGGAAGTGATGTGTCAATGCTTTGAAGCGAGCTTAGAACCAGTTGGCTGCACGGTTTTGCTTGTCCACCTGTAAAAGTCACCACACGCCACTGATATACTCTATACAGAAACATATAAACGTAAACACAAAAACGAGATAACAACAAGGGACTAATACACAATTATGAACATGACAATGGACTAAAAGGTTAGTGAGCCAAAAAGCCCATAAACCTCTATAACCAGGTATATTTCACTTTCCCTTGTATCAGCTGAGGTGTTATTACACTATTGCTTTGCTCATACAGACAAGTAATATATAACATATAAGTCTCCATATACAGTATGTGATAAGGAGATACATTATTATCAGTACATCCTTTGGATATATGAAGATATAAGTTTATAACATATATGATGTACTCTTGTGTATAAAATGTGTATACGCATATGTATTAAAATATGTATATGATGATCTTATATATGGTATAACTTTAATTAAAACAACTTAAATATAAAATTCATATATGCTTAAATATGTTTTTCTTATTAATTTCTCATTAACGTCTGTCTATCTTGGAACCCACTGTTTATAATATCAATATATTGACAGGCCAGATAAATACCGTAAGTCAATATAAGAAATTGTTCCAATTTCTGCAGCACTGCGTCTTCAGGGCAGATTGAAGGCTACAGTGAGTCGCTATCAGAAATTGATGAGGCTAGCTGGTTAGCGTGCTAACTTCAGTAGAAGAAAAGATGTAATAAAGACAATCTTGTAACATTGGTGTTTTTTTCCACCTCTGGAGACAGCTGTTGGTGAGTAAAGGAATGAAGTTTGATGCTGAGCATGTAGACTGGTAAGCAAACAGCTGTTAATGCTAACGTTAGCTATGCAGCAATAGCAAAACTTACAAATAGCTCCTTTGACCACATTAGCTCCACCATCCAGTTACGTCGTTGGCTTGGGAGTATCAAGTGCATTTCTGTCATTTCATTGTTGTTCTTAATCAGTTTAAAGATATGTTTGTGTTTATTTATCATAATGGATTTTACACATTTAAGTTCTACACATTTCCAGACCTGCAGCCTGCATGCTTTAAATCAGTAGTCGGTCATGTTTACCTGTTCATTTCATTTTTTCCTCCCTCCTCTCCTTTCTTCTCCTATTTTTCCCTCTTTCTATTTCACTGACTTCTTCCTTCCTCCTTTCTCTGGGCACACACTCTGTCTGTGTGTTCTTCTTTTATGGCAGGCCTAGCGCTGAGCCTCCCTCTAATTAGATCAGGAATTATGGTATGGATTAGGTGATGGAGGGGCATGCCAGTTCTTCTGACCATGGTAGCTATTTCAAGTCACCGTTTCAAAGTTATGTGCTTAATGCCTTTCCCCCCACCCCTCCCCCTCTTGCTTTGCATTATAACACAGCTGCAGGAAGAGTGACAAACACTGTTAATCTCTTGTTTACTGGCAGTCCATTACAAAGGGGTAAAGCGGGATTTTTCTCCAGCGCTGTAAACACTCAAAATTCAGCATTGTCCATTACCTCTTAAACACAGCTGATAACAAGCATCATTAATTAAACTGTAGGAGTAAGTGGGGTTACATAAATTGAAATTAATAATCGGGCGCAAACAGAAATAGAATGCATGTTTCCGAATTGTTTCTCCAGAAACTCCCAAATGTAGCCACGTAGATTAAGAAGGTTTGGCTTCTGTTTCCCTTGTGATGTTTCCACCAATCCTAGGGATAGGTTTAGTCATGGAGTGCTCTTTTAATTTGTTTGCCACATTCTCACATTTTCCCAGAAAAAAATGATCAAGTAGGCATTTAATTACTTTAAGAAAACAAATCACTTCCCACAGCTATTGTGTTGCTGCCAAGTCTATTGCACATAAGCTGCAAAGAACATGAAATATTTCACCACTTGTATTTGAAATACCCACCATCAAGTCAATTTGGGGCAGACAATGGCGAGAAATGTTGACGCCAGTTTGTGGTGAGCAAGAGGGTGGACACCATGTAGCCTGTAATGACAAACTGAAGCATATTTCATACTTAGAAGGGAAAATTACAAGCATCACAGGAGGCTGATGGACAATCGATATACATAAGGTGCTTATTATTGACCGTTACGTCATATCTAATTAAATCACAACAGCTGGATTCCTGTGTGCATCAGTGAGAGGTGTAAATATCTGAGCTGTTATACCAATCAAGACTTTTACAGCTTTTACATGTATTGAAAATATGTATATGATGAATTTTTATATGGTATAACATGTTGCCATCATATATGTTAACAATATATATTTAATTTATACATGCAATTTGATTAAAACAACATACATATAAAAATTCTATATAAGTTTTTCTTATTAATTTCCCATTAATTTTAAACATGTAAATCTTTCCATTTCTGGGAAAGTGATCTCAGACTTTTGGAGCCCACTGTATAATATCAACATATATTTACAGACTTTGGGATGGATATATATTTATGTAACATATTTATGCATGGACACCATGCAGCCTGTAATGGCAAACTGAAGCATATTTCATAGTGGAGAATTATAAGCATCACAGGAGGCTGATAGACAATCGATATGCTCATTATTGGCAATTATGTCATATATAATTCTGTCATAACAGCTGGATTCCTGTGTGCATCGGTGAGAGGTGTAAATATCTTAGCCGTGATACAAATCAAGACGAGCATGTTGTGTTTAGAGTGTTGACATTACATGAAACACCAGTGAGCCCTCAGAGGACTTCAGCATGCCTGACTGAAGACACAGCAGCCTGTAGCTCTGTTGTCAGGGAGAATCAAGTCAAGACATGCCCATCTACATCTGACAGTAGGCAGACAGGAACCATACCTCCAAAATCTTTTTTTTTATCATTTTATTAAATTACATTTAAAGGGAGAATTCAATCACTGAACATGAATATGATTCACAATGTTCATTCAATTTGAGCACAGATTTTACACTGGTGGAGACTCCCATGAGTGACGGGCTGCACTGCAGGCGCCTGAGATCACTTTCATGTATTAATAACAGCCACACTGGGCCATTATTTCACCTTTGGGGAAAACACCAATGCACCTGATGAAGACTGATAATCAAAATCTGACAGAAATCTCCAAAACTCCCAAAAGGTGACACCAAATCCCCCGTGCGCCAAATTGAGAGATGGGTTGGACAAACATCTGCCACAGTCGAAATCCATATGGCTGGGAGTTAATTGGCGCACGCAGGCCCGGGCTTGACATGAGCTTGGATACATAACAGCCCGTGTGGGTGGGCAGAGGTGGATGGAGGTTTGAGGTCGGGCCTCGGCCCCCTCTTGCACCGTTTCACACGGGTGTCCTGGAGCTTATCTGAGAGAGGGGGGAGATCTTGCGGCACTTCCTGCAAATGGCATGTTAAACGTCTCATTAATGCCGGTGACCTCAGCTTAATCTATCGCACATTTCCTCACGGGGAGAAGCACTGCGGCCATTAGACAGCGACTAATCAGAAAGACATGAAGTGAGTTTAAAGATTTAAAGGTCTTCCCATGTTGGTTTTTGATGTGTCATTTTGTAATTTCAGTCAATAATCTGACATAACAAGAGTGAAGAGGGATCTCTGGTGAGTTTGGCAGGTTTGTTGAAGCCTCAGTAATAAAGAATCACAGTTTTTCCCCCTCAGGTGCTTCACACAGTGGAGAGGCTTGATTCATTAGGACAGCAGGTCTCTTGAGGGAAATCTCAAGGGTCTTCTAACCATACAAGTGACTGGGATAACACACAAAAACACTAGAGAGAGGAAGGAAAAACCTCCCTGTACTTCTCTGGAGCACAGGACTACACTGACATCATTTGCATGTTTTATTTTTTACGTCTTTTCACATTAATTCACGGCAAAACAAATGAGTTCTCCCCGTCAACAATTTGCCATGAGCGCCCCACCCCCACCAGCCATGGGAATTTCCATTAAAGGCGGTTTGAGTCAGAATCGGCGTACAAATAAATGATGTGCTCCTGGGAAATCACGGCAACAAGCAGATACATGTTAAAACTCAGGAGAGGCTTCTCATTTGAGCTGGAGAGGGCTTCCCAAAATCCAGATGTGGTGGAAGCGCAGACGGGGCTCAGGCCTCCTCACCAGTAATGAAGCAATTAGACAGACAATTATGAACACCTGTGACGCTGATTGGCACCATGCGGCTCCATCTCTTTCTGCGGCGCTAAAGACGCCCGAATGTTACTAAAGTTAACCTCTAACAAGGCCTGTAATGACGATGAGGGCCAAAACACACCACACTGATGCACACGCACGCACACACATATAGTATACATACACACTCACAGGAGGTTCGCATTAGGAAGATGGGCTCATCCCACACAGCCGGTTGCGTCATGTATTATTGAAACCAGCCCTTGTATAAACACAACTCCAATAAATTGGGGTCTCAATTTTTCTGATTCATTAAGGTTAATGCAGTTTTAATTAGTGCTTGATTTGAAGCCTATTAGACGCAATTTATAAGTCCTTTTCGGGGACCTGCAAAATGACGTTGCGTGGGATTAATAAGATAAAAGGCACAAGTTGGAATTGTAGTCCCTCCTGGGTTAATGCGCAGACTCAGGGATTCCTCTCTTTTCACTGTAACTGCTTGTTTATTTGCACAACTGCTTTCAGGCACATTAAAACAATCTAATGAATAGAGAGCTTTGGCTTCAGGGATTGCATCACCCATTGGATGAACAAATGAAATGGTGGTTATGGCCTGATTAAAAGGATGCTCAGGAAATAGGTTTAAACAGCTGAGGGCTCTATAATTATAAACCATATAATAGGGCCTGTGACAGCTCTTTACCTATCAGTGCAACTTTACAGCTCATTCCTGATGCTCCTGTTGGTTTGTTTTAAATCAGCCTCTGAGTAGCACTGATGGTTACTTCAAGTGCTGTCATAGATATAGGAATTTTCGAGCTGAGTGCACATGAACAACCCAACAAAGTGGTAAACAAGATTGTGGTAACATTTTAGTTTAACAGTGTAACACAGTCTGTTAAGGGACTGTATGAAAGTTACTAGGGGCGGAGATGGACAGGTCAAAAAGGTTATATGTATATGTATGTTTTGGGGCCTAACTATTTACCCACTCTTTTTGTATTTTCTCTGTATTTTCACTATTTTGTTGTGTCAGCGATAAATAACATTTTTCCTTTTTTATTTAGAAAGTATAGAAGTATGAAAGAACTTAATAAATTATTTATAGCAGTCTAATGTAGTTGTAAGCAGCTGTAATAACAACTATAATAACACCATTTATTAATGTATTTGTCAAGTATCATAACTTTTATTAACAATTAGCTACAAATCCTATGATGCAGCTGTAACTGGTATATTAACAGTTTATGAATGAACACATTTTATCAGTAACCATATTAATCAATTAACATTATTAATAGTATATAAAAGACCTATCAAGTACCAAAACCATATATTTGTATGTTGTATGGAGTTTGAAAATGGCACCAGTCTAATACATCTTTTTTAGATTAGAAGAGCCCAAACAATTTTAGCATAAATCAAACAGGGATAATTCTTGGAGTAATGATAGAGTTCATAAACAAAACATATCAAATCTCATCTACCAATGCTCCCCCATGAAAAACAAAATGTATGTGGTTATAAAGTGTCAATTTCAACTATCAACCAAAATGCCCAACAAACATGTGGAAGTTAAGTTGGGAAATTTCTGCTTAATTTACTACTTTAGCATAATCCTTAACATACTTTTTTTCTCAATCATATTTTTATTAAAGGGTGGAAATATGTATGTCATAAAATCCTGTTGGTGTTATCAGCATACCAAATGTGAAAAGAAGAGTTTCAAACTAGTTAAAAATCATTGATATATATGTGGAAATGAAATACTAAGGGTTCTAAAATAGATCCTTGTGGTACACCACATGTTATATGGACTGATTCTGTTGTTATATAGTGCTACCTCTCATAGAGCTTGTTAACTACTTCCATGTATTAACCATGGAAACCAGACTCATTTTATTTGGCACAAAACAGAATATCATGATTAACGGTGTCAAATGCTTTTGTGCTTTTGTAGCTGTGTGTATTTTGTTGAAGTTGTACAAATCTTTCTGGAATATACTGTATACATATAAATACTGTTTATTTATACTTGTATAAATAAATACTAAATACTACATAAATAAATACTTAGAATCCAATAAAATATGGAGACAAATTACACATTACATCTGTATTATATCTATATTTACATCTGTATTATATGTTAATCTTTTTCTCTTTCACACCAGTTACAGATGATTCACAGAAGGTGAAGTCAGTCTATAGTCAGTTAGTCTATAGTTGTGGACAAATATATTCATAAATATTTAAAATGTCATTATCACTGATACAACTACATCACAGTGTGTTATAAACCATTTAATACTTGTTTTAATACTGTTTATAGATACTTAATGGAGTTTAGAATAAATTCAGTCTATTATGGTATATTTTTAATCTTTGTTTACCCCTGAACTGCTTTCTTATTTATTTATTTATTTATTTATATTTCTATCAACTTTACTCTATGAACAAATATAGAACAATACATTTTTCTCAATGAACATTAATTGCACAACAAAAAAGCAGCTAAGTGATGCTTGATTTCTAGAATAAAACCTGGGTCTTGCATTGTCAGTGAATCCATTTCTTAATATTTCTTGGTTATCTCTTCAAATTTTGTGGCGGAAGCCAAAGCTTACAAGGAGCCCTTAAACGCGTCACAAAACAGTGTGATCATCCTTTCACCAGGAACATCTTTAATTCAGCTGGGCCACACGGGTGTTGTGAAAGCATCTTTCTTTGCTTTTATACAATGTAAAACATTAAAACCAGAGCAAACAGTTAATGGCCCCCGCAGCTTCAGTATGAGTGATAGTGAGCAGGCTTTTGAAACGGTATCAGTGCAGTGGAGATGGCTGAAAATTACAGGAAGAGAGTGTAGCGCTGAACTGCTGACAGCAGGAGTCACAATGCATTAGCAGATCCTCCAGCTGGCTGCTCTTTCTGCATGACATTCCCACTGTACGGAGTCGAATTGTTAACACACATTGTTTGACACTGTCACAGCTACATTTTTTTTCCCCCTCTGTAGGCAGGAAAATTGTGCTCCGGCGAGGTTATGAGACAGGTGGAACTCCTGCATTTGGCTCACAGGTTGTGGTGGAGAGCTCTCAGTTTTGCATGTTTGTAAATTGCCACCAGAAGTGAATAAAATGGTCCCATCTGTAAACTCCAGCTCCGCAGGCCCACTTCAGAGACTTGAGATCAATTTTGGTGCATTTATTCTCTGAGAGAGGCACACAATGGGAGTTTGCTGAAGATCAGTTTTCAATTGGATAATAGGGTTGTGAAGAGAGGGGATCTAGAGGGCATTGCTTTCACACATTCTTATGGCTTCATGTCTCTGTAACACGAACCGTGTACGCTTCAGTCTCAACACTTCCATAAGCCTTTCCCCCCTAAATCAAAATCAAATTTGCACCTTCAGGACTGTTACGTCTTACACTACCACATTGTCAGACCCTCTTAATGAGATATTCAAACATTTAATCAAATTGAATCAAATTATATCTCTGTTTTCTTTTAATTTTACAGTTATTTGCATCAAAGTCTCTATTAGGTTTCAATCAAAGCAAGACAGTCCATCTATCTATCTATCTATCTATCTATCTATCTATCTATCTATCTATCTATCTATCTATCTATCTATCTATCTATCTATCTATCTATCTATATTGACTGTATTGGCAGTCAGTGGAGAGGGCAGCTGTCTGTCCTTGCTGTGTGAGGTGCAGCTGTCACTGTCCTCCTCCTCCTCTGTCCTTTAACCCGCTGCAGCCACTAGATGGGGTATGATAACCACAGAGAGGCTCTCCCCGTGGGACGCCTCCAGCCCTGGTGGGTGCTTCTACTCCTGGGAGAGGTGAGGAGAGGAAATTGTCTGCCAAGTTCACCACAGATCCCTATCAGCCTCTCATTTGTTTTTTATTGTTCGGATAATTCTCAAACTAATTTAATGGTACACTCCTACGATAAAGTATTTATTGCAAATGGACAGGAGCAGTAAAAAAAAAAAAAAAAAAAAAAAAAAAACTCTACTGGTGCTATTGCTGATGCAGTTTTCTTGGATGTTATCAGTTATCAGATTTGAATCGGTATAAGAATGCTCATTAATTTAATCAACCTAATACTTTGCAAATTAGAGCTCCAGATTTTTGCCATTTTTTATGAAGCCCTTCACTTCCTGGAAGAACAACTGATAGTACGAGTGTGTGCAAGTTTTCTTTTAAATATATTTGATAAGAAGGAAACAAACCTGTTATTTGTAAAGCAGTGTAAATGTTAAATAATAGTAAACTGTGTAATCCAGTTTGATTAAGAGGAAAAAGTAACTCATTTTAAAATAAGTAGCTTTAATCTGATGCAACAGTTTTTTTTACTTCACCACATGAAGATAAACACTAGTTTTAATACTATTAATGTTTAATGCTGTTTCTATTGAATAGTTTAAAAAACAGAAACAAATTAAGTTTTTTTTCTGCTTAAAGAAAAAAAAAAAAGAATAAACTTGTCTGATTGAACTTTAATTTACACCTTTGTTGTGCTATGATTTAATTTAAATTTGCTTTGCGAGGTTTCAGTCAGAGTGAAAATACTGTACAAACACGCAGATGCTGGTCTTACAACACAGCAGTGTCTTGCTGTGACTCCTCTCTCTGCTCGGATCATGACCTGACTCGTGCACACTGAACTGTTGAGCAGGGAAATAAACACGAACATGTACTTTACTCTTTGAAACGTCACGTCTGAGTATCTGAAGTCTAATATGTAATGGGGTTTAAACAGATTAAAACAAAATGTGGAGCGAAGTGAGTCTTTTTAAATACTTTTATTTGGACAATAATAAGTAAACAACTGTGATGGTAATATGACTGTGAATAAAAAGAGATTTACTGTTTATTGATTTGTACTTTGACTCCACCAAAGCTGGGAACGGCTTTACTGAGATCTAATGTGTCTACTGTTTTCGTGGTGTCCAAACTGGGGCTGAGGGACTCTCAGGGGTCTCAGAGGGGCTATACGTCCAACGCCATGCTGACAAACAAAACAATAACAAATTGGTACAAAAAAAATACAAAAGCAAAGCTGCAGATTGAGAAATATTCATTTCGTCAATTGCCTTAATTTCATTTATGAAACACAGCTGGATTACTTGTGATCATAAATTGAAACCATGAATGTTTTCATAAAGAGCGTCCCTCTCTCTCAGCTTTAGTATGGAAGTGCGTGTGATTGGCTGAAATCAGTCTGAATTCACAACACGTACTGTTCTTGTGCCTCCAGTCCTTGAAATGGTTGAACAAATATTTTGGGGTAAAAAAATGACCTCTTATAATTGCATTTAGTTCCCGTTTGTGAAGACTGTTTTCAAAGGTTACTGTATTGTACTGGTGTGTGTGAGTGTGTGTGTGACACAGAGAGAGAGAGAGAGAGAGAGAGAGAAGAAGAGAGAGAGAGAGAGAGAAAGAGTGAGATCTTTGAAAAATATAAACAGCAGCTTGATTTTCTTGAGCTCGGTAAATCATTTCAGACAAATTGAAAGTGTAATTTGTCTTGCCCGTCACTGAGCTTTTGGATGCAAAACTCTTGTTCTACGTCTCATATTCTACAGGAGTGTGTTTAAATCACCTTTTATGTCCTCCTGGAGTCGTAGCTCTGAACCCTATGGATACTCCTGAGCAGATAATTGTTTCACGTTCCCTCACTTTTATTGAGATGTTATTGAAATTGAAGAGTATTCGCAGTGGAGCCTACAGTAATAACTGTGCTAGTCGTATTCTAATGATCAGGGTAAAGGGAGTGTATTCTCCTTTATCTGCATTAATGCTTTAAATGGTTCACACAGAGTTCATTCACATCAATGGCCAAAATATATTTATTTTACTTGGGGCACCTATGTCAACAGTAGTTACAGGAATTACTCTGGATGCGATCCCATTATAGGATGTCAAATATTTTGATGCCATTGGTAAATGGCAGAATGGTGCGGAGGACAACAACTGGATGGCAATTCTGCAATTCCTGGATCAGAATAAAAAATATACAGCCTGTCTGCTCACCTTCTGCAATCTCAGGGCTCGCCCCAGCCGGCAATGTAATACTGAACAATGAATTTTAAATAAAGTCAAACATTTGCTTCATGCTCCTCCACAGTTTAAACAAGACATTTCTGATGGAGACGTGTGGATTTATTGTAAGTAAGAGATATAAGAGATAACTTAATCCCCAATTGGATTGTAAACCCCACCTCCACTTCACGTGGCTCCACCCCATCACACCGCTTCCTTGACCTTTTGTCTCATTTCTCGGTGGGTAATGAATGCTTTCAGACTATTTCAGACGAAAAGATCTTGCACATAGTCCAGAGCATTGGAATGTCATATCAGAAAATCACCCAATCAGCATGCTGGTGTTGAGAGCAAACAGACAGCGAGGCCGCAGCATGCACAGAGCAGCGGTGGACTGGGTCGTCTGGATGTCAATATAATAGACTGGCTTATGATGTGTAAATAACACACCACTTAATGGTCCTCTCCCACTCTGTCAGAGCATTCTGATTCACATGGAGGGCAGCGTCTTCCTCTCCACCCTCCACAGGGTCTCGTCATCCACTATTCATCCGACTCGCCTCTTTCATCCACAGAATATTACATCAACAGCTAAGAGACATAGTTTTTGAAAACACTATGACTGTGTGAGTTTACACTTAAATTACAAGATGCAAGTGTATTTATTTCTTACAGTAGTGGGATAGAGGGGAAATATTATTTCTTCTGTGTTCTAATGTAAGAACAAAATCCAAGACATAATTTTCTCTACTACTTCTCTTTCTTTTTATCTTTTCTCCTCTCATCTTTCATCTTTATGACACAACAGTATAAAAACTAAATTATAAGATGGATCAAGAAAACAAAAAAAACCAAAAAAAAAAAATGTTTTTGACATGAAGCTGTTGCATTAGTAATTTACATGTAACAAAAAAAATCTAAATGAACTTTTTGCAGCTTTTAAGCATATTTAAATGATTGTTTATGAATTAATTTATAAAATAAACTGAAATATTCAATGATGAAATCACAAAATATGTTAAATACAATTAGTATTTATGTTTTTTTCTTTTCCACATTTTACATAATTCATTTTAATTCCAACTGTGCTAAACACTGGTAAAAACTAAATAAAAACACTTTTATTATTCACTTCTTCTCTTCTTCTGTACTTTTCTATTTGTTGTTTAAGCAGAATACGTTCACCTATAAATAAATAAATTCCAACTCCCTGAATGTAAACATTAAAATCCAGCTTTTACTAAACATCATAATTAATTCTGTCAGATGAATGGAAACACGCAGGACGGCAGACACATTTAAAAAATATTTACAAAAACAAATATGCCCCAGAGACATAATGTGACACATTGGGTAATATTTTTGTGAATTAATAATTACAATACACACTTTTTTTTTTTTTTGCAAGTGTTTGATGTTGGGAGAACTTACAATGGTGGAAAACACCATGACATTTATTACAATAGCCCTGAAATTACAAGACTAAGTCATTGACACTCTCTCACTGTGTATTTGCTTTATTTGTTTACAAATTTGAACAATTTTGACATTAATACAATGCAATGCTTTCTGTGCTAATTTCACACTCTGCGGCATGCAAATGAGCCGGAGCTCTCTGTTGTTAAAAGTTAGAGGAGAGGCGTCTTCTGCTGTCCTGTTTACTCACACTGAAATAAAACAAGTATGAATACAGTCACACACACACACACACACACACACACACACTGATGTGAAGGTGCTGCTGAATTAATACACACAGGTTTAAGCCAGTTGTTTAAGATGTAGTCACTTGGATAATAACGTCCATGATGACAAGTCATTCACACCTGCTGATGACATACATCAAGCGTCATTACTGTCTCGTCCATTATAGACCTGCTGTGTACGTGATACCCCCCCCCGTCGCAGTAATAAATATATGTGACCTCAGTGAACGTATCACTCATGAGCCGTCTTTGATTTGGTCACTATTTCCGTCAGACCCAGGAGACAGCAGCAGTTCCCACATCCACTGACCTTGGGAGTCTCTTTAGAGCTCTTTCCAAACCCGCTGTTCAAGGTTGCATCCAATCTGTCTGTTGTTTTTCTACATTAGCGAACCTCAACCCTCCTTCACCCCAGAGCCCCTCTGGAAAACTAACACCTGAGTGTGAGGGATGTAGTGAGAGGTGGCGTGGGAGTGCAGGTTGAGGTTGGGTCAGATAAGGTGATCAAAAACAAAGCAGAAGGATAAAAAATATAATTTTACCTCCCCCATAATCCCGGGCTTCCAAGAATGACCTTTGATCTCGCAGCATGTGTGGTATGCTGAGCCGCCTGCTCGTGCTGCATGCCGCTCTGATCCTGGGAAGCAATCACCAAGCGCACTGCTATCAGAAAGGCTGCTGGGGAAACACTCTAAGCCCGAGTCTGGAGGTGAGCGCCGAGCAAAAAGCAAATGTGCAGGGATGGAAAAAATAACCAAGTGCAGCCAACCACATAGAAAGCCTGATGGGCCAGAGCGCTGCATGATAAAGGTAAAGTGGATACTGTATCTACAACACAGCCTGGGGCCAGCTGTGATTCAACACCACACAAAAATGGAACAATCTTAACTGCTGAAATATTGGCTAAGAGAAGAGAATTATTTCTCCACTTATTTCAATTACAAACTACATTACTACACGAGTTTATACAAGTCAAAATGACAAAAAAAAAAAAAATCTTACTTAAGTAGAATTTTTTTTACATTACGAGCTCATAATGTTTGTTGTGGTTGAAATAACTTTAAAATATGCTTTTTTTTTTTATTTATATTACTGACATCATTAACTCCGAGATATATTTCCTCAATGTTTTCAAAGGTGTCAAGTCCAAGCAGTGAATCTGTTATCACTGCTCCACCATCTCGGTGCCTTGGGCACGGCAAATTCCCCGCATGTGCGTTTATTTGATTGTTTAAGAGCGATTTCCGGAAACCAAGTTTCGGACGGGGCAGGAGCTGCCTTGTAACAATTATGGGGTTAAATGGCAGTTGGCCACACAGGAGGGCATTTGCCTGCTGGCAGCCCCTTCCTGCTCACTGGGGTCAGAGGTCACAGACTTTTCAGGAAAAGTCCATTTCTCAAACACCCTGAAACAGGTGGAGGCCCGGACGGCCCTGTTTACTGAAACAGCACAGGGAAAATGGGAAAGATTAAACCAACATATACGCTCGCTGAGACCAACTGTACTGCCAACTCCTTTTTTTTTTTCTTCTTTTTTTTTTTTTAAGGCTTTTTTGCTCACGTACATGTAACGCCATACCTGATACTGATACTGATTCTTTTCAGGATTCACCAACTTCATCTCTTCACAATCTTAGAAGCTCAGACACCGGTTTTCAAACTTTCCACAAGACGTGTTTTCATCTGCGTTCGGACTGAATACGAGGGATTCACTTGGAAAAGATGTAACTGTGAGGATACCTGTGCCAGTAGCAGAGTAATAAGGAGTGTGACGTATTAGATACATTAAAATTAAATGAAACCTGTGTTTTTACAACTGCATCTATAGATCTTCAATCAATGGGAAAGGGTTAATACACTGAATTAACAGAAAAAAAGGGCAAAAGGCAACTCCGTCGAACTCGACCCCTCAGTGCTCTCACTATTTGGATTGGTTAAATCGCTGGGACCTGGAGCTGAACCCATCAGGAAGGGCTTAAGTGTTTAGGATTAGGGATCTAAAAGGCATTTGGAGGCCCTGAATCAAACCCGCAGGACCGGGGCGGAGGGGAGCCTCGGTGTTTGGCCTGCGCTGTAATCAAACAGGGGGAGCTAGGACCTTAGCACACCTGCAGGAAGGGCCCACAGCAAAGAAAAAGGTCCCAGCAAGAGGGGCAGGCGAGGCGGTGGGGCTTTTTTCCCCGGCTGCAGAGTGACAACAGCTGGGGCGGTGTACGGTGGTGTGGCCCAAGGGCAAGGTCAGCCCCGCAGACCGGGGGGGGGGGAACAGCAGGCGGATTGTTTTCACTCCACTAGTGAAAACAGCAACCGTGGAGATGCTGAATGTGCCAGCTGTGGTTGTGGATTTCTAGTCCACAGCCTGACCCCACATTAACACTATGAAGGGAAGCTGGATCGCTAATGACCAGTGGCCTCTGGCCTCACCTGAGCTCCACCCATACAGCAGCCAGACCTCTGGACAGACTGTGAGTGTATGTAGGCAGATTGAACACTGTTGATTCACAGCACGTAATGCATCAGGCCTGTATCTATAAATCAGACGTAGATTACTTTAATTGTTTGTTTTGATAATTCCTCAAACGCTCCCTGTACCTCAAACTAGAAAGTAGAAAGTACTATTACTCCTTTTAATCCCACTACTGCTACTAATTCTACTAATAAAAATAATTTCATGTTGTAAAAATCGTGGTAAAAAATGTGATTTAATTTCTAATTTTCTAACTAAATTTGTGGGATAGGCTGGCGTGTGGCTGCAGCACACAGAGAGTCAACCTGAATCCATCCATGAAAGCGTCAGGATTCACATATGTCCTCGGGCCTAATTGGTCTGGACAGTTAACATCAAAGAAGCTGGGCTTTATATGTAATCTGCTCGCTCCTCTGCCACATTCTCATGCCAGCGCTTTTTTATATGTTCAAACATTGTAATGAAGGTCATTCTCCATCAATTCACTTTGATCTAAAATGACAAAAATTTAGCATTTTAATAAAAATTTTCCTCAGCGCCCGGTTTGCTGTCGTCTGGCACGCTCCTTCCTTCGCTTTTCAATTTTTTTTCCTTCCTGTTTCCCGGTCTTTATTTTTCCCTCCCACAGTGTGAGTGAAAACAACTCGCGCAGCTTATACAGGGTAAATGAGGCGTTTTTTGAAAAATAGATCACAATAAAAATATGCTGCGAGTCTCATAACGCAGCCTCTGACATGCCCTAACACCTGCAGCAGATATGTAATTAAACTGTGAGAAACTGCCATGCTTTATAATGATTAACTACTTTTATAGCTAGTACAGAGTCAATTATGTGTAAAGTATAAAACTTTTTTTTTATTCACCTCTGTGGAATTTCCCTCATAGCAGACTAAAGATTATCATTTAGCCTCTTAAATTGGGGGGGAGGTTTGTTGACTCTGTTTATTGTCACGCCAATCTAAATCAGTGAAAAATGACTGTAATAGTCTTTTGGAATTCCCTTATAAATAACACATTTGCTTGGAGATGAAAGTTGCACATCGTGGCATGCTCAGGCACCGTCTGCCGCAGCTGTGTGTTTCTATCAGTCTGCTATAATGAGAAATCAACTGTCTGCAGATCAGCTGCTGAAATGCTGTAACGAGCCATGAGAGCTAATACTTGAGGATCAGTTGCACTGGATGAGGCGGCTTTATCCAGTTATTAGGGTAATGTAATGGAGTCTCCTAATCCAAACCCACCAAACCCTTCCACTGTAGGGGGCACAATAGTGAGGCAACACGTTATTCCGGCACAAAGCCGACTTCCCCGCTAATATAGCAGGACACTGAGGCTCGCGGCCTGTTCAAACAAGTCCTTCACAGTATCTCCCATAAAATGATTTTCTCCCGTCTTTCTCTCTCTCCCCCCTTTTTCCCTGCTAACAGTCTCCCTCCAACAAACGCTCTGCTGGCAAGGCATATTCTACGCTCCTTAATGCCAAATTAAACCCCAACTCTTTTATTTTAAATGAGAAAAAGCAAAAGAGAGCGCCGACAATCTTGATTAGGTCAAAGAGAAGGAGGGGAGAGAAGAGGAGCAAAAATTAAACGGTATTAAAAAATATGGAACATTACATTAATGCCGTCCGGCACAATTGGTGCTAATTGGCAGATAATCCAGGAGCTCTGGGCTGCCTAATGCCGGGCTGAGTATAGGAACAAGCCGGGCCTCTTGTCCTCTCCCACCACAGAGTCCTACAAGCCATGGGATGGGGTCAGAGCGCGGTGGAGGGGGAGGGATTAGCACTGGCATTGTTGGCTCTTTCCAATGGAACATGACCTTGACAAGAGTTTGGTTCAACCCCCCCCCCCCCACCCCTTCTTCTTCCCAATATTCCAGCAACATGAACTTTAATAGGAGCATAATGGGCAGTTTCAGGGTGCCAAGAGAAACACGTGAAACACAGCGACACCCCAAATAAAACCTGACATTCCAACACCTTTGAAATTGAAGCCACTTGGGAAAGACCTCTCGGAACAGAGTTCGAGCTATACTTACGCAACCCCGCACTGCAAATAGCTCCTCAAATTAGGATTATGTGTGGATTTGAGCGGAGTAAAAAGGAAGATATAATTTATGCACGCACACAAGCTCATAAAAAACTCAATTCTGTTAAAATGGAATGAAAACAGTTTATCCTGGATGCTACCAGCATTAGAGCAACAATTTTAATAACACTTTGTGCTCAGAAACAGCTGTTCCATCTGTAACAATAAAGTTAAAGTGTGCCAAAACAAGAGTGGTGATCCAAAGTGCTGTGGGAAAGCCAGTAAATGTTATGTGTTTTGAAAATGGTTCTGATAATCTTTATCCTAATCCCTTAATTGGGAGTCAATGTGGTCTCCAGTGAACATACAAAGCCGCCGGCTGGAGGGAACGCGGGACAGAAAGAAGCCCTTAAAGGGGACCATCTACACCTGGGCGCTGAGCGTTGCTTTTCACTTCTCTGAGGAGGCTTTCAAGCAAGTCCTTGGCTGTGAAAGTTCCCATGTTAAAAGCACTACCTATTAAGGTACATCCGAAAGAGATGTATTTCCGCGCAGTGTTTGAAGATTTCCCATTTGCATTAAAAAAGGGCCTCGGCAAAACTGTAACTTGTGAACTGATCAAAAGCCAGAGGCCGTTCTCGAGTTGAATGGCTTTCCCCCTTTGACACGAAAGAGGCTCTCTTGAGGCGCCTTCGCGGCGGTGGCCTTGGAGGTTAGGAAAATGTAGCCTCTCAGACCATACGGGACTATTCTCTGGAGTCTGGACAACACTTGAGTCTGCAGCAACAGAAGAGAGCCGGGTTGCCGCTGTGGATCAGTGCTTCAATGGGCCTCACTAACATTCCACCAGAGGGCTTTTACTATTCCTATAGACGGCCTTTCATGTCGAGAGGAGTGCGTGTGTGTCTGCATGTGTTTACATATGCATATCTATGCATGCTTATGGCCGTGTTGTTCTTAACATGCTAATATTATTTCAAAATTATAATAAATTACACAGCAAATGTCTAATTGAAAAACTATGAACAATTTAAAAACTTGAATTTTCAGATTGCTTGTGTTGGAAAAGTCTTTGTTAAACCTCTTGCTAAGAGTTTTGAAACACAAGAAAGTAGAGCCATGCAAAGGAAAATAAATGTCTTAATAGGGGTCTTGCAGGTCACACACACACACACATCTTCAGCTGAATGTATATTGGCGCAATCCTCTCTTGCAAACATCTTCAAAGTGTAGAGTGGAGCGATAAGAAGCCGGGGCATTTGTTATTCTTTCCAGGTCTATTGAATGTGTTTTGACTAGATGCTTTGCTTGGGAGAGGAGCCGCAGAGCCGCAGAGCCGCAGAGCCGCAGAGCTGCTGAGCTCTCAGACGGCCGGGTGGCTGAGGGCTTCACACCAGCTAAAGTGTCCACCGGGCAGCGGACACGCCGCTCCAGGTTGATGGGTGAGTGAAGCGCAGCGATTGTCAGCCACAACACAGAGACCCCCCCTTTCCTGCCCCCCACCCCCCCAACCCTCTCCCGCTCTGTGACTCAGCTGGTTTCACTTAGAGAACATGGAGAGAGGGGGTCACGGGGTCACACCATGACCTCATCAAATTAGCCCCAACCGAGTGAGGTGTTTAGCACGAGTTAAAACAAGTAATCTGAAGGACATTAAATGCAAATGCGACGACCATATGCCCACTTCAAACACGGACAGCTCCCATCCAGCCGCGCTCCCCCTCTTGCCCTCACACACACACACACACACACACACACACACACACACACACACACACACAGCGGAACCATTCACATGTCTCACAGAGTGGGGGGCTGTTAAGATGACAATGGGTTTCTGTCATGCCGGCCAGGTGCAAAACATTTCAACCGCTGGCCGAGTCTTAAGATGTTTGATATCTGTTAAAAGAACATTTGCAACCAAAAGTCTGCAACTGAATTACTCTTTGCCTTTGAGAATAGATATCTCTTACACGTATGTATTATGTGCATCGATATCACTTTTCATCTTGACCTTAAACTCGAAATATGGAAATAGAGGGGGAGATGCTCACAAAGGTTATCCTGCAGTTCAGGGAGGACTGAGAGGAAAAAGAGAGAGAGAGAGAGAGAGAGAGAGAAAACGCCGGGGTAATACCTCCGCTGTGCTTCATAAACGCTACGCCATGTGCCCCTGTTAGTGGGAGCGAGGGTCCTGGTCAGGCTGTGAAGATTATGGGTGAAGACTGATTTTGCCCCCTCAGGCGGCGGCTGGCCCGGGAACATGTGGCAGCTCATATGTGCTAATAAGCACCTGTGGAGAAGGGGGGAGAGGGAGCAGAAAACCCCCGCCGGGCTCTACAGCCGTGCCACCTGCACAGGCCTCCACCGTGCACTCTGACTCACTGAGGGCTGAGAAACCTGACAAACATAACTACCGCTCAGACGCAGCGCAGGAGAACTGGAAAAGTTAGCAAATAATCTCCACTGACGATATATTAAAGCGGTAATCTGGGTTTTATTTGTACAATTTCTTTGGCGTTTTTTTGCGTGACGCGGTCGTTTTCTCTTCCTTTTCTTTTTGACTTTCAGCAGGTGGCATTGTTTTCTGTAGGCTGTCACTGCTAATGCTAACAAGATCTTCCTTTGTCTGATGCTTGCGAACGTGATGCAGCTGCAGGAAATGTAACTCACGTCGCTTCCTGTAGAAACGCCACCGTCGGACGAGCCAAACTCAAGTGGATTTAAATGAATCTGTCACTGATTGATTTAAATATTTGCAGCATTTTGGACTGAAAAACACCATCCACTGACACCGATGTGACTGTAGTGTGTGCTGCGCGCCGACTGAATTCTCAGTGACACGAAATAACACTTCTGAAATGTGTCATGAGTAGCACATTCAGTCCTGCGGAGACTTATATAAAAGTCCCACTTGTTCCGAGTCGATAGTATGTGTGTGTGTGTGTGTGTGTGCAGCGCAGATTTTCAGCCTTCATCTCATTCAAAAACGGCGCACAGCTGCTGACGAGGAATGTGAGAGCAAAAAGAAGACATTGTGGGAGAGCGCTCTCCTGTCAATCAAGAGAAGTCTTATTAAATTTGTTTAAGCTGTGAAAGCATTTTGGAGAAAAGACAACAATGTTCTTCATGTGTTCTTCATGACCACCAATTTTCCTCCTCGCAAAGTTTCCAATCAGACAAATTTTTCTTCAAATTAAGGTGGAAAGAGGATTAGATTTATTTTTTCCACTAAAAAAAAAAAAAAAAAAAAAAAAAGTGTAGTCCATCACCAACTGAACCTAAATCCACATGAATAGATTCTTTCTTTTTCCAACCTTGAAAAGTGATAAATAGATATGACTGTGCAGGAAATACAGTTCACACAAATGAGTTCTTCACATGCTCCGTCTCATGTCAGTGATGTATCTCAGCAGCACATGTTTATATGTGCGAGAAACAGGCAAATACCTAAATGTCGACTTAAAGAATCAGCCGGCGGTGTCTCCGGTTTATGAATCTCCCTCGCTTGTTCTCCCACCTGAGCGCTCTGTGAACCACATTCAGACCTGTCACTGTTTAGAAAATATGCAACTCCGTAATCTTCAGAAATCTGCTTTGAGCCGTGAGTGATGTACTTATGCATTTTTTCAGTGACCAAATGTAAAGAGCTCATCAGCCTCCGGTGATTTATGGGATTTCATATTTTTCACATCTGGATTTCATATATATAAAAATATTTAAAGCACCACTTTACTACGCTCTGCATACTTTATTGACAATCAGACTGCAGCACAAAGTTCCTCCTCTTTACGACTCAGGAGGAAGTAAAGACGGGCTGTTCACTGAGAGCAGGCGCTGCTGAGGAGGCAACTATCACCAACGTCGAGTAATAACTTTACTGTAATTCAGCTCAAACACGCTGGAAACGACTCTCAGCTCTTCAGGCAATATCTATACGAGCAAATGAAAAACATTTATATTCAATATTAGAAAAACACTTTAGACTTTTATCCAGAAAACTATAATCTCCTCCTCTTCAAATAAACTTTACCAATTCCTGTTATTCTTAGAGTCAGTTAAAACATCATTAAAACAATTTTCAATTTGAATTTTAATTGAACAACAGAGCACTTGAGAGTGAAGCTGATGTTAATTTCTTCTCCAGTTTGGAGGATGTTTGAGGAAATTAGCCTGTGTCAGCACAAGAGTTATCACCCATGCACATTATAAGATACTGCACATTTGAGCTGATGCTTCTCAGCTCTTAACTTCCACAGTTCTAGTGGGAAACATTACAAATACCCCCCCCCCCACACCCCCACACACATACACATACACACACACACACACACACACACACACGTCATTAATGGGATGAATTCACATCATCAGCAAATTACATAGTTTAATTCTCAGTTTGGACTTAATTATTAACATGAGTTTTTTTTTTTTTTTTTTTTTTAAGAACCATAAACTTAACAATTTATCAAATAATGTACAGTCACTCCTCCCTCCTCCTCTCCTCCTTTTATTGCTGACTTTGTCAAACGTCAACTATTCCTGCTGCTTGACGTGAAACTGCAGCAAAGCTTCTGCATTTTGCACCTGAGAGATACTGATGCAATTAACTGCATGAACAAATTTTTACCGTATAATGGACGCGATGAGAAAAAATTATGATTTTAATTTGGCGTAAGTGTAACACTGCTTGTACAGTGCAAACAACACTCATCAAACTGGTGTGCAGCCATTGAACTTTACAAAGTGACAGGAACTTTTTCCCCCAAAGTGGTGCATTAGAAAATTAACAGCAATAATTAATAATTAATAAATAGTAAATAAATATGAACATAAATGTGCTGTAAACTGAAATATCACGTCTGCTGTCAAAGATGCGGCAGCTAAGAAAAGCAATCTTTGATATTTGCATCATTAGAACCCATTTTGTTCTTAAAATGCATTCACACATTTTCCAACAGTGACAGATCCTCAGGTGAAAACCTGTGAATTTTTTTCCTCTCACATTATAAAGTATTAAACACTGATCTTACACTAATTGAGAAGTTTACATTCTAAGAAACCACTAATAAGAGCCCTTTGCTTCCAAAATAATCCCTCCTGAGCCGCCATTTAATAACATTTCTACAAGTCTTTCATTAACTAAACAAAAGGACAGACTTCCCTGGTTTACATGATGCTGGTATATTTCTGTGAGAACCGCTGAGTTTATACTGTGGACTGTATTTGCAGTTGGCTCTGAAAGATAATAAGCCTCACACATCTCAAATCCCTTCCCTGAGTCTCTGTGGGCTTTTTGCCCCTTCAAGGAGCAGAAGTCTTTGATAGCGACTACATGTTTTAGACTAGTGCCCCCCCCCCCCCCCCCCCCCCGCCTAAACTTCTAATAAATAGCTTCAAACGTAAGGGATGCTGATCAGCGCTTTGAGCAAAGGAAGCATTGCAAGAGCATGAGATCAACCCCTGGATTATTCTGCCCTACACTGAAAGGCAGCCCTCTCCAGCTCTTGGCCCGGGGTATAATACCCATTGGTTGCCACAAGGAACACTATTCGGATTAAGTGGTGCCCCTTTCACATCAGCAACAAGTGACAAAGGAGGAGATTGGGCAACTAACCTGCTGTTTAGATAAATAAAGGTACTCTATCAGCTCTAATAATTGCTAACCCCCTCTCCTCTTGCCCCATTGTCCGCGGACAAGTGCTGCTTGGCCTCCTTCTAATTGCTGACAGATTTGATTTTTCAGCGACAGCAGGAGCTCTGTTTGTGGCCTTTACATGGAGTAATTACTCTCTCCCTCTCTCCCCACTGCCACCTATTTTCTTCTGTCCTTTTCCCAAATCCTCCTCTTCCTTTGCCTCCTTCTCAAGCTAAATTTCCCGCTCCCACAAATCCCTTTAATAGTTTCCTTCCATGTGAATAAATTTCAGTTACATTTAAAGATATTTTCAATAACTGGTTCTAATTATCCAGCACTAACATGAGCATCCTGGACCCAATCTTCATTAACAGACCTTACCCTTAAAATATAAACTCCATGGAGGAGTACTTTAGCTTGGAAATAATTACAAATCACGCCATAGGTTTAATGTCATCTGGAAGTATTTATAAGAAAAGTCGTGAGTTTAAATATGAGTGCATTAGTTACAAACTGCAAAATTATTATAGACAAACTACACGGGCAAAGAAAAACAAACAGTGTGTCATGCAGTGTTAGAGTGGGCTGATAATGCTACCGCATGGTTTTCAAAATAAGACGGTGGAGCTGTGTGGCAGTGTTTGCAATGATGGTTTAGTTTCTTTAAAGGTAAGTGCTTTCTAATGAATTGTTGACCTTATTTAAATGCACATCCTCTCTATTCTATTGAGTGTTGATTTTAAATATAAACGACTGTTGTTGCCTTAAGTGGGAGCAGCTGAAATTGAGCATCTATAAACAAAAGTATATAAAATTTTACTATAAAAGTTCAAAAAATGGTGGAATAAGCTGCTGAAAGGGGCTCGAATAACCACGTTTCACAAGTAGGAGCGACTTGAAAATGATACTGTAATTTACTTTTAGCTTTGGCCAAAACAACACTTTGTCTGGCAGCGGGAGCGTGTTACTGTACACGCTGGTCTCTTAATAAGTGTCGCCTTCCCTCCTCTCCTCTCCTCTCCTCTGGACTGCGGGCTGCAAGTGTAACAAGCGCCACTACCCCATGGGAGAGCTAGAGGGCTCACTCCAAAAGCAGCGGAGCCCAGGAGAGCCTCCACAATCACCCTCGCAACATTAAAAAGCTAATTATCCCAGGAACAAAAGTGCACTTTATTTTCACTTAACACAATTAGTCATAAACTGCGTTTCTGAGTTCTAAATCTACACAGGCTCCCATTCTCTGCCAATTATTCATAGTTTCATGTTCATATCACATTCAGAGTTTCAAAGCAAACATATTTTCAGTGCTGGTGTCTGTGTTAATCATCCCACCCACACATTTCATGGATTAGTCATTCACATTGCATGAAATATGAACCAGAGTGCAGCTCTGCCAACTATATACGTACGTATTATCCAGAATATTTCTATTGGGGAGTTTGAAAGGGTTAGGTAGACACTATATATACACTGAGAGACAGAGAGAATCAATGATTCCTAATCCACTCAAGAAGCGGCTGAGATAATTATGCATTTCATAAATGATTAGCAAAATACAGGAATATTTAATCCCTCTTTGCATTGATGTTCTTTAAACAGCTCTTAGGTACACCAGGGCACATGATGAGCATCAAATTGGCCTTTCTGCTGGAAAATAGCATATTTGTGGCAAAAGCCATGTTTGAATGTGACTGTTTTTTTGCAGGCATTAGAATGAGGTTTTTAACATATTCATAATTGAAAACTATTTACAAACAGATGGAGAGGCTCAGAGTGCACGACGCTGTTATCAGAATCAATTCAAACGCACGGGATTAGCTGTCAGGTGAGGCAGGGTGCACATATCATCAATGGTCCTGGTGGAGCCAAACTGGAATTTTTGATGAAGACTCCAGTGCTGCTCAGTACATTAATTAACTATTTCACCTTCTTCTTGTGTGTTGACATGAAAGATATTAGTAGCTGTGGCTGTGTGGGAGCTTTTGTGAATCACACACCTCAGCCGACGTGAATAGAAATGTCTTAAAAACTTGCGCTGCAAATACTAAAACCAGTGATTGTGACATCAAGAAATCACAGTACAGTACAGACTGTGTACATCACAAAAGGTCATGAGCCTCAAATTGCCAATCAGAGATGGCAGCTCTGCTTAATGTCATCTGGGTAACCTTTTGTTACCAAAAAAAAAAATTAGACAATACTTCAGCATTTCTCCATCAGAGACCTTGACCTTTGTTGTCACGGTGACAATGTAAGAATGATTTCCCAATTATCAGTATGCCATCACCTCACAGAAGTATGAGCACTAATATCAGTTTAAAATACATTTTCCTTCCTCACTGGTAATAAAAAAACAAAAAAAAACATAAATGAACTTAGGTTAAAAACAAACAGCGAGTGAACACACAGGTGAATGTGCTAAAGCTGCAACATCTGGCAGACACGTTAATCCACGTGAGGATGTGGTGTGTGGAGATTAGAAAGTGTCAGTGATGTGTCCTGGAGAAGAAGAAGAAGAAGAAGAAGAAGAAGAAGAAGAAGAAGAAGAAGAAGAAGAAGAAGAAGAAGAGCAAGAGGGATGATGAAGCAGCACCGGTCTGACCTGAGCAAGGAACGACTCCCGGGAATAATGACCAGATACCTTCAGCAGACTCTGGTGACTCCACATAACACATACTGTTCACTGGGAATCTGCAGCAAGAAGGAGGTAAGACACAAATCCCAAAACAGGCATTAAAATGTATCTTTATCTGTTTCCTCCTATAGGAACTTGTTGGGAGAAGCTTGTATTTCATACTCTTGATCACCGGTGCCCTGGGTGCGAACTGACAGCTTTGATGGCAGATCATGGCAGCTATTATCTGACCTGACAAATCATCCATAGTGTAATCTGTGAAATGTGTCATTCCAGGTTGTGGATGCTCACACTTTCTTGGCCTTTAGCAGAGTGAATACAAAGGTCATCCATTTGGGCATTTGTCAGCCAAAGACGGAGCGACGTTATCTCTTCGTTCACGACCTTCCTGACATTACACTGCAGAGGAAACATTTAGGGCTATACTGAAGCTTTTCGGCACGATTTGATTAAGCTATTACAATGTAATTATGCACCTGAACTTTCTCACTGCACACATACGCACAATACTTAAGAAAGGTTTTAGGATGATTGGCTCTGGGTGATCGATCCATTATCCACATGTCTCTGATAGATTAATCATTCAGGTGCACCGTGATGTGTTTAGTAACAGAGGCTCAGCAGGTTGTTCCACAGCAAGAAAAACAGCCGTCAGTGGGTTTTAATTTGTTACCCAGGAAACATTTATCAATAAAATCTGCCACTCAGTATAGATGACACAGCTAGGTTTGTTTTAGAGCACAGCAAGTACACATTTACAGTGACTTCGAGCACAGTCTCAAGTCTGTGCACAATCTTATCTAATTACTTAATTAATCAGACAACATACGCACTGCTGCATACTCACTTTACCAATTTGATTAACAGTCAAGCTGGACTTTCGTTGATGCGCTTGTCTTAATCGCCACTATCTCTGTGTTATCCACATCTGTAGAAGAGGCAAGTGGTTTTTACAGTGCAGCTTATAAAACAACTGTTTTAAACAACTTTTTGACATGTCATACTGGATGCTTATTTGACATGAGCCACTATTATCTGTTTCATTCATTGTGCAGCTGCAATCAGATTTACGTGACGCATGCACATGTTCAATTTAATTCTTAAACTAGATCCCAGTAATCTCACAGAATTTGGTGAGTTAGAGAAAACATCAATATGACTGTCAACCGCTTTGAGATCCAGATACATGTTTCAAACATTTTCCACAATCAAAGTAATATGGGGCTCTGTGGGGATACATTCTGTTTTGAGACATTGATAAATGATTTTCTGCTCATTTGGTAAACACTACTACTGTTTACATCTGTTTATTCATACTTATCTATACAAACTGCTCTTTTTCCAGCTGCACAGGCCCAGCGTCCCCACAGGAAGTTCCATCTTATCTATACGCCGGTCTGACTTTGCCACGTTGTGTTGACTGTGTATTTGTGTGTAGAGGAAAATGTTAATTTGATACTTAATATAGGCAAATTGCTACAAAACTGTGCAGTCTGAGTAGCTGTGTGGGATGTTTATCCTTGTAGAAACTGGTAATAAGCTGATTCCATTCTGCTCCTAGCTTTGAAGACTGGTAAACGTAATGATACATCCCACTCACTTTTTTTCTGTAGGGCTAAGGTAATTCTACTTCATATTTTTGTGTTTTTAATGCACAGTCTTTCCAAATGCAATATTTGTTTTACATTTAAATGTTTAAAGAGATATACACACATACATACTGTATTGGCTATGCAAATGGCAGTGCACTATACGTTCCACCTTCCTAGGGAAATGGTAATCTGCAGAGACTCATTTAGAGCATATTTTACATTCATTACTTTAAATTACTGTAAATAATTCCAGTTGCAGGTTTTTATTTTGGCTGTGGAAAATTTTGTCTTCAGCAGCAGGGTTTCACAAAATGATAAAATAGCATTAACATGGATTTCAAATAAGCAACATACTTCCTCCAGATATTATGTCCAACAGGCTGCAGCATAGTGGAAGCAAAGACTGGAGGAAGCAACACTAGCCAAGAGAGCACAACATAATGCATGCACCATGTGCTACAAAACCACCAATTTCATTTGGACATTTGCAAGCTCTCTACGTGGATTATACAAAGATATAAGGAGACTGGAATGGTCCAACCTCTGTTCTGCCGTTCCCAATTCATTCAGGGCTGACAGTTTTCCTTTTCTCTGTGAACATGCTCTTGTCATTAGCATGCCTCTGAACTTTGCCTCACAATGTCTCTTCTGAACAGTTCTGATGAATTATTTCATCCTGTATGGGGCTGACTGCAGGGCATACACATGTGGGTGCTTCCTCTGGCCTGGGTAGAGTCTTTTCATACTGATACAGGACGAACACCTGTTCCCCTGCCCCACTAAAACCTGACCCCAGAGTGTGCTGCTGACATTAAACTGTGCATGTAAGAATGCAGTAATTTAGAGGCCTGCAGGGACACAGCAAGGCTACTCTCTGTATTTCTTCTCTGGCATTTATAGAATGTAAAAGTAATTTCTGTAAACAATTCACTCCGCTACACATTCACATATCATAATTTTTAAAGCTCCATATTTTGCTCTTCTTCTGTGTTTTATTTGAAGTGTTGATCCATAAGAAGATATATTTGTGGTTTTAAGAACCAAAAACCATCTCAGTGTAGTTTTACATCTCCTCTCTCAGGCTTCTCTCTGGAGCTCTAGTAACAACAGGTCAGTGAGCCAATCAGAAGAGAGGAGGCTCTGAGCCTCTCTCCTGATTGGCTGACTGTTTTCTAAGTGTTCCAATAAAAATACAGCAGTAAACACTCAGAGAAACGAAAATCCTGCAAGGTTGGATGGTGGGTCCAGGTGTGCGGGGCTTGGGGCATGGCTGAGAGACGTGACTGCTTTGCTGTGACATCACAAAGTTGCAGAAGTCCTGACAGCTTGTTTTAAGGCTCAGTTTCTGAATACAGACTGTGTGTATTTCTCTGTGGACTGAGCGCTTTGATACTTTCACAGTATTAATATAGAACCTAGACCTGCTGTATAATCACATGTAACTGATGGACATCTACCTCTATACTATATGGGACCTTTAAGGTAACTCATTAAAGTGCAACACTCCAACAAGCTCATTCATCCCATCACTATGGGCAGTTAGACCCCCTCTGAAACCAAGCTCATCTCAGCTGTTTGTGTCTGTGAGCTTGTTCCTTCAGTCACTATCCACAACTCATGACCAAATGTGAGGGTTTGAATATAGATCAAACAGGTAACGTCTTCATGAGGGCTGAACAACTAATCAAAATATTATCAAATTAGCAGGAGCTGCAATTTTTTTGATACACATACCATAAATGAAGCATTGTAGTGCTACAGAGGAGCCCCGGCCTACAAATTATATTCTCCAGACTCAAAAGACCCATCTAAAATCACATCATCATTTCTATATTTTTTTCTGTGAAAATGAAATGACCATTCTAACTGAAATCATGACTCATATTGCAATTGCAATATGATTTATTTTTCATATCCTTCAGCCCTCGTCTTCACTAGAGCAGCCCAGGAAACGTCCTAGCCTCACTGTTTGACAAGGTACGACTCTGAGATGCTCTAATTTGGGGTAATTACTTTTTCCTAACAAAAGGGGTGGTCACGTTTCCAGCAGTCTACCGTCTCAGGCTTTGACGTTTTGATCCTTGTTCTAATCACTTCAGCTTGAGCCCAACCAGCAAAAAGTAAAAATACAGTCTGGACATCACCTAACTATAGACACTCTCCACTCCTCAGCTGCACTTACAGCCTCTGTTCAAGAAACCCACACAGAAACAGAATTGGGGACAAGGTGTAGCCATCGCTGAAAACGGCAACACAACAATCGTTCTGGTTATACAATGACCAAATGGCTTGGAGCAGCAGCCCAGCCTCCACAACACACCCTGATAAGGTCCTGCTCTGCAAAGGCAGGGGAGGAATGTAGCACGGTTTTGCCTTAGTAGCACAGTCAAATATGGTAAACCAAGCAAGAGGGCATCTTGGGTAATTATTAGTAACGGGGTGAAGCGCCGTGCACATGGCATGATTGACACGCAGGAAGGAGCACCTCCTGCACAAACAATGCTGCCCTAATTGGATGGTTGGATTCAGAATGAGTGAGTCTTGCTGATGAGAAATTCACTAAGTATTAACTAAATGCTGGTTGAAGCAGAAGGTTTAAGTTAGAGAGCTAATTTACCAGTGACTTGTGGATGTTGTGGTTTCTTTGGTGCTAGTTTCACTTGCTCATTTTGAGGTTACAAGGTAGAAATCACAGGCTTTAGGGAGTCACCGGCCTGACATGTTGCCCCAGCTTAGCAGCCCCTTTTTAGCTCTGCTCGTCACGCTGTAGTCACACATCTGCACCTATATATCAGAGCCGTGCACAGAAACATTCCTGAGAGCAAAGCAGAGGTGATTTGTGTGTCTTTCTCCTTCGTTTTTTATTAAAATTCATCTGTGATCTAACTGTTCACTCGGCTAAAAGCTATACCTTTTAAATCAGTCATCTGTCCAGAACCTAGACCTGCACCACATTAAGACCAGCACTGACATCACAACTGTTTCCCCTCTCCCCGCCGCGCCTCATGCCGCTTTCATATATTTTCTCTTGTCCTCAACAGATGGACAATCTTGCAGCCAGAGATTTTTTAAAGTGTTTAATAAATGTAATACAACCTATATAGTGTTGAAGAAAGGGGACTAAACCAGAACCATGTGCACGGAGTGAATGGCAGCCGTTAGGGGCCACAGCTAATATGGTCCAACATGTGGACCAGGCCATGCAGGCAGGTTCACTCACATGTTGGACAGTTTATGACCTTCAGCATAGTTCCCTCAGCAAGTAGACTGGGTACGTTACTACTCTGTAATTTATAGCGTGATGTTTTGTTTTTAAATGCACCGAAGTATTCTCTACGAGAGGAGAAGTAATAAAAGGATACAGGTGATGTTGGAATGCAGTGTCTTTCATGTTTTATCTCAAAAAGGAGTCGTACAGTGGTATTGTGTTCCTATAGAGGGTAATATATGAAGGTGTTTGACTTATTGTCAAATTAAGGAAGGCTGTCATGACCCTGGTGGTGTGTATGCATGCCTCTGGTCGTTATTTCATTCAGCTCAACCTGACACTGCTAACCGCAACAGATAATAAAGTATTCCTGAGAAGGAATGTGAGCAGTGATGGGACTGGATAAATCACAAACACTTGGAAGTCAAGCTGGAGCTGTGCAGTGTGAATACTTATATTTCACATACCTACAGTGAATACATACAGTTTAAGCATTTACCACTATTAGACTGTGAAGCCTCATCAGATCTTGTCTTCAACTTTAAACAAAGTAGCTTTTACTTGTCTTCAAACTTTGTCCCTGTTGGCTACCATACACTCCAGAGCAAGAGCTAATCAAATCTTCAAGATGCTTCCCTGTAATTATATTTTGACCCATTAGTGGGTCAGTCATCACAAACTCATGCAGTGCAGCCAAGTTTTGGACAATCTCTCAGAGCTTTGCTTTAAATTCCAGTAAGAGTTGGTAATTTGGACAAAATGATCTGTCACAGTAGATGTAGTTTTTTATTGCTGTATCAGTGAATGTTCTGAAGAAATAAAATAGAGAAACTGTTCATGGATAAAATGTTTTTGTTCAATCAAGTGAATACAATATTTGAAAAATCCTCTCCATGTACTTGATCTCATTGATGTCAGAAAATATTAAAATCAAATACTGTCATAAAACTGTCCTGCTCACTGATTCACAACATTGCCCATTATGGCCTACACTCAGAAGGAAAGGGATAGCTAGCATGGTAATAATGGTATATAACCGTAACATATATACAGTAGCCTCATGTTGCCCAACCTTAGATTTCAGTCAAGATCCAAACTTTTCCAAAGACATCAAGTATTTCAGGCAGAATCTTGGGCAAATGTGTTAAGAATGAAGCCTGAAGTCATCTACAATATTTACATTTAGTTACATGGAGCAGTTGTAGAGCTCATATATATCATAGAGCTGATAAATGATGCTTAAATGATTGATAAATATATATATATGTATATATATATATATACATATATATATTTAATTATTTGCAGCTATATATAAATGTATACTAATATCAAAATGTATGTTAATTATTTCTTTGGTTAAAATATTAATCAAAAATAAGTTTTTACCTGACCAATTAATTTCAGTTAAACTAAAAAGACATTTTCAAATACTAATTGTGACATAACCTACATTTGGCCACATCTACATCCTTTTTACACTTACATGGGACATTATACTGTAATATTCACCTCGTGCTTATACCGATAGGGTGAGATCCACAAATGTATTAAACGCTATCTGACTCACATTTTTGCACAGCCTAATATTTCACTAAGCCTTAGCATTTCATTCAGAGATGTACTCCAGATAAGTGCAATAATCTCAGTTTGATGGATGGCCCAGCCGGAGCCTCAGGCCAGTGGTGTGTACATACTGCAGTGGTTGCTGCTGAACGATAAAACCAACATAGGCAGGTGTGTTTGGTTAAGATGCACTTGTCAAGAGGGGTGACAAGCATGTCTGTGTTCATTCAAGTGAACCCCTTATCTGCACCTCCATGTCCCACTCATGAGACAAAAGCACTTCCCATGTTTGTATGATTTACCTCTCAAGTAAAGTGCACCTCCGAGCGCACACACGCACGTACATAACCATACCTTACAGAGGAGACCGTGCTAGCTATAAGTTATATAGCCTCTCATTACTACTTACTCCACAACTCAAAACAGTAGAATACATCATTTGTCTTTCTATTTTGTGTTGCTTCTTTTCATTTATACATACGCAATTTTTATTAGTTTTTTTTGGGAGGGGGTGTATTTAGTTGTTATGGTTTCTTGTCTATTTCTTGTGTATTTTATTACCTTTGTTCTCTTCTTCGCGTGTTTATGCGTGAGCTCGTACGTCACCTTTTTTTGCACTCACACAGTTTCACCGGCGTTAAGCGGAAGTGACGACACATCAGGAAGTAAAGCTCGCCGCTGGCCGACAGCAGTGAATAGCAATGGACAGCAACAGCAATAACTAACATTAGTTGGCGTTTGTCTCAGAAGCCGCCGCCTGAATGTATATGTGAAGCCTGTCCCTGATGAGGTGAATTGTTGAATGTCCTTCTAGAGTCGCTGAAAATGACACCAAGGTAAGCAGCTGTGTGTGTGATGATCTGTGTGCTTGCTAGCTTTGTAGCTAGCCGCATGTAGCTAACATTAACCTGCAGCCTGAACGAAAGTAACAAGAGAAAAGCCTAATGTTAACCTCATAAATAAGTCTCTTGAATGCATGAGTGGACTGTAGCAGTCAGCTGCGCTCGTCATGAGGAAACCTGTGGAGAGATACTCACTTAAAGGGAATTACACTACAGTAAAAATCATGTAGCTGTATCAGTTCTGTAATATACAGGCGAGCTTTTTAAATTTTTTCTTTAAGCTGAAAAGCAGAGACAGTAGACTCTATGGGTCATCTAGAGATAAAAACCTGGAGCTGCTCTTAGGCACTGAATAAAGACTCTTTGACAGCACTCTTGGTCATTGTACTGCAATATTCTTAATCTCAGCCAGAAGAAATGTATTTAAATTAATTAATTTGGAATTAATGCTATGCAACAGTCATGCTCTCAGCCCACTGGGTCAGTCACTAATTCAGTGACAATGACACCAAAATGTGTCATTGGATGAGATCATCTGTTTCTGTCTTGATATTTAGGGAGACAGAGACATATATATCATTACTATACAAAATCATATAGTAATATTTAATTTGAGTTTTAATCTTCATATTTCTTGAAATTACATACAAACAAATGAAGGTTTAAGTGGCTGTCATCAAATCAGACTGAAATCATTAGCTAGTTTAATATCAACGCTCCCTGTGTGCCCACATGAGTCATGTCCTTGTTCTGGGAAAGACAGTGATGCTCCTTTTCTTTCTATGTTTTTCCAGATGACTTACCAGTGGCTTGGACATCTGTGATTTGGCAGAAGATGAGGCTTGCTCAGTTTGTCAGACTTGTCATTGCTTGTAATGATTCCTAATGTATGCACAAACCACACTGACATGGACAGCAAACTATAGTGAATCGTGACTGTTGCTTTTTGCACATCACACATTCACACTCACTCACACACACACACACACACACACTAACTATATAAATTATCATTTAGCTTGTTTTGAATGGCTCTCAGTAAATAAACGGTGCTGACAATGTCACTGGGTGAGCAGTCTCAAAAGTGGTTTCCAACCCATGTCCAAGCCACTGTTCTTCAAGCAAACGGTTTACAGCCCAAGGGCAAAAATGGCACCAATGATGCCTACACCATCATTCAGCTGGGCAAGGAAAAGTACTCGACGTCGGTGGCGGAGAAAACACTCAGTCCTGTCTGGAAAGAAGAAGCCTCCTTTGAATTGCCTGGTCTACTTTTGGAGGGCAACCCGGAAGTATATGAACTCTGCCTTATCGTGATGCACCGGTCCTTGGTCGGGATGGACAAGTTCCTGGGTCAGAGGTCCATCAACCTTAATGAAATCTTTGATAACAAGGAGCGTAAGAAAACTGAGTAAGTATACTGTATATATCATATACTGTAGCAGGAAAGTACCAGATGTCACCTCAAGGCACATAATTTAACAACAAACCATACATCTAAACCACCAATCCAAAATTAAGATACACGAATACCTGCTGCAAAATTCTCACCATAATTCTTTTTTGCTAACAACAACTTGTTTTGGGAAGATACAAAAAGATATGACAATCATAACAAGGCAGCATTAAATCAGTCAGTCAAAATGAAAAATTAGATTTAGTGTGCTACCATTAATGAACTGTAATCTGTCTACAGTCATTGCAGTGCCATTAGTTCACCACATTACACCCGCTCAATATCAAGCTAATGAGCCGTCACATTGGTTTGTACAGTAATTGACATTTGGACACTGGGACATATCTGCTGTAGTTGAGTTTCCCTGATTGAATCTTGAATTTTGATATTGTAAATTTCATACTGGGTCTTTAGCATCACATATACAGTATTTGGACTCTTATGTAATGATTTTTTATGACATTCAAGTTCAGTTCAGCGCCAGCTCACAGTCATGTATCAGTGTGTTGGTGGAACAGACTTTTAAGAGGAAGTGGAAAATATTTGCTGAACTATTCCATAAGTCATATGTTGATTACAGAGTGGGATATATTAGTTGCTACACATTGTCACATTCACACACATGTCGTATGTCTTATTTCCATATGAGCCTACATATGTGGACCTAATGACAGTGTGTTGAGTTGTGCGTGTTACATTCTGTACTCTGTACTCTCAAATAGGTTGATGACCTAAATTGAGCTATTTTTTTTTTTTTTTTACACCACATGATTAACATACCACTGCATTGTCCTTTATTCTCTCTATGTAGCTGTTTTATACGATTGATCCGTTTCACTTTAAAGACCAGAGGTAAATTGTTTGTAACCCAGTAGGTGAACTGGAAACAGGCGCATCACATTTTTTTCTTCTTCAGCTTTGAACTATCTAACACACCTGTCACAGATGAGATGGAAGAAACATCACAGATTGGTTGAGCTTTAGTTTTTCCATCTTGTTGATCGTCTATTGTTCGAGGCTTAGCAATGAATTTGCCTACATTGTTGAAAGATTATTTCACTGACATGGTGAGTGCCAGTTGGCCTAACAGAAACTAGTAGAGCTGGCCAAACATGTCTACTTAGTCACTCCTATGCATAAACTTGTTTTCAAAGGTGAATATGGTATTTTCTTCACAAGCAAAAGGAGCTGTGTTTGAATGTTGGCGTGTTCAGTGAAGAGTTCACTTGTTCTCCTTGTTTTATTTTTGTCTGAATGCTCTCAGTGTCTTCCTTAACCCAAAAAGACTAAAAGTCAGATGAAGTGGAGACTCTTCACTTGCATACTGAGTGTGATTTTGGTGAACAGCAGTGGGTGTCATCTAACTGAGTCAGACCTCTCTTAAACAGGTGATTTGTCTATACTGTTTATCTGCCTCACGCCCAGGGCTTGCTAGAAGAAGGTTTGTCCCTTTGTGAAGTTACTGAATAAGAGGCTTGAACAGAAAGAGAAAATGAATAAATCTACAGTAAACTAAACCAACATACTGTACGTACCATCACATCTTGGGGATGTTGATCCTTACAAGTCCAGCACACACACGTTTCTTAAATCTACATTAAGAAAACAGGAACAGAATTAGCAAACTGGATCTGGTGCTAATTAGCTCACTGCACATTTCAACATGGAAAGACATCAGCACACTTCCTGTTCGCCCATCAGGGGGGAGAATCACAATATGTTATAATCAGTGTGGATGGGTTTTATTTGTTTTAGGTGCCTGAGCCGATGCATCTTGAGGCCGTGCACTTTTTCAGCAGTGGTTCTGTAATGGATATACCCGTGTTGCTTGTTGGCCTAATCCCACACTGCAGGCATACTTGACAATGATGCTGGGACCCTCGATACTATATCCACACTCCACTGTGGGTCTGTGTTCACTGCGGGCCCATCTGCAATGTTTTTGAACTGACATATTGGGGAGGAAAGCCCGTCTTGATATCTGAGTAGGCAGCCCATAATTATCGCACACCTGTGTTTGTTGATTGTGAGGAGTTTCCCAGCGGTCCGGGCCCGAGTGGGAGGATTGTGGTTCCAAGCACACGGAGGTTTATCTTGGCCTTGAGACACACGTGAGGTGCAGCTCCGGCCCCACGGCAGCGGCATGCTGTGGCTGCTGATCAGACTGAGAACGGTGCGCAGCCTGGGAATTAGACCCAGCAAGGCCTTTCATGACTGTGCTCCTGGGCCACGAGCTCGACGGTTTAGAATAGCGTTCAACAGCTGCGGTTTTTAAAAGGCCAATACCAAGACCTTTTTTTCTTTTCTTTTTTTTTTTTCTTTTGGATTGAACTGATAACTGATACTTCATGCTGGAATTCAAGGGATTCTACAAATCTCCATTTACATCCAGGAAGTAATATCAGTAATTATATTAAAACAAATAAGATCATGCAAAGATGTTTTCAGTTCAAGGGTTGTCCATTAGATTGAAAATGTTACATACAGTAATGGTGTGCAGGCCAATATTTGGAATACAGCCACATTTCTTAGATTTACATTGACTGATTTACAGTTTATTCATCTTGATGCTGGTTTCCTGTAGGACCTTGTCATAAGCCCTATAACATAGTGGATATGTATTATTAGCATATACGAACTGTTGGGTTGCCATGCGACATGGCTTTGCAGTTTCCCCAATTGCTTGTTGTTGCATTTCTGAACAAAGGCCAGATTTGTGCAAATGCCACTTCATTTCGCTCAGAGTGAAGGCATAAATCCCATTACTTCCAGTTGAAAAAGCAGAGAGGTTAAACAAATAGAAGCTCAAAAGCAGCCTGAAATGGTCTATATTATTCAGCAGCAGCCCGTTTCTTACGTTCAATTTGCAAAGAATAATGTTTATCCTCTGTGTGATAAATTGTATTCTCACTTGTGTCAGAAAAAGTTAAAGTCAGATTTAAGCCCCTGCGTTTGTGTGTAGCTTTTGGATTAGTCTGCTCAAATTAGCCTTTTCACTGGTGTCCACAAAGAAGTAGGTAGAGCACATTAGAAAGGATGTGGGCTATTTCTTCCATTTGTCATATTGTTTGATAGTGTAAGGACTTTTACTGCATTTTGACTTTGTATACCTGTCTTCCTGAATGATGCTGAATTATGTGTAATCAACTCACAACATTTTCATAAATCCTGTTCTTTTTATATAAATTGCCTTGTTGAATTTGCTCAGCCTAAGCTTCCTCCTCTCTCATTACAGCTGGTATTCCTTGGAGTCAAAGCCGGGGAAAAAGAGGAAAGAACGAGGCCGCATCCAAGTCAGCATTCAGTTCATGAGGAACAACATGACGGCCAGCATGTTCGACCTCTCCATGAAGGAGAAGCCCCGCTCGCCTTTTTCCAAACTGAAGGACAAAATGAAGGGTCGCAAACACGACAGTGGCTTTGGTGACACATCTTCAGCCATCCTGCCTCGCTCTGCCGTGTGTGACGCGGAGCCCAGCCGTCAGGCCTTTGCCCCAGACCTACAACCTCAGCCTGAAACAAAGGTCAAGAGACCATTACTCGCTGGGGCCCATAAACTATCTGCAGCCCATTCCATGTCGGACCTCATTGGGACCCATTTTCGACCTAAACTGGACTCCATGAACTCCATAGAAGAGAGTGGTGAGGACCAAAGCTTTTTTTTTTTTTTCAGATTTTGATTGTTATGTATGTATGTTATGTTTGCCTTTTTAGGTACAGCAGGTAAACTTTCATCACTGCTTGTCACATGTCTGCAGAGGATTGACAGGGTTTTTGAAATCAACCAAACACCAAATGATCTCTCTTTACCAAATGAAGTCATTGTTGATCATCTCATACTTTCATTCAAGGATGGAGGACAGTGGTATAAGCAAGAGACTGGTGTCTCAAAAATTTCAGCTATGTGTGAAGGATAAAAGGCCTTGTTGTCATACACTGAAATGACAGAGAAGTGTTATAACACAACTGCAGTATGGTTTCCTCTTCTCCTGTGTTTTATTTGAAGTTGATCCATAAGAAGATACATTTGTGGTTTTAGGAACCAAAAACCATCTCAGCGTAGTTTTATATCTCCTCTCTCAGGGTTCTCTCTGGAGCTCTAGTAACAACAGGTCAGTGAGCCAATCAGAAGAGAGGAGGCTACGAGCCTCTCTTCTGATTGGTTGACTGTTTCCTGAGTGACTGAATAAAAATATAATAGGTTTCATGTAAACACTCAGAGAAACCAAATCCTTCAAGGTTGAATGGTGGGTCCAGGTGGGCGGGGCTTGGGGCATGGCTGAGAGCAGTGACTGCATTGTTGTGACATCACAAAGTTTCAGAGGTTTCTGAATACAGGCTGTGTGCATTTCTATGTGGAGTGAGTACTTTGATTCTTACAGTATTAATATAGAACCTAGACCTGCTTTATAATCAAACAACACATGGACATCTACCTTTATACTATATGGGGCCTTTAACACCATTTTTTGTTGTTTACCTGTTCTAAATTAAGTATCTTAGCCTTATTTACTTGTGACTGCTGTACTGTTAATGTGGGATGCTTTTGCAATTTCCAGTGGCCATCAGTAGGGGTCAATAGTAGTCACAAAGCTAGAGGGATATACAGTGTATATAAAGATATTGACAGTACAAGGTATGTAAACCTATATATAAAGGTATAGTAATTTTCGTACCAGTCTGCAGTCTTTGTTGATCTCTGTTGCTGACCAGTATAAAACTGACCCTTCCTGCTACCCTATCCCTACTGAGATGTCTCTAAAAAATCTCTAAGAATATTTATCTGGTGATGTCATTATTCTGGTCAGGTATTGATTAGCAACCCTAAAGTTTCAATACGGTCATTTTCAAGCAGCGGAATTCATAATTTTGCCAAGCAATGGCGCAATCAATCAGGCAACAATCTGATTTGTCTTATATTCATTACCAGCAACCCAAATTCTGGTCTCTAAATGTACAAATAATCACAAAAGGAAATAGATAAGCATTATTCAACTCACTGCTGACTATCTTGACTTCCAGATCTCCACCGCACAGCTGTCTGAGGCAGTAACAGTACAATGATTATGACTTTATCTTACAAGCTACTTTGTGAACATTCAGTTTGGCATGCTGGAGAGAGGAAATTAGCCAAGGTTGTGAAGGTAGGAGGCACACAATTGCAGATTTGGAGGGTATAAATAATATAACAAGCTGTCCTAAATTACTGCTCCAAATGAAATGTTTCTTTTGTGGTGTGGAATTAGTTGGAGAAGTGTCAAGGCCAGCTTGAAAAATAACATGAGTAAACACTTAGGCACAACACAAAGTGGAGATCTTTACTTGTTCTTTTATTTGTGTCAGACTGTTCAAAGTGTTTAAATCATTAAATCAGGGATTGTTTTGGGTAAAATCATCATAAATCGTCCCATTGAAAAACAATTACATATTTTGCCTTAATAAAGATTGTGATTATTTCTTTCCATAGATATTTGTTTATTGCAGCTCCATCAGTTGATGTAATACTTTTGGTTTCCCCTGGGGGAGTACAGGTGGACCTCACAGGCGTTCCCAGAGCGAGGTGCCAGGCTATCAGGACGGTGAGGCACACAGTGACCCTTTCACTGATATCAGTGACACCCTGCCACAGAAGTATGCCACGCTCCCACGCAACCGCAACCCATTTGAGGGGGAGCACGGGCAGCTGTGGGACCGCGCAGAGCGGAAGGAGAAAAAGGAGAAGGTCAGCCTCCTGGAACGAGTGACGGGAAAGAAGGAGGGCCGCAAGACCAGTAACGGGGGTCGATCGGGCAGCTCTGGAGACCTGCGCTCCCCCAACCCTTTCAGTGGTGACTCACAAGCAGACACTAACCCGTTCAGCTCCAATTACAAAGCCAGGTAATTTCCTGTTTTGTTTATTCTGTGTGGTTCATCAAAATGAAAAAACACATAGCACAGTACAGCTCCAGTACATCACACTCTATTTACCTCACAAAACATTTCCAGCTGTCTCTCCTTCATCAGGGTGCTGCCTTAGGTTGTTTCTGGTTTCCTTAATCCCAAATATCCCAATCAGTGATTGATCCCTAAATCACCATAGATACCTAGTACATAAAACAAGAGCATTTCAGTTTTGTCTAACAATATATTATTATCACTCTTACTCTTCTTGAATACAGAATAGTACAATATAAATATAAATGACAAAACAAATAATATTACAGCCATCTTTTCAGAATATAACTTAACAATAAAAACTTAACTAGAGATACACCAATTGATCAGCTGGTGATTGGAAAAGGTTGTCAGCATGATGGGCTATGGTTGGTTACGACCTATCAGTCTCAGATATCCGATTCTGTGCCGGTCAAATTTACACTCATGCGCCTCTTAATGGTTCATGTTTCACACGCAACAGCACAGGCGCAACATGCTGTCGGCGTGGAAAATGCAAAGTTCGCAATTTGGAATAGCTGTAAGGCCAGAGTGAGCTGTGGAGGAACAACCACGAAAACGTTTGGAACGACAAACTTAATCGGACACATGAAAACAACATCGCCTGCTGAACATCTCCGGTTTTAAGAGGCTAGCAAAGATAAAGCGACTAAAACTAGAGCCACACTGGTGACCTCACCTGTGCATGACGGCTGCCTCACTGAGCTGCTGCTGTGGCTCGCACACGTGTGTCCACACCGCCAGTGTTGCTGTAGTGACTTGGATGATGGCCCTCAGTAATAATAAGAATTTTATTGTGATCAGAAAGCAGTCACATGATTTTTATTTACCCTCATTCCAAGAGTGAGAAAGTGAGCTTTCCCTTCACCGAGTGATTTAATAGTAAATAATCGGTGTTTTATTATGAACATACAGTTCCATTGTCCATTAAAGAAACGTTAAAAAATGTTTGTGTAGCTGTCAATCATAGTTCTTAGAAAGAAAATGGGAATTGTCCAAGAAAAATGCAGTCAGTGCGTCTCTAATCTTAACCCGTCGATGGTTAAAAAAGTTGAATATCTGTTTGTCGACACAAATTAACAAATTCTTTAGTCTTTCAACCTATTTTTTTAAAACACCACAGACTCAAATCTCTCCCATCTTTTAAATAAATGTGCAGTTGTTCTCAAATGTGTCTGCTCTTTGGGAAAATATATAATCCAGAGACGCTACAAAAATGGCTTCATGTCCAGTTCCTCATTTAAACTTCTTGGACACTCGGTTTAGAGTCTTGGAAACTTCCCTTTGAAGGAGCAGCTTCTCTAAATGTCCCTCTCTGCTTCACATAGACGTACAGTAAACGCTCATGTGTTTAAAGTTGTCTTTTGTTTTCATTCATGGTCATTTATTAACAGCTGCCAGGTTTGGCTTTGATGTATGTCAACAATCAACAGTTTATTTTGAACTGGTTCATACTTTGCAGGATGTGTGTGACTAAGAAACAGAAGGAACTTCCTAATCAGCTCCACTGAAATATCAGTTTCTTCCATGCCTTAAATTTAGCCTCCATCTGTGTACATGTGTAGCATATCATCACTGTATGTTCTCCATCCTTTTCCATAAATATCTCACAATCCCAAAATGTGATCTGGCTAGCCCATGGGACAACCACTGTGCTGCAGGATATTGGTTACTGCATTCTTGTAAAGTTTCAAATACCTTGTTGATTGAAATGTACGATCTGATACACCCCCCCCTTCTCTCTCTCCTAAGTATTGTTGTTCAAACATGTCCACAGAGCCAGTTACATCTATTTCCTGTGTTACATAAAGAGTTGGTGAGCGCTGTGGCTAAGTTCTGGTTTATCAGAGTGGAAGGTGTCATTAGAGGCTCTTTAGAGAGCCTGGGCTTGATAACAGAGCCCTCTGAGCTATAGTAATGAGATCCTCTGCAGAGATAGACCACCCAATTAACCACTTATCTCTGTAGGCACTAGTCCATCATCTTTACTGCTGCCTTTGTCATGCAGTAGCTCAGTGGTCATTTATAATGTGGTGCACGGATATAAAAAGGTGCTTCAAAGTACAATATTTATTGATGAAACATTTTCTCTCTTCACCATATTCTCTTAAATGTCCGAGTCTGCCTCAGAGCTTCTGTAGTAGTATGAATGCTGACTTTCTATTTGATTTCTTCACAGTGATAAAAAGTCAACAGGAAAGGAAGACATCGCCTTTGGCCAGAAGAAGAAGGACATCTACAGCAAGAAGAAAGTAAGAGAAGCAGTACAACCCTTGTTGCAAAAGCTGACAGTTGGTTGATATCGTCACATATTGTCAGTTTTACCTGACATTGATTGAGATGGGAAAAAAAAAAAAGTGACCTCAGCTGTGACATTACTTCCTTTGCAGTGTTGTGTATATTTTTAATTGAGAACTCAAAGTTTCATTTGACGCAGCAGCTGGTGGCATTGATCTCTGAGGCCTCTGGAAATTCAGATGTGCCATTCAACTAATTAGCAGCTGCACACATTGGTCATCATGTCTGATCCGATCATAATTTGAAGTGGTGTGAAATTTCAGTCTATAAGGTCAGTCATAGTGGTGGGCTGCACTGATTCTGTAATTGGAGTTTTTTGTTGTTGTTGTTGATAAAAGGCAAGGAAATTGAGTTAGATTTTCTTTTTTTAATGATTATTACATCATTTGTACATGATGTTTTACCCTTTGTTGTTTGTTTTTTCTTTAAATTCTTTTTTGCATTTCCAATTTGAAAAAGAAAATTCGTAGACTATTACACAGCAAAATTGGGATTTACGAAGGAGCAGTGGGAGCAGTAGCTTAAGTGACGCCTAAATGAGAAAGAGAATGCTGATAATGGCTTTCCTCACCTTTCTTTGTGGGTGTTGAGGGCTGTCGGTATCCACACGTGCCCCCGTGCATGCCGCAGTGCCTCGCAGAAATGGCAGCTCCCATTTCCTCTGCTTCAAGGCCCTAATTAACCACATGCAGGGGGGGGGGAGTGGAGGGAGGGAGGGCAGTGAGAGATTTCAAAGGACTGAGCTTTTAGATTCTCAAAGCTGAGCTCATTAGAAACTGTAATGACACAACTGGAGAATGCCAAGTGTGCGCCTTATCTTCTCCCCACTACTGATCGCAGAAAAATGGTCATCATTACTTTGCCAGTTCATGGTCATTTCCAGGCCTTTGTCACCAGCCACTAAAGCTCCTGATTATTATGCTGTGTGTGTATTTGTGTGTGAGAGAGAGAGAGAGAGGGAGAGCAAGAGAGTGTGTGTACGCTTGTATGTGAAACCAACATTCACTTCCATATGGCTGTCAGTTCTGTTATTGCCTCTCAGATGGCTTAAGCGCAGTATCTTTCAGTGAGATGCTTTTTTTGTATTGTGTTGTGTTGTGTGTGTGTGTGTGTGTGTGTGAGGAATAGGTTACTGAGCTCTGTTCTTGAAACCCTCCTTACATTGGACATTTAATCTCTGTCGCAAATATTTCATTTTGGTTTGTGTCGCCCCACAGTAGCCTCTGTGCTGTTAGAAGCGATAAGATACCTGGTAAGCAGTCCCGCTCCAGGTCTTTCCACATTGTCTTTAGCCAGCAGTAGAAGCTTGAATGGTGCATGGGAGTGGAAGCTGATAAGTGTGGTATTTTAAACAGGGTGAAGGCTTTGCTGCTCTATCCGTTCGGGGGAGGATGCCCAGCACTGAAGCGATAAAGTGGTCCCTCATTAAAAACGATTACAGCTCCTCTCGTACCCGCGCAATATGATCTGCACATACCGTACCACACTGCTCTGTCCAAATAGATTGTCCTCAAAGAGCAAAGCTGGGCTTGGGTTGCATCCTTATTTTGGTATTTATTAGCCTGACATTTAATTGCAGAAATGTGCAGCCTGGCATTTCCCCCCTCAAAACAAAGATTTCTTTTTTTTCCTTTTTCTTTTTTTGTTTTTTTTTTGGGGGGGGGGGTCTTTGTTGTTAAGTTCTGGCAGCCTGTCAGGCGATTTTGCCTGAACGGTCTGTAGTAAGAGAGGTCATACTTTCATACTTTTAGTAAAGAATAAGGAAAACAACTTTCTGAAGATGTTCGCTTCTAGCTGTAGTGTCCAAGTCAAATCCCATTAGTGCACTTAAACTGCTCTTGATTTGTTACAAACACTGTTAGACATCTGCCACAGAATTCAGTGACATGCCAGTGCTAAATCCCTGGAGAACAGTCTCATCTAACAACTCTCATTTAGCCTTTATTAGCAACAGATAACACGCGATAAACACATGTGAGTTTATGTCACATTAGGTTTACACGTCTAATTAGTAATTTTCTGTGTTGTGTTGTGAGCGATCTTTAAGGGTAGTTTCACTCCTGCCTCTGTTATCAGATGCTGACACTTCATAGAAGATCATTCAACCATTTTAATCTACTTTTTCTAAAACATATCCATGCACAATATGGAGCTTGTAGCCTTAAGATCTGCTGGGGTTGAGCATTGACTTGTTTTGTGTTTTTTTGTTTGTTTTTTTTTTTCCTTCCAGGAGGTGACACAGGAAAGTGTGGCCGCCTATAGCAACTTATCCTTTGAGGAAGTTGTGCAGGAACTCATCAAGCAGAAAGAAATAGTGAAGAAGAAAGATGCCCACATCAGAGAGCTGGAGGACTACATCGATAACCTACTCGTACGTGTCATGGAGGAGACGCCGAGCATCCTACGGACACCGTATGAGCCCAAAAAGAAGGCGGGTAAACTCAGTAAAAAATAAAAAGAAGCAAAGAGACAGAGGATGAGAAGTTACTAATAAAGGTTTAGGTGTAGCTCGTGTATCAGTATCATATGTTAAAATAAGTTGGAACAAATGGGATTGATCAAAGCCAAATTTATGATTGAGCTATGTCTTTGCTTTAGAACATTTTCATTCAGTGGATGTAGTTTTTATAGTTAGTTTTTTTTTTTGTTTTCTTTTTTTAAATCTTTTGGTTATTTTAGTACATGTTTCACGTCTCCTGTTTTTCTGTTTTAAAATTACCTTATGAATTTTTGTTGTGGTTCATTTTTAGGTAATTATCAGGGTACGTGAAGTTCAGTTGATACAAGTCAAATCAAACTCATTTTATTATTTTTTTTAAAGATTAATTATATTGAATGCACTTGAGGTCTGTTGCACACACAGCTGCCACCATCTGTCTAGAAGCTCTTAAGGTGCAAATGCAGCGACATTCATGTTTACCAGATGCTGCAGTCGCAGTTGTGTGCTGTTTGCTGAACGATGGTCAAGTGGTTGATAAGATGAAGCTGTAGGTTATTGTGTTTACACTCGAGCACAAGTCTTAAAGTCGCCACCTAACTGACCTGGAGTCTGCGCTCATACCCAATACACTGAGTTCATTTATAGGTGTTCTTAGAAAGACTGGAAGAGAGTTACGGTAAGAAGTATCTTCGAGTCTGGTTTCCTTCTAGCTTACTGAATCACAAAAAAATGAACAAAGATACATTCCTTTTATCAGTCACTGACTTTTCATTCATTCTTTATTTTATTTGTGACGACTATCATGTAGCTTTCTCAGACAGAGGGTCTCATATTCACTCGCTTGAGGTGAGCATTTTACTAACTTTAAGTGCAATAATTATGACTTAAGCATCTTGCGTTATGTTCTGCTGGTGATGTTCTTGTTTACATTTTAATCACACTCACTTTGAGTTGAGCTTATCTCTTTATATTGATTTGATTCATTAGAAGAGCTCGGAGTTCTTTGTTACGACCTCACCTCACTCATTTCCTCCAAATACAAGTTAATGCTGAAGATTGTACAGATGGTACCAAGCTGCACATGTGGATATTTGCTGAACAATCTTTATTTATAGATATGTCATAGCTCATTTACTTATGAATGTTATTTTAATGTATTTGTAAGGTACTTTATGGTTGAAACGCTACAGTATCCCCACACCACCTCCCTCACCACATGTTTAATAACACTGTATATTTAATGCAAATCAAAAAAAACACACTTTAATATTCATGTATTAAGGAGTCACTGATACACTTTCTATTGGCATGAATATGTTTACCTTTAATGAAAATTCAACTTCACTATGTACTGTGCCTCAGTATATTTGTATTTTTCTTTTTGTATTATCAAAGAGTTCAAATTCATCGTATAAGATATGAGTGTGTTTTACCAGTTGACTCAGCACCAATGAGAATCTGTTCATTACTGTCGGAGGCAAATAACCAACAGCATTCAGGTCACAAATAACTGTTTTACTGCCTTGTCCTCATTTCACAGTTTTATGTCATCTCATATGTCGCCTCAATCTGTGAAGCTAATGTCATAACAACATATGTTGTTTCCATGTCAAACAGCGCTCCTCAGTTCTGTTAATTTATCACTTTCTACCGAACAAATGCTGAGGTGAGCTGTTGGGCGGCTGTCGGATCGGATCGCACTGCTGGTACTGAAATTAATTGAATGACTACTTCTTCGGTTATAGCCTCAGAAAGAGGCCATTCCCTATTCCTGTGCTTGTAGTAGATGCTCAATAATAGTATAATCACTCACTGATGTTTAGGTTTACATGTTTAATTGTTTATTCCTATTTAATGGAAAGCAGCTTCATGTACAGTGTAAAATATGCTTTGTATTATCACAGTAACTGTCCTTTTACTCAAAGTTGCACACCATTTTTAATGATATATCTCTATTAGGTGACGATCCACCTTGTCCTGTTGCTGGTATTAATTCTGGTATTTATATCTGTTTTGTAATTTCTTTCTAATCCCAAGTCTTCAGAATATCTGACCTTTACACTGTATGATACCAAATCACAGGTGAGACAAAGTGCTACACTGAATGTCGACAGTCAAAAACACTTACGTTTTCGTTTTTCATGAATGTTGCACCACTCAGAAACACATTTGTCTTTGTTTTCTGCTGCTGTAGTTATTCTATCTGAAGGTATGTCATCTCTTTTGGACTTGAAACCTTAAAAAAAAAAATCTCTTGTTACTGAATGTACTCTGGTTAAATGTATAATGACATACAGTACACTAAGAAGGCCAATGAACCTCACTTGCCTTTAAAGTATTTGGTGTATCCAAAGAGATCATTTCATGGGTGTTTTTTTTTTTTTCTTCCTCTCTTCTTTGTGTTTAGTCGGACAAAACTCAGACGTTATTATGGACAAGAAGTGACTGTTGGTACATAAGATTTTGTGCGATGATGTGACACAGATGTTGGCAAATTCCTTTGTATTGGAAAAGATGATCTGATCTGCACATATTTTGTAAAGCCAAAAAATGTTTGAATCAGTTTGTAAAATCACGAGTATTATGAGACTAATTAAGAAGATATGTGGATAAGAGTCTGTTTTCCATTGTGGAAAAACTTCTCACTGAATGCCTTTCTACATGTGTTGAAGTGTAAACTCATGTCTGCTCATGTCACAGGCTTCACCAACCGATTCAACTAGTACTGTATTAGTAGTTAGCCAGTTGTCCATGGACCTTGCCAAGCTGTTCATACTTTAAAGGTGCATTGTGCATATAGTCACTTTGTAATATCACTTCACCTTCCTTGACTTTTTGCACATTTTGTCATGCTGTAAAAGTTTGGAAATGTGCTTCCTGAGGATTTATCCTGTCTGAGGTTCAGTCAAAGTAGGAGTTCATGTAAACAAGATTTCAAAACAAAAACAGTTTTTATTTTTTTTTGTTTGTTTTTGATTTATGATACTCAGCCTTTTTAATGGTTTCTCTTTCTTGCAAAGCAAAGCATGTATTCCTGGCAGTGACATTTTAGTTCAGGCCATGTTGTGTAATACTAGCACTGAGTATGGAACAGGTGATTTACACCCATGTCTACAATGTGCCCTCAAGCCCAGCTGCTTTGCTTGAATGATGAAATTACAAAAGATAAGGTCTGAGAACATTTATTGTTGAATACATTTGGACCCTGAGGTTATTTAGTTCAAATGAAAAATGAGGGGTGAGTACTTCAAATTAATTAATTTTGCCTGTCATGTTTTCTTTTAGCTTGATTGCTACGTTTGCTTTATGCTTTAATATAATTCGGTGCTTTGGTAAATGTCAGACTGAAACACAAATCTAAATGAAAAGCATTTTCAAATCATTTTTTTTAGCACAACGATGTAAAGGGGTACATTGCAAAAAAAAGAGCCTGCATCATTATTGTACTTCTTCCTTGCCTCTTTGCATAATATTTGTCATCCAATTAATGCCTATGTTTGAATATGCAAAGCACTCAAACTGCTTAGAGGCAAATGTTTCCTATAAAACTTGGCGATGGCCTGTGTCATAATTTAAGTTTATAAAGACAATGTTGCACATGCATTAAAGTAAGTGTTGTAGGTGAATGTCCGCCCCATTCCAAAAGACAGTGCAAGTCTATGGTGTTTTTTTCCTCCCATGTTGACGAAGCATGCATTGAACCTTTTGATGAAGATGACATAAAGCTCAAGTCGGATCTCACAATCCTCCTCTGGCAGTCTTTTAAGTCTTCTACTGATACTATGATGCTGCTTGCCATAGGCCACATACAGCTGCCAGACACTAAGACTTAAGCCCCGGCTAAATCCCCTGACGGTGCTTGTAATGTGGCACACAGTTATGAAGGAAATGATGACTGTGTTTATAAAAGATCTTGCCAGTTAGCAAAGCTTCATTGAGTTTACAGAATTGTATGGAGGCTGGTGCACAGAGGCCAACACAATTAGACATAATGTGAGCTGAGGTTAGTGCCCCAACATGGTGAAGACCTGAAATGACATTTTGATACTTACTTCTTCTGAAGGTCGTCGACATGTTCTGAGTCTCGCGGCTCATTCAGGCACATGCCTTGTAATGTGTTTGGACTATTGTCATTTCTGCATGTCAATCAAATTTTTTGATCATGTAACACTTCTTATAATTACCAAATTATATGGCATCTTCCTGATCTATAAACCATTAATTCCACTGAAGTGGGTTCATTTTCATCAACTCTCATCACACAAACTTATTGTAATGTATTTAACTCAGAACTGTACTGTGTGTAAGTTGGTTAAGAAATGTACTTTCATACCTGGATGTTTGGGGACAAGAATGTATGGCTTTTATATTATTGTAGTTCTGGAAACACACTGGGGTCTAGATGATGTATGTATTGAACAGTATAATGCTGTTAATGGTGATTGTATGTGCCAACAAACGCACTGAGTCATAAGAATTTGATGATGCATTTCTTCATATTCACCCATTCTCAATGTCCTACAGTTTGCAACAATGACTTTTAGATATTGTCATCACTATCATTATAATCAAATTCCAATGTTTCACTGGATGTACTTTGAAAGGCGTGTATTGTCCTTTTCAATACACTCACTGTAAATGAAAACTTCTGTTTTGTTGTTGTCATTCTCTCTCGCTCTCTTTTTTTTTTTTTTTTCAGTCAGAAAGATCAAACGGCTGTAAAAACATTTGAACCACGAATGAAATCTGAATTTATATAACTAGTGTCCTCACAGATGTGTTTAACCAAACACTGCAGTGTAAATCTGATGCAAAGTGGATTCCTGTTCCTTTCGTTTAACACCTGCCCTATCATTCTTAAGGATAAATTAAAAGCCGCTCTCAATTAACTCTGATCTCAGTGGCAGTTAAACCATGATTAGCGTTTGTAATTGTGCTGATTTGTGTCAAGCTTTTGTTTTCTGGCCTGCTCAGAGCAGCTCTTCCTTTTGTTCTGGAGAAATTCCCATGCCTTCCTGGCAAATGAGAGAAGTGGCATCGTTTGACAACTGAGTAGCAAGATTGCTTGTTAAAACTCCACTCTAATTTGCCTATGTGTGCAACAAGACTGTGTGAAATCTTTTGGGACAAGAAACACTTGTGTTGTTTACCAGCCGACGCTTTTGTGGGATGGTTTGCGTCCCTGTCACCCAGCCATGTAGCAGGTTAAAACATGACCTCTCCCCTGTCACCTCAATCTAGCAGTCCCTGAAGAGGTGCACCTCAACGGTGCAGCAGCTGCTACTGCAACACCACCGCACTAGATCTCCTGATGGAAGATGCATTGCATTGGTAACCACGGATACTGGGGAAAATACAATTTTACATACAACATAATTTACTCTTCTTTGGATCCTACAGGTGACTGAAATAGTGAAGAAGAATTTGGTTAACCATTTCTTTACATAGGGCTAAATTTAAGTGTCAGTAACATTTAGATTTATAAAGTTAGCTTCAAGACATTTCTGCCTGGTGACAGAGTTGGCAACATGCATCATGATTAATTTTTTATCCTACTGTGTTAACTTATATTCTGTCTTGGGAGACACTGGACACAAATAAGTGTGTAATTGGGCTTTATGTAGGTGTCACCTGTTGTATTCATAAGCTAATTGGCATCCTCATTGTCATCCTTACACATTCATCAACAGATTGAATTTCACAGGTCCCAGCTTTTGTGCGGCGGTGGCACGTGCCATCTGAGTGCCGAAGCCATTAGTTCATTGTGCGTTATACCATATTGCTGTAATTTGAGGAAATATCCAACAAACGTGTTATGTAAGATTCTGTGGGTGCAGACGAGCCTAAGCGTGCCAGAAAGGGCCACCCACAGGTCACCTGCACTGCCCTTTAAATATGGATGGGCGTCATAGCAGGGATCAGTGTCACCCCGCACGCGTCTGTGAATGGAAGTGCCTCAGGCAATCATGGAGAAACTTATATGAGGAGAAGTTCAGCAGATGGATGAGGTGTTTTTAAGGGAAAAACCAGACCTATTAGGGCCGCTGGGCTGAACTTGTTGGATGATCGGGGCCCAGATGTCAAGGTTAACCCCTGAAATTCCCCAGAGTATCAGACCCCACCCACTCATCCGACGCAGGACTCTTTGTTGGATAGCTGACTAATCTGAATAGGTGCTTGAGATAAATCAGGTGTCAAACGTGCCGCAGATCCCAGCGTTGTGCATTGTATTGATGGTATTGTCTTCCTCTGATAGCCGCCACGCGTCTGGTATCAGGTGAACAAAGACAGATGACAACCAGAGGAAAGAGGGGATCTGTCAACACTGAACAGCAAACACGGGTGAAGGATACAGACTACAACTCATTTAACAACAAAATGGATGTACAGTCAATAAATAAACAGAGTTTATACTGCACAATATAAAAACAACACCAAAGTAGAGATGTACTTAAATCCTGTTGTTACTAATAATAAAATCAAACTTTTTATTTGCTTTAACACACTGCCAGAACTTTTATCACAAGCTCAAATAATACAAGCCCAACTGTCAGGCCAGTGAATCATTAACAAAGTCAATAGTGTGGTTAAGTTAATTTAACAGGGTAAGAATACAGTGTTTGATGAAGCCTGTGTGAAGTGCATCTCTCCTAAGTCCGAAATAGTGTTTAGGACTAATTATTAAGTCTTTTGCACTTTTATTTTCACATATCTGAATTTTAGCTTTGTCATTGCACAAATTATCACAATTACATGATATTTTTTTTCTGTTTTTGCTCAGAATCTAAAAATCATTAATACTACAGTGCAGTGAGTAGAGAGTGGCCACACCACCGTAATGTAGGTGTCTGACAGCTCAAACCTCAGCTCAGTGTGTGTTCATTAGAGAAGAGGCTGGATGGAAAGTTTCCAGCTGGGTCACTTTAAAGAAGCCTGTTTGGCGATGTAGCTAACTTATAGCTAGTTTACGGTTAGCCACCTGCTGTACATAAAAAAGCAAGGTTACCGACCAGTTAGCTTCATACTTCTATAGCTGTTGTTCGGCTAAATGACCAGGTACGAATTCAATGTCATAACTGTACTACCGCTAATAATAATAAGATGTCACTGCAATGCAGCTACTTAGTAAGCCGTTATTTAGCTCACCTAAATGTTTGCATGTTAGCAATGTTAGCAAACATAGTCTTTGCTAGCTCGCTAGCTAGACTGTAGATAATTAACAAAGTTTGCTGTCAAGCTGAGTTGCTAAAAACAAACATAAATGAACCAAGAGTCGCTATGCTAGCGATTTTTTTTTAAAAATGATAATAAATTGGGATAATATCGTAATTCAAACATTTTGTTCATAACACCAGACTTCATACCGAAATTAAAATAAATATAGTGAAATGTCAATTGTCCATGTTCTCTCCATGTTTTATTGTCTTTAACTTCATGTTAAAAAAAAGACAAAAACAAGCAAACTTTAACACTTGACACTAGTCAGATAATTTATATACAAGTTTTACTACTTATACACAGGTAACATTAAGAAGTTTAATTTGACTTCTCCACATCAACACACTTAACCCCTCTTTCACACTTAAATATTTTGTGCTTTTTACAGGCCTGGTTGTTTTTGGGAACAGGTCGAGTTTGAAAGACCACAGCGTTTCATCTGCAAACTGGTAAGTGACTGGTCTCACTGTCACTGCCTGAGCAGCACGTGCCTGGGACTTATCACCTTTAAAGTAGGAAACAGGAGCTGTCAGCAGGCTATAGGTTTGCATTTAGTCATTTTTAGCCTGTAATTGGCACCACAAAGAGCTTGTAGAGGGATCACTGTAGTGTGACAGCAGTGAGAAACTCACTAACTAACTGCTTATTTCATTTTGGTATTATCAAGAGTGAAGAATTACATCTAATCATGATTAATTAGCAGATTGCCATTACGCAGTAAATGATTTGATATAGTCAAACACTTGTTCTGGATTGAACTTTATGTACCCCTCATAGTTTTTTCTGTGTGGAAGTTCCCCTAATCTAAAAAAAATCTCAGTCTTGTTATTGCTGTGGGTTACGATGCTAAATTCACTTTTTAACTCTGATTTGTGATCATCACAGCAGGCTAACCAAGCAGCAGACAGGCTGCTCACTGCTTACATCAAGCACAGTTGTAGTTTGCAGTGGATAGATCACATTAGAACTTCACTGCAATAGCTCAGTAAAGCCATGCTAAAACTAGAGTAATACAATCAATCAATCAGTCATCTCCTGACTTCATAGCACAGGAGAGCTCTGCTGGAATGCTGCTAAGCTGCAGATGTACCAGCCAAATTATTCCAGAGGGGAATTACCAGGCCATAAATCCAGACGTCAGGAGGATGGCTGTAGCCTATTTCACGGTAAAAAATCCATGCAACTTGTTTCCATTACCTTCATAAAGAATGTCTCGCTGTGCAGTGCTCAAACCTATCGCTGCCGACAGATCTGAACATGTTTGCATCCAAACATGGCCCCAGATCACGGGGACTTTAAACAAAACATCATGAGAATCTGCTGTAGTCATTCACCCTGTCCTGACAGGTCCTTTTAAAAATGAATGATCTGTGACATGACAAACTGAGAGAGCAACTAATTATCATCTCCTGCTCATTCATAATCTTCTGTAAATCTCAGGCATGCTGCAGCCTGCAGCTTTTACCTTTCTCCAGATATAAGATTAGTTATAGTTCAGTGATGTAACACGCTCATTCCGACTAAATATTTTCATAATAAAGTATTACCTACATTTAAATAGCCATCATCATTATATGTTTGTTATGAGACCTAATGGTTCTAGTGAAACACTGGATCCTTTGACCTATTTTATTTGTGCAATTCTCATGTAAGTAGCAGGCAAACAACAGACATACAGTCTAGTCAACACGACACAGTAACCACTGGCATCAGATCGTTGGCAAGTACCGGGTTTCATTATTGCTAATTAAGATGTATAAATATGCTGTCTGGCACTTGACTTGTCGTTTGCAATGGGCCATTTTTTCCATCAAACTCAAAAAGTGCCAAGGTAGACAAGGTGAGGGCACGAGTGCTGGTTGTGATGCTGCAGTGTGTACTCTGTGGGCACACTTCAGCTCAGCTGGCATACATCTGACTGACGCCTTCGGGTGCCAGCAGCTAAACAAGCCCAGGTTTGAGTGGAGAGAGTGGTGTATATTTGGGCCGAGCTCAGCAAAGTCTGCCAATGTCTTTGAGTGTCTGGCTTCGTGGTGTCTCATACAGAGCTCCTTGTTGAGCTGCGCTCTCTGGTCATCTTACAGATGATGGCAGTGGACAGTTGACAGTAGGTGCACAGCCAGGAGGATGTGACATCACTGCTCGCTGTACTAATAGAAAGTATTAACCTGTTACTTGTGTGAATCAGGATTCAGCCTGCTTGTTGTTTTTGGGCTTAGTTAAACATGTCAGAGACCAACCACCACCTTCAGGTCAGTTGGATGTCACTGGTTGCTTTTCACCTCAATGCAAACAACTAATTAAAAAAGATTACATTTGAATTGGAAACAAAAATGTATATATAAAAAGTACTTTGTTTGACTGAGCTGTACTTATAGATAGCTGTATGTACCATTGTGTTGAACATTGTTACCCACAGATCTTAGGAAAGCACACACTTTGATTTTCAATTTGCCATCTTGTGTAAGAGTCTAAAAATCCATTGTCTGAATCTGATTGAGTTAAAGGAGAAACTACAGTATCTCAGAACAGGTTGAGGTATTCCTGTCTTCTAGCACATTGTTTTAATCCCCCAAAATACTTGTTTTGAATTATCCTTTATGTTATCACCTTTAATGACCAAAATTAGGGAGGATTGCAGTTTTTCAGCAAGATACCCTGTTTAACATGCAGCGGCAGGGGCAGGTGTTATTTTGTTGTTTTGCCCACATTCATCTAGATTGCCCAGGGATTGAAGCCAGTGGTCAAGGCCACTTTTTAAAACATTTTCCCTGCTTACCATCATGTGGGAAATGCTGTCAGCTGCCATTGGAGAATCTCCTGTAAATTTTCCATGGCAATCATATCTGTGGTAGCTCTTTAGGAAGTATCAGGATTTGGTTACCGTTCAAGTCATTTGCTGACCACTTGTAGATTTGTTGTGCTTGAGGTGATGCTTTTCTGAAGAGACACAGGGCATATATCATGCCAGGAACGACCGGTGCAGACCAACAGACCTGAGAGGGAATTTAATGTATGCTTGCTTCATTTTCATTATTACACACAGTGTTGGGAAAAACAAAATGTAAGGCTTTATAAGGAGGTTATGGCTCTGGTCCTTCTGTCTGTTGTTCACTGCAGGTGTGCAGCATGTGACTAATTTAGCAGTACTTTTTGAACTTTTACAAAACAGCATGCTTTGGTTCACCAAGTAGCTCCCTCCACACTGACACTGTCAGGGCCACTCTGGTTTCTACCCTTTATTTTCTACTTACTATGCATACAAGTTTGGAAATGTGTTGTTACCAGGTAGCTCCCAGGTGTGAATGCAAACATGTACAACTTCTCCTCATCCTGCAGATAACAAAGTCGGCATTTTTCTGCAAATAAAATGTGTTCTTACAGCTTGTCTGCTTAGATAAAAAGAAAAAAAAAAATAGAAGTTGTTTTGTGCTCTCACTATATGCATTAGATTGAATGTTTTTTCCAAACTAGTGTGCAGTTTGCTACCTTTATTTTTGCAATAGCGAAAGGGTGAAAAGGATTTTATTATTATTATTTTTTTACTTTAATTTTTATTTAGTTCTGAATTCTCCAAATAAAAAATACTATATTTCTGCCCAGTAACGTAGATTTTGGCTCGCACGTGGCTTCCATGTGTGTGAATCCTATAATACAACTTGTGTGACAAGCACATTACTGTAAATGAAGGTCACTGAACAAAGCCTGTTATTCCTCTGCGGTAACTAATTAAGAAAAAGAACAATTAGCCAATTGACCAATTAATAACAATCCTCTAATCTACAAAAAGTGATCGGCAGGAGAGATCTATTGGTGTTTCTTTGCTGTGAAAAGAGAAGCTCCATGGGCGTTCTGCACCAGACGAGATTTAAAAGGTCTTTAATCTAATTAATCTGAGATAAATAATGGTTTATGCTATTACAAAATTGCTCATAGAGAGGATTACAATACCATAAAATACAAAGTAATAAGTTTTAATGAAAGAAATTGAAATCTCTCGCCTCATTCCCTCTGTCTTTTTCTTTTTTTGTGATCCTTTCAGCACAGCCATGTGAACATACCATATGCACGGTAAATTTCATTTGCATTAACATTTGTTCCCAATCAATATGTGCCTGTATTTCATATAAGTTGACGTAATGACAAGATGATATTATCCTTAAAAGATGTAAAGTAAATGTCAGTGGAAAATGTTTCAAAATGTCTTAGTAATCTACAACCTGGTTTACTTTTACTCCAAAAGGCCTTTTCTGTACAACTTCTTGTATATGCATGTGCTTGTCGCCAGGCTTCAAAGCTTTACTTTAAAAATTCAAGACCTATATAAACCTTATGTTCTAGAAAACCAACATGCCTGAGTTCATAATCCTCACTGCATGCCTCCGAGTGCAGTGCTTACAGTTTGTTTTTCAAATATAAGTTCACTGTAAATAGTTGTGAAGCACTTTTCCAAACAGCTCAGTGTGTGACCAAAGCACTGCTCCCAGCCATATGGACTATCATCATTAGGACTTTGCATGTTCTTTTTCCAGCCTCCAGTATTATGGAATGTCTCCACTGTTTTCAAAGTGTCATGTAGCTGCATGAAGACCTATCAAACCTTGGCTGGCGAGAAGCTTGTCAGTCTCTATGGACTTCTTTTTAGGGGGGTAAAATGCTTGCAATTTGCAAGTGAGATGAGATGTCAAGCTTTTGGAGAGATGCAGGTGGCTCAAGTTGTCTTCCCATGCTGAAGCAGAGAGTATTGGCAGAGTGCTGGTAGAGCTCTACAAGTCTTTGTGAGTTAAGGGAATGCTGCAATTAATTATGTCCCCCAAGTTTTGACACACTTAACATTATGCTGTCACTCCCTCAGAGAGATGACGTTGATGTCTTTATCCCTTGAATGTAATTGCCGGCTGTCTGTTACTCTTCACACCAACAGTCAGAAAGAAAGATGGTCAGACACGTTTGATAAAAGTTAGATCAGAAATCCACAAAAAAGTGTAAAACTCACAGGACCTGGTTTCTCTTAACATGCAAGTGATGCATCCACTTAAAGGTTGTCAAGTCTGTGGAAAGACAAACAAATGAGACATTAAAGTAATAATCCATGACATTTTTCTATAAATAAGTGTCTGTTTTGTAGCTCTCTCACAGAACTACTGTAACAAAATCATGACTCAGCCTTAAACAACAGTATGGATTGGGTCTTGCAGGGGAAATCTTCAGGGAGTGATGTGTTTTACTATGGAAAAAAGTAGTAACAGCAGTTCCTTTAAAATAAACAAGACTAGGTATAAACCTAGGACCGCATGTGGGTGTGCACATGGTGTCCAGAGCAGAATTTCTTTTCCCAGTCCGACCATGCCTAGTCCTTTCCTCATGCAGACACAACAAAACATAAGGCTAAATGCTCATTTCACATTCACATGTCACAATTAAATCCTCCTCTCAGTACCATGGATAGCGCCACATAGCCAGGTGTGCCAAAACACTTATTTATAAACTTCAATATTTAATAGAAAATGTCTCACAATGCAACAGCACAACATGCTGTCAACATAGAAATAAATAGACTATTGTAACAGTGATGCGAGTGCTGACAGTGAAAGTCTATTTCTGATTTTATTGTTGTTTGCACTATAGACTGTTCTGTTTGGACTGGCCATGGGTCGCCACATTGGCAGTATGTCAACGCAGCAATAAAAGCCCTGTTAAGAAATAAAGAGTTTTTGTCCACTGAAACATTAGGTGGCTAGTTTTAAATGGTTAAAGGAAGTGTTGAGTTTGTGTTAACGGATAATGCAGTAAATTAAATAGAGCAAACAGGAGCAGATCAAAATGAGGCTTTGCACTAAAATAACAGTATGACCAATTCTACATATCAAAAGAATTCAGAAGGAATTAGAAATAAAGTCCTGGGACCTTCTGCAGTTGAGGTGAACAAAGGCCCTGGTCACTGTTTGAGGAAATACAGTTGAAAACTGTTGTAGATCCGCTGATGTAATAGAAACTGTTCATGCCAAATTATTTTGAAAGAGCCAACACTTGGCCAACCAATGGTGTAGCTTCAATCCAAAGTTGTAGCTTCATCACTCATTGATGTAGCAATGGCCCGTGGCTGGTCCAGCTAAAAATAACTGGAGTACTTTGCATTAATGCTGAAATGATAAGTCAACTAATTGATTAATCAATCAACAGAAAAATAATCTGCAACTACTTTGATAATTGATTAATTGTCATTTTAAAGTCATTTTTTTAAAGCAGAAATAGTCTCTGATTTCAGCTTGTCAGATCTCAGATCTGAGGTTTTGCGGCTTTCATATGTTTTGTAAATATCCTCTGAATGTAACTGTTAACTGAATTATTATTATTATATTATTATAAAAATAGTTTTTCATTATTTTCTCACATTTTATGAATCAAAATGATTCAGGAAATAATGGGTATTAATAATTGGGCAATGAAAATAATCGTTAGTTGCACCTTAGTTCAACAACAGATGTTGCAGTACAGATCAGAGATGTCAGAAGTGAAAACAGTTATTCATATTTTTTTCTGCAGTCATTTAAAAAATGTTTTGTTGGCGTTATATATCCTGAAAATTCTGCATTTGTTACGAGTGTATCCAACATGGCCCGTCTGAGGATGAGGAGGTGGGTGTTTAAAGGAGACAGCAGTCGTCGAGAAGTTGTTAGGCTAGGTGGTGGTTCGTCTGGGGGTAAGAGTTTGGAACATGCAGTCCCCTCTCCTCGAGCGGTGAACCGGAACCAAGTGGAGTGAGGCTGGTGGGCCACAAGAGCGCCATTGTTCTTCACATTAATCAAACTGAGGAAGGGCAGGTAGCATTTCCCTAGCCCACCCCACATGCACACCCTGCCAACCTCAATGAATGGACTGCTTTTTTAGCTGGCAGCGATTGGCCATCGGAGCTCCGAGAGGATGTGTGTCTGTTTAATTAGTGTGATGAGCTCAGCGGAGTTTATGTGCAGTGTTGGACACCAGGTATTAACCCCTCGAGTTTGACCCTGCAAGGGGGGTGGCCGACCTCAATCTTGACATGTCTTTCTTTCCACTGTTCTCGCTTTCCTTCTTTTCATTAGAAAAAGACAGATTAGACAGGGGAAAGCAGACTGGAAGAGGGGGAGACTGGTCGCAACCTCAGCCTTCGTTTTTCACCAGCCCCTCTTTGTAGGCTTGCCCTCAGATGAAGAGAATAATTACTGCTATGATACTTCTAATGATGCTGTCATTAGGATGCTGAGTTGTGGTCTGCTGCACTGCTCCTAGCCTCCCAGAATTTTAAAAGCTTTTCACTCTAATGCTATCACATATATAGATACAGACATATGTTTGGGTGATTTCTTTGATGGGTTGAAGTGCAATAGAAGCTGTTGCCAGTGTGACTTAAATCATCTCAGAGTTATTAAAATGAAACCCCAAGACAAAGGAATTATCTAGATGGTGAAAGACACTTTCAAAACCATAATTAGAACTGTGGTCTCCTTCACTCTGTACCATAAACAGCCATATAAATGACACATAGATCATTCACTGGCAGCTGCCTTACATACGCTTCGGATGAGAGAGTGCAACGTGTTAACATCACCCAGGGGCACTGTTTTCTAATTCATTTAACCACAGCAGTGTTTTCCTAACAGCTTCAGCTGGCAATTAAAAACCATGAAAAGATACGAAAACATTCTTACCATGCCAGACGCACTTTCCACAAAGGTAAAACAACCACTTCAGGCGCAATCAAAGCTTAGGATATCATCCTTTATCGGATTATGCACTTTATTAGTTCAGTGGAACAAACACAGGCACTTGAGGGGTATCTACTTTAGGACTATAATGCCTCTTTTGCTCACAGATGGTTAGTTTATGCGAGGGCAATTAATTAGTAAAAAGCAAAAGTTTTCTGTCTTTCTAATATTCTGGCTAATGGTCCAGCGAGAGTGATATGGTCCATGCAGGAGCACACATCCAAAAGTTAAAGGACACTTGGAGGACACTTCCACTGATGAGTTATGGTAATGATTTGAGAAACTAGTTTGGATTAATTCTATAAACGGCTAATTTGTCAAACCATCTGGCAATCATTTAAAAGCTTTTAGCTCATGTGGCCCAGTCCAGCCAGGGATTTTCATAGGATTACAGCATAAGGACATCCTATAGTCTGCATTATGCAAGCAAGTGCAATAGATACCGCAGTGAAAGGTAACGGAAGAAGCTAATTTTGTAGGAAAATTTTCTTCAAATTCTGAGTGAAATGAACTTTAAATAGTTAAATATTTTCTGTTGGTAAACATAGACTTTTCACTTATTTTTTTATCCCACCAAAACAAGCAAAAATCCCAGTTTTCTTTCATAGAGTGATTCAGGCTTGGGGTTGTGTTTATTAATATCACCCTTGCTACTAAGGGAGTGAGGAACAAAGAACTAGAGTCACAGCATGTCAGCTCTCTAAAAGGCAGTGTTTGCTGCACCCCCTCTGAAAACACTTTATTAATTGGATTTAGATATTTGCAAAATGATCTATTTAATGGGATTACCACTCGTATAATGATCTTATTTATGAGGGAAGCAATCCAAGCTTTGGGGCGGGCTGATAATGCATTTCCAGCTCTTTGGCAGTTAATGTTGTGTTACAAGGGAAGATAAAGTTGAAGTCCCATTGTAAATGAATAGGTAAGTTAGCCCGCTGAAATGGAGCTGGTATGGTGGCAGGTCAGACGGGCTTGAGTGGCCGCACTCACATTCCAGAGGCCTGTCTGGACGGTAGGCTCAGACCTGCTGAACTCCTTACAAGTTCAAGGCAGACGTGAAGAGGGAAGGAGGAGGGAATGCAGAGAGATAGAATCCCCCCCCCCCCCGCCCCTCCCCAAACCTCAGCTGCATAATGGCCCTTTCTTACATCTTTATCCACCTCAATATCTCGCTGAAGCTTTTACAGACCCTGTTTCCACTTAAATACCTAGAGGTAATGTCCTACCTCTCTCCTCTCCTCTCCTCTCCTCTCCTCTCCTCTCCAGGAAAAATGGATTCAGTCTTGTCAGCAGCAGTATCGATATCAGAAACATAAAAGAAAGTGGGCAGAAATGTACATATATGTTGGACAAAATAACACAAAGAGAATATTGCAGTTGTTTATTGTAGCTCTTTAAATGGATGTTTCATGTTTGCCAAGACATTTAAGCTGTTGGATGTTTTCCCTCATGGAGGTTTTAGCTCCGTTTTGTATCTTTTCATGTAGTGTTGAGCCACTAATGCAAAAAAAAGTATATATGTAAATGCACTTCTTTTCTGCAGAGCACACAGACTTGAAAACATTACCATTTCAATATAACATTTGATTTATATGTGTTTAAAAAAAATAGGTTATAATCTCTTACTTTAAAAGGATGTATTCTCAAATGAGATTATGCTAATAGACTGTAATTTGCATAAAACGGGTGGAAATATTAAACCAGATTAAAAATTCTGAAAATTTTAAGAGTTTTATTCATGCTGTTAGTCAACAAATATATTCATTCTCCCCGAGAATATTAGAGCCTAAATGTGACATCGGAAAAAACAAACTGTGTTGCAGTATGATCACCCCCAGTGAGAGGTTTTACTTGTTTATTACTAAACTACGATATACAGTGTACTACACTACATAGCAATATTCCTTGTAAAGTAATTTATTATTTTATTTGTCCCATTTGTGCTGCTCAGCCCAGTGTGGTTTTAGGGTCTTTTGAGAATTAGTCTCAGGTGAGGGCTGAGGCACAATGTGACAAAGAGCGCCCACACAAGCCTCCATTCAAGACATTAATCTGCAAACAAGTGTTTTTTTGTTTCTCCGAGTCTTATTTTCATCGCCATCAATTTAGTACATAGATTGAAAGCAATTCGGTTATGCTCTCAAGTTCCACAGCCTTGCAGCCCCCAGCATCTGCCCTGTCCTCTCCTCAACCTGCAGCCCCCTTAGTGGCTCAGCTGGCTGGAAGTGTAGTGGAAAAAAGTAACCCCACAATCCCTGCGCTCACACTGTAAATCCATACATGACCAAACAATGTCCCAGCCTACTGTAGAAGTGACTAATATAGCCTAGTGTACAATGTATAGCTTTGTGTAGGTTATTTAAAAATATAGTGACTGAGACCACTTTCACAGAATGGGGGATTAATTCCTTTACACTTAAATCATCAAAACAATGAAGGAATAACAAATAAGATATCAAGTAATGTGATCTTAAGAATAAAGTCAGTAAAAAAACATATGTTTGTATTTTTTATCACAAAAATAATAAGCACATTTTCTGAAAATATAGAAAAAAATGCCAAAATCAAAACAAGCAGTGTTCCTCACATATGCTTAAAACATACTGACTAATCCTCTAATTTTGCAAACCACTCTATCTGTAATCAAATATATTATTTCTTAAGCAACACGCACACGTCCATTGTCAGTACTGTACCCGTGAAAACTTATTTCCTTTCCTTTGAAACAATCTAATCTGGGAAATTAAAAAGGAGAGCGAGACGGTCTGTTAATTCAAATAAAATCCATCCACTAAGAAGCTATTAATTGGTCATATAAAATATTCAGCATTCCTCTCAGCCCATTTTAATGGCATATTGAAAATTAATAGTTTGCCATTTTGGAATTAATGGACTATTGCTCAGGTTCCTTGTTAATATTAGTACAGTATATTGCCCTAGGAACATCATATTAACAGTGCAGGCTAGAGATCAACAGCAACTTAGGTTTCAAGATTTTTAAAACACACTTGAGACAATAACACTGGCTCCTCCAAGACAGGGAACCATGGACCTGTAAATATCACATGAAGGATCAAACGATTTAAATAAAATTGTGTTTAACATGCTCATTTTTATTTGAGTGGTTTCATCGTTTCACTTGTTGTTACCCTACCATTTGCAGTTATAGAAAACCGGAGCCATAGACACTTGATAACCTCAACTGACTTCGGTGAGCCCATCCCTGCAGTGAATCAAATATGTAACAGTACTGCAGCCCTTGTTTGTCATGTACTGCACACTGCCCCTTGTGGTGCACTACAGACTCAGATTGAGATTGTGACTTGGCAGCAAGATCCTCTCTTTGCCCTGAGGCTTACACATTTGTACACTCATTTATTTATTGGTTTATTTGAATAGCTTTGCTATTGTGAACTTTGGATACGTTTTTATTTTCGTTTTGTCTCGCTACAATACAGTCCGGAATGATATTTCTTCCATCTGGCAGTGGCACTTTCTGTGACAGATTTCCTGCTCCTTGCTTTAGAGTTGAAATTATCTTTACAATATGTTATGCAAAAGATTCCTTCTCATAATAGCTGGGTCAGGAAGACCCTGCATTAAATTAGTGTGAAAACTTGACATCCCTTTCCGCCTCATTGTAAATTTGTAAGACTTTAATCGACTGCAGATGTCTGTGTGTCCATTCTTCTTGATCATGGACTTATTACTTTATAAATAATTGCTCAACGGCTTGCTCTTAATGTATATGTGAACCCTGCCTATTTGACCTGCACTCAATTTCTTTAATTGAAGCAAACATATTAGACGTATTTGCTATATTATGTGTGTTTTGAAGTTTCAATTTTGTTGATATAGATTTATGAAGTGTCGGCGACTGAGGTCACTGCCCTATTAGAGATTTATGAAATGCCCATGAGGCACCATTATTTAAGCTCAATAAATCATGCCAACCACTTTTATTATGGTACAAAGTGCCATAAGCCTGATCGAATACACCTCCTGGATCCAAGTCGAAAGTGATAATGCAGTTTTTCTATTTAAGGTCATCTGCTCGGAGGCTTTCACCACATTTGTTATAGCAGAGTCATCATGAAATTCCTTTTTGGTTTGACTCATTTAATCACAAAGCATTAATGTTTTTCTGTGTCTTTTGTGCTCACTGTGATGGTAGCCGTCTGAGAAGTCCCTAATGATACAGCTGCTATAAACCTCATAGCCCCCAAAGGCTTTTTATTTCAAATGTGGCTGCGTATGAACTGAATCATTGTAAAGTGGAGCTTTGTCCAAACATCCTGCTGGCAGTTTTCCTGAAGTCCATTGAATAGGAACATCAAAATGCAGGGAATTGCTATGGATTCTCCACATAAAAACAAAAGTATTGCTGTATAAGTGAGAATTTGAGGAAGGTATGTTGTCTCAACAAGGTGGAGGTTATAATCTGAAGGTGACGGGGGTTGTAGATGTGAGGTGTAAAGGATGTGGATCAGTTTTTTTTGTCACTTGCACAGGCTTATAATGTAGGTTTCTTTCATTGGGAGCAGTGGGCGTAAGTGTTGTGTTCTGGTGGGCAGAGACAGTTAATGTCCCAGATCTACAGTATGAATAAAGTCATATTGTGAAGTGTGTGGGCTGATATGCTTGGCAGTCAACCCTGACAAGTAGATTAGCTCTTACTGGGCCACCTCTGAATGGCGTGCACACGACTCAAGCGTTTCCAGTCACAACGCTACATATCAAACATCTAACGCCCAGCAACACAGATGAAAGCACATCAAAACATGAAAACAAAACAAAAAAAAACCTGCTGTATGTTATGTGGCTTCTCCACAGCTGCAATGGTTAACAGGAGTCAAAAATTGGCATGTCTAAAAAGTGGGATAATGATTATAAATGTGACAGGCTGAAAACTAATTACAATTGTCTCACTGTGTTTTCCAATAATGCCTCTAACATTTCTATAAAACTCATTTAAATCTTCCACAAGTCCAAAATTCAGTCTTGCTCTAAAGCCATTTGGCACATTTTTCTTCAGTTTACATTTAGAGAGGATTAGCTGAAGAGCTGAAAATAATCATGCCAGATGTCTGCTACAGCGAGAAAACTGCCTCCCCGGTGGGCATTTGATTTTATTGAGTTTTTATCAGTCTTAAGTGAATACACTCTGGGATCTTCATAACGCACAGCCTCATGTTGTGAAGTCATGTACAGAAACTGAATATCATGTCACATTTTACAATAACAGTAAAAAAAAAACAAACACACCCTTTTGCTCATGTGAATGTATGAGGAGGAGTTCAAACAGTCAGCAACAGTCTGTTTATAGCCAAGTTAAACAGACAACACGTAGCTTAACTGGGCAGACTGGTGGAACAAACAGCATTATAAATAAGCCAAATTCAATGACAGGTTTAAACGCTAAACCACATCTGTGCACTTTATAAAAGCCATGGTAAATGTCACTGTCTTTAAAAACGTGTCTGAAATTCAGCTGTCAGTCACACTGACTCATTAAAGTTACTGAGATGATGAGCGAATGGAATTAAGGATTATGGGAATTTTTGGTATTTCTCCCTTTATGGCGCTGTGTGGAAAAAACAATGGAAATAATCAAATAGATAAATAAATAGCCGTCATTTGCTGTGACCTGTCCCACATATTTCATGGTCTTCCTCTGAGACTGGGGCAGTATTTGTTGGATTTGTTTTTTAGCTTTAATGAGCTCCACTGGAATGCAGTGTCTCCCACATGTCTTGCGGAGGACGGGCCATCTTATTGCTGCCACATGTTGGGCTCCTAGTGACTCTTCCAGGCTTGTGTGGTCAGCCAGTTCAAAGAGCCCAGGCTCATTTGTTATACAACTTTATGTAACAACGAGCCGATGCTTCAGCGTGTCTGAAGAGGCAACAAAGGAATGCCGCCATTCTTTCTTTGTCCTAACTGGCTCTGCCCAGAGAGACTTTCAGATCATCTGTTTCTCTAATTAGCATGTTTGCTGGACAATATGGGTTATTGTATTTCAACATGGTGCAGAAATCCTTTATTTGAGTCCGTTCCGTGTTTGAACTCTGACAGTAATGTTTGTTGGATGGTTATGGCGAACAGTAGTAGTTGATCACTGTCATAGCCAGAGTGGTGCGCCGTGCCACATATGGCAACAATCTGGCATGGTAATCCAGTCTTGAGGTTATGAGTGACTAGGTGTGGGTTCCCTGGATCAGACCGACCTCATCAATTCCTCTGTTAGCCACGTCTGTGCAGGAGTCGCTGGCGGAGCCCCTGCTGGTGCTTGACAGGACATCTCAGCAACTGCACAAAGTCAGGCCTCACTACACTCCCCTTATGCAGTTTTTGTGTATGTGAAAGTAACGTTTTCACTTATGAAGAGGAAGAGAAGAATGATGGAGGAAACCTAAGCAACATGTCAATTCAGGTTCCTGCTGTATTCTTGCAGCCCCAAACTGGTGATCCACTACTGTTTGTTAAAGTGGACCAAATAAAAAAGCGTCTTGACCACTTCATACCACACACTTACTGCAAATAACCTGTTTTTCCTTCTTCACACATCAATTCCCCGGGGATGTTTTCAGCTTCACTAGACTGGCAAGTCTTCAGGGACCAGGTCCACTGCATGTGCTGGCTAGTAGGCCATTTGCAATAATCTCCTTTTTACCGTTTAGAGGCTAATTATGTAACATTACACCTGCCTCCCTGAGCCTTGGCTCTGGCATAGTGCAGAATGAGTTGCTTTTTCCCCCCACTACTCATAGGGGTGGTTAGAGTTTCTTAATGAGATTAGCCCAAAGCTCAAATCTGCTTTGTGTCCCTTGCTATATGGCGAGATACTGGATCAGCGGAATCAAAGCTAAGAGGGGGAGTCATTGGAAGATGCAGGCAGCCGACCTCGTTTCTGTCTCCCCACCAACCCCCCTGCGTGTGACTTGGACGGGATTCGTCGCTATCACACATGACATTGTGTGTGAGCTTTGCATAAGAAATATCTTTGTCTCACTGTGATGTTTGCTTGCTTCAGTGTTTTCGTGCTTTTCCTTTATCTTTCTGTCCAGTTTATATTTGCTATTGGATCAAACTTCTCAATAGTCATTTTCAGAATTGAGGACAGATGGGTTAAATATTGAACAAAATAAAAAAAGAGCTTTTCCACCAGTCTGCCATATAAACTTGTCTAGCTGTGGTTGCTGTACTACTGTCTTTTTGCCTTAATTAACTCAAAATATCTTGTATTTTACCACAACTTCTGAGGCCAAGCTAAAAGTCTTATTTGTCAGCAACATCATAATGTGCAAGACAGAGCTATATAAAGACAGAACCACAACACCCACAACAGCCCATCTACAATGGGAGCCTTTCTTCCTCTAATTTATTGGGACCCTAATGTCCTTGTGACTTTCAACTCAGACAAAAGATGAAAAACCAACAATGGAGTCCGGACAGAATAACATGCACACACATGCTCACGCATACACTTGCTGTACACACTTTTACATGCATAGCGATGTATGCAAGCACGCAAACAACTTTAGCAGAGAATTCCCAGAGTGAAAGAAAATTCTCAGTGAATGCCGCGAGAGATAACATGTAAATATTTTGCCCACTTGCTCAGAATATGATGTTGATTAAGAGAGTAAAGGTTAAGGTTAGGGAAGGGGCAAGGATTAGTAGTATGGACTGCGTCTAGGGTTACCATAACAGCCTGGCTGCTGGGACTAGTAATAACAACAGAAGTAATAATAATCACAGACTAATTGATTGAACCCTGTGGCTTCTTTGCAAGAGTCATATTTGTAAAGCTTAATGCCTCCACTATAGCGGCTAAAATAATGCATCAGTTGCTAGTATTGCTTTCAAGTGAGTCTGACAATTTTTTCTCCATTGTAAAGTAAAATAAAATAAAATAAAATAAAATAATTTTAAATTCTTGACTTTATAAATTTTCTCTTCATTACCATTGTATTTACTTATCTATAATTCTGATAGTGAGCATTCTGGTCCCTCTGTATGAGATCCTATCATTGCATTGTAGTTTGTTGAATTTACAAAGAAGCCTAGAAGCCCTGAAGCTATATACTGCTACAGAGAGCTATTTGCTCTGCGTCAGCGGAGTATCCTGTCATGGAGAGAAAATCCCGTTTGAAGTATGGCCCCCGTCTTTCACACTGACGATAATGCTCCTGGCTTTATCATGTCCTCCGTGCAAAGCCCATGTCTTCTCTTTTGTCCGGCTCCCTCTCCCCCACTCCTGCACACCCCCTGGCTTTCCTCTTTTGTGTCACTCTCTGTCACATTGCTACCCGTTCACTGCGAGGAGAAGCGGTCCAAACCTTATCCCCCCGAGGCATGCTGGGAAGTGTAGTCGGAGTCTGGGGATTGTTGGTTCAGTTTTTGGGACTTTGCTGATATCAGCAACTTGAAACTGATTGTGCAGTCTAATGCAGTTTATATTTCAACTCTATCACAACTATGATAATATTTTTCATAGTAAGTGCTTCATGAAATTTAAATAGACCATCATTTGCTGTAAACACACTATTATAGATGTTGAATAAAAATGCATCTTTTGATTTTATTTATAAGGTTTTATGGATGAATAAATTCTAAGGTAAATACTTAGCATTTTAAATTAGATACATTATTAGTATTCATTCTGCTCTAGCTGCTCCTAAATCCACAGCTCAAATGCAAATGCACTGCAGTCTTTTCCATCCGTGGCTTTGTTGGCCTCTCAGAAACCTTAAGCCGGTATCTTAAATAGGGGCCTCTCATGGCATATGCATGTGCAGTATCTTATCTGGTGAATATCACAATCATTCCCTAGGACATCAAATATTTAAACAGGCCATACAAACAAGAGACAGGAGGGAGGGCATGGAAACAAGCCTTTTTGTGGGCCCTGTGTGAAAACAATAAATGTGCTACCAGCCCTCAATATTTTCATATTCAATGACTCTGTATGATCCATATGATCCCAACATAAAGAGGGTCTGTGAACCCTCTCTCTTAAACTGTAGCAGGCATATATTACCAGGCTTAGAGCTTGGCAAGCTCCGTATCCCAAAATAGATTTCAACAATACTCTATGAGGATGCATTAAATAAATCTCTGCTCAGCTAATCCGTGGAACAGTTCACATTTTCGAGAGAGACACTCCGGTAGGACAAAAGCACCGCTCTGCTCGCCGCGCCTTCATCTGGGGACAGACACACAGAAAGAGAGATATTTAGAGCGGAGGGGAGGGACCAGGGGTTGGTTTTTGGGGGGGGGGGGGGGGGGTGATGAGGGGGAGAAATCCTCCACTAATGTGACAGAGAATCTCCAAAAAAAAAAAAAAAAAAAATCATCATTGTGCTCTTGCACCGCGAAGCAGATTTTGTATCACTATATATTTTTTCTTTTTTTCTTTTTTTTCTTGAGCAATAACTTAATCTTAAAGGCAAAACGTGGACATGAGGGCCATTTCGAAACATGTTGTAGATAAATGTTAATCACATTAGCATTTCCCAGACTTCCGTAAATCTCCATAAATAGCATGCTGAGGTTGATCCCTCTTTTTTGCCCATTGAGGCAAAATTGCAGTTGATGAATTGCTTTTGCCATGCATGTAGGCTAATGAAAGCTTTGCTCCTGGGCCTTCCTTAACAAAGGCTCATAATTCTTCCACTTTCCACTAAAATAAGAACCTGTTCCACTTTTAATTAATAGTTTTACCCTCTCCTATTCAGGAGTGTATGCATAGTTTCAAATTAATTTTTTAGGTGAGGCTTGGTTATTAATACTGAAGAAACAACCCCCTTTTGTGTTAAAGTAACAGGGAGGTAATGTTAGCCTGCAGGTTTATGAAGAATTTCCTCTCATGTCACTTAACTGCTTAGCACGACTCATGACTCTGCTCTGAGACTGAAACACTCGGTGACAGGTGGCTATTTCATTCACTTGAGATCATCACTTGTACATTTGTTCAATGAGCTGCAGTGGGACTGAGTATACAGCTACTTACACAGACACTTAGGATTAACCTGTCCTGATTTCATGTTCATGTAAACTAGAGCCATAAGCACTGTTTAGATTATATGAAAACAGGCATTAATCAAACTGGTTTCACACCCGCATCAGGGGGATTTCTAGCTGACTTCTCCTTGTAGAGATACACAGTAGTGCAACCTTGCTTTAATTGTTTTCAACAATTGTTCCATATTGTTTATATGTTGCTTCAAAATGAATTACCTCTGTTAATGGAAGTATTAGGTTAATAAGCAGCAATTAGCATGCATTAGGGTGCATGCCACACATAATGAGTACTTGGGTATGATTACTCAGACAGCTTGATGTTTGAGAGAGCAAATAGCCTCATCTAGCCATATGTGGTTATGGGATCCCATGACAGATCTAAGTGAGGTGGTTTGGACATCAATCCCCTGCAGTATCCTCTCACAGCAGTGATTTATTACTGTTATAATCACTTGTCTCCTGCTGAAAGGCAAAATATTTCTTTGTATTATGAATATATCTTTAAATATTGTGACATCCTGTCGCCCCTCCACTTTTACCCGCTCTTCCAAGTTGCCAAACAGCAATCCTGTTATTGTGTTTAAATCATTTTATGTCATAATATTCAGAATAGCTTTCTTTGCTCGAGAGTGCAAATATCTGCAGCTTTTATGTGTTCATTGATAATGACAGCAAATAGCGCTTGTATTCTTTACTGCTGATAAGAAAGCAAAAAGCAATAGAGAAGATTTTCTGGTGAAAATCCATTCCCTCTTTGTACCTGTGACTTAAGCTCAAAGGTGGGCGATCCATATGGCAATTTTGTATTTCTATTTCCAGGCTGTCAAAATGAATCGGCCCTGACATAGAGCAGATGCAGCAAACCCAAGTGGTAGCTGCACTTAAGCACTGTGGGTGATTTCATACCAATTAGTGCAAATCATGGAGTACTTAAGATTATTGCCCAGTGAGTTTAACAACACTTTGACGCCTCCTCTGAAACTGACCCCTCTGGAGTTTATGTTTCCCCAAAGATTTCTTCTAGACTTCTTTGTGGGACGTAAAAGTAATTCATCCAGGCTGGGACTTTTCATTTCACCAGCTTGAGGTTTTTTTTAAAAATATGGCCTCCGGTGACAAATCTGGCTTCCATCTAAGGTCAGGCCAGTCCCCCTCATTTTTTTTCGTAAGGGAAGGGGTGGCTGGGCTGGGGACAAGCTAACAGCCCCCTTTCTGCTGCCCCCTCATCTTGGAGCTTTAGCAGAACTGCTCTGGCATGAAGTAGAAGCTGCCGTCTCCATGGTGACAAGTCACTTCAGCTCCACCAGCTTTACCCAGCACGATCAGCCTGTGAATTGACTGGCTTTAAAAAAAAAAAAAAAACAAAACATTGAGAGAAAATATACCGTTTCATTCCTCTCTCCATTATGACGGCTGGTGAAAAACAACCCTAATATGGTGCATTGGCTGCTAACACGAATAATGGCTGGAGAATATGCAGTGAATAGCTGTTCTGCTGGTGAAAAGCTAATGGAGGGAGTCTTTGGCAGTGTGTGTCTCATTGAGGAGGGAGAGAGAGAGAGGCGGTCCCAGAGGTATGGATGGGGCTGCTGTGATAGTTGTGAACTCTCCCAGTGTTTATGTGTCAGCCAACAGCCTCCGGAAGGAGACTGGAGACATTCTCCACACTGTCTTGCAGACAAGAACTGGTCCCCTCAATTAAATGAGTTAATTTGAAACCATAAGCTTGTCCTTAATTAAGAAGAGCTTAGACATCTCCTGAAATGAAATATCTGAAATGAGCTATATTGACGACATACTGCTCCCTTTTGTTCAGATGTTGGGTTCCTCGTCCTCCTCCATTAGTCGAGAGTGTCCGTATGCAGAGTGCAGTTCATGCAACTCACAGATAAAATGCCAAAGACAGACATAACCTCAGAAAAAATTTGTATCATTTTGAAGGAAGTTTCAGTTTCAAAGTAGATCCATTGTGGACGCCCGCCATGCCTCCTCTCACACAGTATTCCCCATCTGCCTGACTCTGTGCATCCCTGGTGCCAGAGAGGGGAGGATGAGAGAGGAGGAGAGGGAGAGAGGGAGAGAGATTGTGGCATTAAGTAAATAATTTGTATGATAATTCATTACAGCGCAGTCTTTTTCAACTTTAATTGGTCTAAATGAAGAGACATTTCACACCATTTAGATAAAAAAGAAAAAGGAGGCCAGCATAATGAAAAGGGGCCTGCCTATCGGACTTCAGAGGTTTGCTCTAAATGAAAATGTAATTGCAGGCGGAATGGTACAAGAGGAGAGACCCGCGCTGCAGATCCGGGGGTATCTTCAGACAGCCGAGCAAAAGCTAATGACTGAGCAATTTGGAACATTTACTCACCCCAAAGACTCTCATTAAGTCAATCACAGGCTTAGCCGAGACCCACTCGCAGCGTCGGAGCCGGCCCCGCATTTATTCCAACATCAATCAGGAGGGGCCGGCTTCTTCTTCTTTCAGAAGCCATGAAAAACGCCCAAGTAATTTATTCGGGATCTTTGAGAGGATAATGGCCAATTATTTGTTTATAACACTGGTTAAATTTTCATTAGGCAGATTAATGGAATATCATGTACTGTCAACACTGGACTGAGGGGTGGTGTGTCAGAGATAAACGGCCAAACAGATGATGTCGCTCTGTTAGTAAATTGGTTTTTCTGCAGCCCTTTTCCTCCATATGAAAATTTAAAGGTGGACAAGGCACTGGGGGTTGAAGCTGTCTCCAACAGGAGTGGAGGCAGGGAGAGGCAGAGGGGAGGATATTGTGATGAACTTCATCCAGCTGCAGGTTTTTTTTTTGTTCTTAATGGTCGACTGCAATGTAAAATTTCAACTATATTTAGCCTATTGAAATGTTAAATATTCTACAAAGTTTGACTGTGTGCAGGCTCTGTGCACATTTATTCACATTCACTTCATCCCCACCCTTAAATTGCCTATTCTATCAATCATGCACAATCCATAGCCAATCCCTGGGAAACATATTTCATACAGACAGTATTTGAAATGATAATTTTGGTGAGTTTTTAGAAGCTAACTTTTTTAATGAACAGGAAAAGCTACTTTTGGCAGTGACTGTGGGTGATAGCTTAATCTGACATTATGCAGGCGACACAAGATACCTGTAAGTGACAGTTAAGAGTGAAATGACAACTACAAGGCAGGCAGGCTGGTGATTTGCTGACCTCATATGATGCTTAAAGTTGATATAAAGCAGTTTGAACCTTAAGTTGTGCTTTCACAGACCTCCACCTGAAAGTGGTCTGGGAATTGTCATTTTGAGCGTTGCATATTTGGGCTTCAAATAACCTCCCTTTTTCCCCAAACGCTGGGTTTTGAGAATCGAGATAAAATATGGCATATCAAATCTTAATATGCACGCTTCACCCACTAGTGTGCAAATGATGCATCGCGGGTTCACAGTCCCAGATTTATGAAACCAGAATTTTAATGACTTAAGGAGACTGAATTTTTTTTGTGAAAGCTTATGACGACTTTCTAAAAATGCATGTTGTACAGCTTGGATCTCATTTCTACATGAATCTGTTACATCTGTTAGACCCACATTACATTATGATTACGTACAGTACATTTCAAAGAATTTATCCATCATTTTTCTCCATAAACCTGCGTCCTCGATATGAGTTAATTTGGACTCCTGGATCGCAATCTGTCAACCTTCGGGCACCCAAAGTGCCTACTAGCTCCCCTATCAAAACAATCATCAGCTGAAGGAGGTTATCGTTGGGCTGGGCTATCTGTCACCCGGACACCGGCAGCCAGCGGGACACAAGGGCCATTTAATTAGGCCTACTGCTCCTCTCTGGTGTGAAAGACTCTCAGGCCCCTTTGATTCCCCGCTGCTCTCCCAGCAGGAAGTGGTTGGTGATAATTGACACAGGATTTCCTTGTTAACCAGCGGCAGACTCTGTGGATTAAAGTGACAGAGATCTCCAGAAGAAAGTGGGGAGTAGATAAGGGGGAGCGAGGAGGTGCAGTGGGGGGAGTGGTGGGGGCAGCAGCTATTTACCGCTCTTGAGAAACCAGGGAGGAAATAGCAATATCAGACTGGTGCGCGGTCCTGCCGCGAGATGTAGCTCCCACTTATCTTAGCCATTTCAGCTTGGCTGATCAAAGATTGGTTTTCCTTAAAATAACCTGGGCCCAAGGTTGAGTACATGCTTCCACGCCACGGGTTTTTTTGGCAAATTATCAGTCTTTTCCAATCCCCCCGTATAAAGCTGCATGGCTGTTTGTGGAGGACTAGAGAGATAATCTCATTTCATTTGTACAATTATACACTATCATGGAATAAAAGCATATTTGCAAATGACGTAATTTCCCGCTTTGTACCAACTGGGTCACAAGCCTTGACAGAAGCATTATCATGCAGACAGGAGAGGTACCCAGTCGGCTGTAGGGCAGAGATGCAGCTTTCAGAGGACGTAATCCACTTTATTTATTTCTAGATTTCCTTTCTGCTTATCCAACTACTACACAGCTTACCAACAGACATTTTACAAGTGCTCATTGGAAGGGTTTAACATAGCTCTTCTAGAGATAAAAGAAGAAGAATGAGCTACTGTACTCTCTACTTTCTGTGAGTCTCCATCAACTTGCCTTACCCTTGTATCAAAGATATACAACATACACAGTAGGGATGGCTTCTACTTTGACTTTTTATAATCATACAGTTTGTAAACTTGTAACAGTTGTTTAACATAAGTGTTTCACTGGGAACAGTCTTTTATAAATCCAGTTCTCTGGCCATTCTATTACAACTTAATAAATGAAGCAGCAAGTACATGCATGCATGACATTTTTACTTGTACACCTGACAAGAGACTCCACTCTCTGCCCAGAATGACCCAAATGTGGCGTAAAATGTTGTCTGGTCACTTTCAAGCACTTAATGATAAGTGAATGGAGTAATGGCAAGTTTCCAGCAGCAGGACTAGGTCAAAACCAGGTCCATCATATAAATCAAAGGAGAAATTCCACCCTCTCTTGCCCCCCAGCCAATACATACATGCAGCTGTGGATATGTGAGAGGAAGAAAAAAGGAAGCTGCTGCTTTATTACATCGTACCTATACTGCACCTTAGAGAGTCACCCTCACTGTGATTATGGGTTACATGATGATGTTCAGAGTACTTGTAGCATCACCAACATACACAAATTGTGTAGAATATTAATGTATTCTAACTTTTGGACCACAAATCCTCCATTTTTAATGACCATATAGTTCGTGTTAACCTCCCCTCCAATACAGCCCATACGAGTGTCTCTCACAGCGGCAGGCTTAATGGACCTTCATCATCACAGTTACAATAATAGCGTATGGAACAGTCACCACTTGGTTTGGCTCAGGCACAAAAACTACTTGGTTAGACTTTGTAAAAGATCATGGTTTGGGCTAAAATAAGAACTTTCTGAAGGTTAGAGGACCTTTGTCATCATGGTTACAATAATAAACACACTGCTAAGGTTGTAGACCAGTCATAGTTAAAAGAAACAACACACGACTATTGGTTTCAAATAGCGGCCTCCTGTGTCAAATTCCTGTGTTTTGTTGACTCATCCATCCACCCCAATGCAGCCTAACTCCTAACATTGACTTTATCGTGATGACATTACAGCTGTAAGATGTTGCCTAACAATAAAATGTAATTACGGATTTTGGTACATCTCGTAGTGCCATCTCCAAGTAGAAAAAGCTTGAACCACAAGTTAGCCTGATAGCTACTGAATCAAACATGACGTAGGGTGATTTAAGACCTTATGAATGACTTATGTGATTCAAAACAAGGAGACAGAGAGAAATGTAGCTACAGTATATGTCTGAACCATGTTATGTAAATGCCCGCATGTAGCTTATTAAGACAATAAGCATGTTAGCCTTATTTTACTGTAAACAATGCAGAGTGATACTGCACTCAAGAACTCAAGAAATCCGCACATTACATCACTTGATAACTTGTCAGAGGCTTGACGATTACACAAACTCACAAACTCAGATATTCATTTAACCACTTCACAACGGCTTTGTTTTTTTTTAAAACTTAAAATTGATGCACCAACAGAAATATCCACACCTCTCTGTGTAGACCAGGAGTGAGCAGGCACAGGCAAACATCCGTCACAGTTTCTCAGCTGTGTTTCCACCAGGGCCACAATATCGTGGTCAGTGCAGTTATCCCCTGCTGGGAGGCTGATGTGTCAAGCAAGACAATGACATGGCATGCACAACTTGTGTGTGCTGCACCATGCCACTGTAAATGGGGCATACTGTAAGTCCCTTAGCTGAGAGATGCCCTGGTGTATTGCCAGAGAGCCACAGCGTAGGCTCAAACATGAGTTTCAGTTGCCATGCCTCATGCGTGGTTGGTAATTGATTCTGCTTCTTTTTTTTCTTTTTTTAAATGTATTTTTGAAATTAAGTTAATTTATATATTTGAATGCTTTTAACATAGAGCCTTGTACTGTATACTTACATTAATCTTTGTTTTCTTCAATGTCAAGTAATGTGCCACTTTAAGAATGATTTATTAATTTTACATTGTTAGTGCATCACATCTGATTGCAATTTGAGTTGCCATATTTCTTGCAGTGTCCTCTGCTTTTTAAGTTTATGACGCTATTCTGATTATACATCAGAAGCTTTTTCTTATGGGAAGAGCCACAGTGATGAAGATGTCATACCTAGAAAGTAAAAGCTATACATTAACTATCCAAAACTACGCTAGCCTTAGACTATGACTCACCTGAAAGTAATGTACACAACAGATGGAGCAACTTCACAGGGAAACCTGCGTTGTGAAATATTATTCAGCCGCATTTTTAGCACTAAACTTTCTAAACCTGATGCAGAAATCTCATCTAAAGTGCTCTCTAGTAAGCTCCTAATCCAGAGTTGATTCTGGGATAAATATGTACATTGCTGATTGGCTAAGCACAAGTCAGGTGCAAAGTCCAGAGATGAGTCACACCACCTTTGAAGTGTTGATGCAATATTACACAAACATGCTGCACAGAAACTTCGCATCACTGTCCACACCTTCTTATCTGTGCTCCCTCATAGGTACTGTATCTTAACCATGCTGTAAGACTTCAATAAATGAGCATTAACACGCTTCAAGGTCCTTGATTTCTCTTCAGGAATTACTGTGTGGCAACCAGGAGGAGAAGCTGGAGATTTGTCCGCTTCAGTCTAAAGTAAATAGGATAGGCAGCGGAAGCAATCACATAACCAGCACATGCTCTGCTATCAAGAAAACACAGCAGTCTAGATTAAGATTTTGTCATAACCAGAATTGTTGCTGTTTAATTTAATCTGCAAGCAGATAAACTCTTAACCTTTTCCATCTTCTGATGGCTTTGGGATGATAAGTTCAAGTTCAATCATGGCGTATTGAGCATGTCACCACTTTTGAAATGTGGCCCACGGAAACAATGAAATCTGCCCCAGTTAGTAAATGAGCCATGAGTATTGACGTGGCACGGAGAAGCGTCAATGTGGCCTGAGTAAAGGCAGCGTGACACAATTCAGACAGATTTACTGAATGAAAAGAGAACAGACTCGTGTACCTGATGCAGATTCACTGACCCAGGAGCAGGTGGTTCGGTGTTTGATATTGACCCTCAGTAAATCCTTTTATTCATCTTCAGCTTAAACAACTCGTCACTTATTCAGTTAGGTAGATGCTTAAAGTGACAGTCATGATAATAGCATACATTTTTTTCGCACTGAAGACCAGTTGTTGATCAAGCAGCGTGGTCAATACAACTCATGATTAACATTATTAGTCTACTTGACCATTGAGAACATCTGCATAAAATTGTCAAAGGTATGTGGTTCTGATTTTACAGTTGGTAGAACATAGACTGTCGAGCAAGTGTTCAATTAAAAAAATATGAAATAGGCTTAAAAAGTGTAGCTTCAGGTTCCCTTTTTCTTCTTTTTGGATAAGTCCATTGCGCATTTTAACAGTCTCAACTATTTTTCATAATAAAAAATAACTGATTCGAGTCTCAATGATTGGCCAAGTACCGTAAAGGCAAGAAAAGCTGCAACGGTTACAATAAAAAATGCTACATCAAAATGTAATGATTCTCAGTAATTTATAGGTTATAGGTCCAGGTTGAGAGAACGGCGTCTGGGTCCAGATCTGGACTGCGGTCCGCATATTAGTGACCTCTGCTGTAACAGTAACGAACAGTAAATAGCAACGAGGATTTAAAAACTATGAAGACAGCGGAAAGTTGGACCAAAGCAAAGCTATTTTCAAGATGAGCAAGAAGAATCCGATACAAGAATAAGCTGCATGTATCTGTCTACCTGTCTACACACTGTAGCCAGTGCACCAGGGTATGTTAGCAACGCACATTACTTATCTACCTGTTATTCCTTGAGATGTGTGTCTTAACTGTTGGTTAGGTTAAATCAAAAAGTGCATTAATGTAACTGCTTTGGGGTTCATCTGTAATGTAAGCATTGATATTTTTAAGAATGCACTGGGTTAGAGTTACAAAGATCTCTGAGAATCTTAGCAATATTGGTATTTTAACTGAAATATCTAACTGAATCGATATTGAATGGAATCGAATGGGGACTTATATCGAATCTAGACCTTGTGAATTAGAATTGAATCGATTCGGGAAATCAGTGACCCTGATAAACAAGCAATTTTGTCTTTGTTTAGTGATCAGTCAGTGAAACCCCAATCATTAAAACTGCTTTTTGTGTTTCTCCTTTTTTTTTTAATAACTTTAATTAAAAACGGTTGTATTTGGCAATGAAAGGCTTCAAGTAGTGGTCAGATGTTCCAAAGAAAGACTGCAGCAGAGTTATTTCAGTAGCAGCCATAACTGTATGATCTATAACTTTCTTTCTTCCTCTCTGCCACTTCACAGTCAGGAAGAGAAGGGGGTCAACTTGTCATCTTTGTGCAGCCATGCAGCCAGACGTTGTGGTCTAATCTATGAGCGTCAGTCTTAACCTCATTATTAATATAAAAATGCCGGCTACTTTCCATAGCCTTTGTTGCAGTGGAATATGTTTTACAGAGATACAGGGGCGGGGAGGGTGGGGGGGGGGCAATTTCCTGCAGGGGTCGAGTATTAATGTATGAACTGCTCCTACGGGACACTGGGGCTCGCAGTGGAGGTTGTCAACTTTTCCTCAGGCTCATTTTATGTGTTTCCACTTAACTTTAATTCCCTGTAAATAACATAAAATCATATCATGTTTATTGATATTGTTTGGTGTAGGCTTATATGCCCTTAATTGTTTGTTTGTATATTTCTGTGTTTGTCCCATCCTTATGGAGACCATTATTTCCTCGTTTGAGTTAGAAATAGAAACACAGTGGACTTGTTGAAGTCTACAGTGGTTTCTGAGGGCAGGTTTAATCTTTGTGTTAAACCACAATGGGGAGAGCAAAAGAACCAGAGTTTCTCTCACTAAAAACTAAATAAGTAAATAACTATAAACTACTGTTATTGCCTAAAAACATAAATCAAGCCATACTAAGCAATTGATGTTAGCTGCCTGGACTTTCAGCTTTAAGTTGCCAAGTCCAGCTTTAAGATAAAACACTGTAGGTGAGTTATCTGACTTTCCAAGACCCTGAACACTAATGTTATTTGTATTTTTTTTTTGCTTGTCAGTAAGCTGTAACGTTTACTGTATAAACAGTGTTACCAGATGTTCAACATAAAAGCACAGGATTATTTACAGACCTTAGAGCGTTGTATTTCAGTCAGACAATCACGCATTTTGAAATGTGACCACAAATCAGCCTGTCACTTGTGTAGAGAGTGTACAGAGTGCGTATGTGAACATGTGCCTGTATTGGCTATGTTACTTGTTTGGCCCTGATTACAGTGACTAAGTAGTTAATACTTAGGGTACAGTTGCTCTGGCAGTAAAGAACGTTTCTACTCAAACCAAATCACTCAGTTGTCAGTGAACTGAACATGATCTTATCATCGAACAGAAAAATATCACACCATGAACCAAACAAATCATCACTGTTTCCCTTATTAACGACGTTTCTGAAGGTGTTTGCTCTCTGTAAATTGGCTGTTTAGGTGATAATAAATACGAATTCAGTGTTTATAATATATAGATAGCATAGATTATACGTACATTCATAACTCATATTCCAAAATATAAAGTTTGACACTTGTAATGTCAAATTGTCTCATATTAGATAATCAGTTAAGAATATTTCTCTATTCTGGGCAGCTTCCTTGATAAACACTTCTATTCTATAACTAAAGCCAGGTTTATTCAAATTTCAATGCTGTATTGCTTCCAGTAATATCTATGTATATATTGTAAAATCTCAGAAATTGTCTTGTTTTGAACATCATTGTGGCGTATAGACGACTGTGGAGAAAGCAAGAGGGACTTAGGAAAGCTAACAGTTAACAGCGTGCCACAGAGGTGAGGAGATCCTTCAGAGGACAGGGAGGAAACGAGTTGAAGGGAGGAGAAAGGCATGACCTCTCTTGGCCACACCACCTTAGCCAAAGTATTAACCAAACAGCGGCCACTGACAAACACTGAGGAAATCAGAACCACATGCTCGAAGGGAGGTGTACTGAGATGCTTATTTGTTTTTGCTAAATTAATGGGGGCTAATTGATAATGTCATTACATCATGGGAGGGGCACGGGGAAGGGCAGGGGTAAAAATCAAGGAATGCTGCCCATCAATCCTCTTTGAATACCACAGATGCTGGACTCTGGTCTACCCAGAAGATTAAGATCTGCTCAGTTAACCAGGAGCAGACCTGAGTCTAACCCACCACTGCACCCTGTGCAGGATATAACACATCACATCTCTCACAGGCCTCACTTCAAGTGGTAATCACATATCATTTAACCTCAAAATGAGCTGACGAACACCAGTATTGACCCATCAAAGCAACTGTGTTTATACCAGTCTGTGTTTTCCTTGTAAGTACTCATTTCTGAACATCTGGTCAATTTCAAGAGGCAAGTTTACATGTTTTACAAATGTTGATACCTAATGTTGGAGATGAAGCATGATGGCAGCCAACAGAGAAGACAAAACAAACATGGCTTCTATATCAGAAAGTACATAAAGACTGCATTGCTGCTAAACAGCACCTTGTTTTGTGTTTTAATCGGTCACTACACTGAAACAAGCAGACTTTATGAAGGTTGTGGTTAGCTTGGTTCTTCCTTTACTCTGAGATCAGAACTCAGGATCAGTAATGTGGGAAATTTCTGTTTTACTAACAAAGTGAAACCAGAAGTAATGCACACTTTGTCTGTCAGAATCTTAGAAACTTCAGATGTGAAAACAGAAACTAATGGAACCAAATGTCAGGAACAATTTAATACATTAAGAGGAAAACCTCAGAATGATGCTACATTTACTGTCATATCGTGTAATAGTGGGTGTGAACAATATTTATTAATAGAAATATACAGAAACTTCAGAGTGAGACATGAGACTCTTCAGTCAGTGGGAAATGTCAAACATCATCAGGGTTTACAGCACTTTAGAAAACAGTTTATGACAAGCTAAGTCTGTTATTTACTGATAAAAGGAGGAACGACATTAACTGAGACCATTTAAAATCTGCAAAGCTCACAATTAAAGAAAAAACATGGTCAATAAATCAGCAGTGGACCGGACAGAAGGTCTGTATCTGCTTACAATCATCACCACTTTGTGTAGTTCAGAGCTGCAGAGCAAGTGCAGCTGTGGGAGAGAGGATGGTGGCTCATGTGCTGCACAAGTGATTTAGGAGACAGCGAGGGGGTTTAGAGAAGGAAAACAAGTTCATTACACTTCCATACTTGCATATCACTCCCCAAAGACCTGTCAATGAAGACAGTGGAGAAATGAGCGGGCCTCATCCTCTCCTCTCCTCAAAAAAAGTCATTAGAAGAAGCCCTAGGGTGAACATGTCATTTACAATTCTTACCCCGAGACCCTTGACCTCAAACTCTCTGGGGTCACTTCTTCATTTCAAACAGTTTGTGTTGCTCTGGTGCTCACCAAGCACAAGTTTCATGCTTTCTCCCAAATAGCATAAGCCGGTTTTGTGTGTGTATCTGTGTAGGTTGCAGGGGTGGTGTGATGGCAAATGATTACAAATGTCTCCGTTCTAGCATAATTGGATCAAGCTGACTCAGAGCTTATTGAACAAGATCTTGGTTGTTTCGAAGCAGATGGATTAACAATTAAATTTGTTTGATAATTCCGTAGAATACACCTTGAACAGAAAATAAGACGCATTAACTTGAATAAATTACATTCTTCCCACAGGGAATATCATTAGCGGGGAATTCCTTCTTATAGCCTCCCAAAAGACTTTGTCTTACTCTTCATCTTTTAAATGGAGGAAAACGTCTACACCACGTCTCATCTCTTTCATGCTGCCTTCCATCTCATAGTTTGTATTTACATAGCGCTAATCTGTTTTACAGTAAATGCTCTGGAGCCATAACCTCTTGTTTGCAGGAGCTACATCCTAATAAAATATCACAAAGGCCACTGAAATAGCTTTCACAGCTATAATTAAATCTAGATGTTTGTTTGTTTTTTTTTTATTTCAGTATGTTGTTTTGAATTTAAAAGGTTGTTAGATACAACTTGCTGATATCTTCTGAAATTATAATAATAATGTACTTAAACCAGAAAAGGCAAATGTTTGTGTGTGGGCATAAAATCTGGCTGGAAATTTGTATAAATCAAGCTTCCCCTTTGCTAAAATATCTGTTTTTAATGAAAAAAAAGGAGAAGAACCTTAACAAAGGTCATGGAAATCAGAGACTGAGCGATGTTTTGATTAAATTGTTAATCTGTGATGAGTAACAGACACCAGTGATATGTAGTGCATCAAGATGTGACTGTAGTTGGCAAGACAAATAAAACTCCACCACATATTCTGAGAAATGAAAAGAAAAGAAACATTAGTGCGCCTATTATTCATGTAATCATATTGGATTTTTAACCAAGTATGCATCACAGTTTTGAAGTGACGTCAGAGTCATTATGTAAAAATTATCCCCTCCTGTCAAAACTCTTTGTTCAGAGCCGGCTTTCGGCAAAATCAGTTATCAGCTAAAGATAGAGAAAACGGTTCTTAGTGAAAGAGTAGTCGGACCTACTGAGAGGAATATCAGTGCCAAGGTTAAGGTTTGATGTGTTTATGAGGAGTGAGGTTGTTAGAAATATGTGCTGTACCTGTGTACGAGCAATACGTTTCACATTAAAATCAACTGGCAAGCCATTAAACTGGTGCAGAGCCTCCCAACTTTGACTTGGCCTGTGACTCACCGACTGCAGAAAGATAAGCCCTCGCTCAATAGAGCCAAGCCTGCAGTTAGCATATTAGCTTGACAGAGGAAAATAATTTGTCAAAACCTTATTTTAAAGCACTATGAATGTCATCCTGTGTTGCCGCTCTTAATTGAAATGTAGTTGGCCAAGCGAGGAAATATATGGGCACACATGGATGGTGTCGGCAGGATGTTTTATGGTGATGGTAACCACACCTGGTTAATATTAACATCCTCCTTACTGTATACTTTAAATTCCTCATGTCAGTTTTAGTTTGATTTATCCAGGAGAGGTTAGAAGTAGATAAGAAATTCAGCTTTGTGTTTTAGCAAATCAGAGATTTTCTGATAACTGGGGTGATAAATATGTAAAACATTTTTACAGATTATTTAGGTGCGAGGTCATTTCTGAGATAACTGTAAGCATTGCAATAACACTGTGATCATGACTTACGGCCAGCCTCCTGAGGTTTGTCATCAGCGAATGATTCAGGTCGAGGGACTAAGCCATTTCATGTGGCTAAGATCTTCAGAGAACTTTATTCAGAGAGCTTGGTTGGAAGTCTAACAGCTGCAACAGCGGAAATAATTTACATTGTGTGTGCTTATCTTTAGTGGATTTCTCTATCATTCCAATGGCTCTGTCAAACCACCTTTGAATATCTGAATGTAAAGATTTAAATTGTTTCTCTGTAAAGCTACTTTGCCAAAATGCCTTAAAGAACAGACACACCTGAATATGCAACAGTCACACAAAGCTGTGCAGATCCACATGCACCATTACTTATCATAATCTATGTTCTTTTCAAAAACTACGGCTTGAAATTAGTTTGCCCTCCCCCCCCTTTGTGAACCTTGCCACAACCCCGGGCTCCTGAACCCACTTGTACATTTTAGGCCTCGATAATAAACCAACATCTGCAGAACTTACAAGTGCTTCACCAGAGTTAATTGAGTAAATTGAAGCAAGCTGCAGAGCAGTGCTGATCTATGATCCCCTGTTGAGGGCCCAGAAGGGAGACAACAGATTTACTGCACGGACAGTGGGCGGCCTTTTGTTCAGGCCCTGGTTCATGGGAAGTTTGAGGTCAGTCGGGATTAAAATATCTTAGGGAACAAATGGAGTAATTTGAGTGCAATATAAGGAGCGCTCTGCCAGTTTTTACCAAGGATCCAGGTGTGATTTATTTGATTTTAAGCCCCGTGTCCCTTTTTCATCTTGTTTTTTTTTTTTTTTTAACCCATTCCCTATTATTTGGGATTTATAGATAACATGAAGATTGGCCCTTTTTAACAAGCCCTTTAGTTTTGGTTGACATAACCGGGAGAGAAACAGTCATGCATATAAACATAAACACATACCAAAGGGGAAATATCTGTTCTTTCTCTTGGGGGCAGTAATGCTTGGCCTCATTAAAGTGGTCTTTAAGAGACTATGACATACTTTTTAGATTATTGAACAACCACAGATGCAGACTTGAAATGCTGAATTCAGTTTTTTTTTTATTTTGTACTCTCTTTATTCACATCTACTTTCACACATATGCCTGTCAGAAACTGTGTAGACATATAAATTAATGCCTTTGTGCATCAGTTCTGATGGACAGAAGGAGCAGTAGCATTGCTAGCAAGTTAACTGCACCCCACAAAAATACCTAAATGAAGCAGGACCTATGGAAATGAGGAAAGGTGATATGTTAAGTAAGCATGCATATCAGATTCATTTGGAAGGGGGCATAACAATTTTAGTTACCAGGGTCAAGAGTTTGATCCTGGTTTTCTCCCGAAGGAAAGAGCCAGGTGGCTGAGGTGCTTCTTTCATACTGTGATTGTGTTAAATTGAGCATTAAAGAGAACCACTCAAGGGCCCTGGTAAAATGTGAGCGAGGAGATGTGACTGACATTGATAGCGCCATGAGGACTGAGGGCACTGACATTTAGTGATGTGGACAGAAAGCCTGTAACTTCCCCTTAATGTTTATTTTGTCTCATAAGTTTTTATTGATGCGTGGGTTTTAATGAACCAGTGGCTATTTTTAATTCTCTCTCTCTTTTTCCAGAGAAGTTTATTGGACAGAAAGGTTGTTAACAATGAAAAGCGTCTTAAATTTAGGATCATTTAACATTGAGCTTTGAACCTACACCAGTTATGACATTTTACATTTAGGATAATTGTAGCTGCTTGTAGTTATTCCTATCTATCTATTCCTTTAAGCCTTATTGGTTGGAAGGGCTGACAGAGTTTTCAGAGTGGGAGGCAGCCATGTGACTTGGAAGAAGACAAAGGCGAGAGGATTTAAATGTGGATTTGAGTCTTGAACAATGGAGTGATGGAGCAAATATGCCTTGATGGCCCAGAAGGACTCTACCGAGCTGCTACTGATTTCAGTACAGCCGATATTTTCTTTGACTTGAAACCATCAAAGACGATTGGCTCAGCCACTCACTTTAGAGAAGAACTAGTTGGGCTATTTTTCTTTAAGGTTGATTTTCTTTGAATGTGTAGTTGGCCAATTATTTTCCTTATTTTGTTTCCTGTGAGCATTAATACACCTATAGCACAGCATGGTCTTCAAGTAGTGAAGAAACTTTGGAGGCTTAGCCCTGCTTTAAACAGCGTTTTAGGAGCATTTTCATATACTCTCCACCGAGAGCCAAAATCAGCACTAGTTTTTTACTTCTGATTTTCATGACATTTTTCTACCATATCGATCAAGGAAAAGCAGACCCATACTGTTTGACTTTATGTCTCAAGGAAAAACTCTTGAGGATTCATTTTTCCTGGTTGCACCTGGTTGCACAAAAAAAAAACATGTAAATAACTGCAGCTTGGGCAGTGTCTGACCAGAGAGAGTGTTATTCCTTAGCTCCTCTCTGGAATTGTATGTTTTCCAAATTTTCCTTCAAATTCTCCTTCAAAGTATTGTACAGTATTTTGCTGTTGTGTGTGTAGTATGAGAAAACTGTGCCTAACAATTACAACCATTGTTATGCAGTCTTACTCTGTAGTTATTATAGATGATTTTGGTGTTGTTGGACACATTATATACTTCCTGCATCTTTAAGATTAACACAGTGGTAACTGGGGCCCTTAAAAGTGTTTCATTTACCGTTATACTACCAGTTTTTCGGTACTTGCACATGTTCTTCCTTAATTTATTGTAAATAGTGTCACTGCAACAAATCATACTGCATAACATGTGTCTGTTTATTAGATCATTTATTACTGCATGGATATTTTGGACAGATGCCCTTCCATGGCATGAGTTTGCAATAGGCTTGGGCCAATATTTGATAGATAGAATTTCGCAATATCTGGTCATATGTGATATTTTTATATAGAATACTGAAAAGAAAAGTTCAGCCCTGCTGTCGAATCCAACCCCAAGTTCACTGCTGTGCTTACTGTACATTGTACTCGGGCATGTGACAAATTAAACTTTGAACTGCTGTTTAGTGGCACAATCGCTTATATGTAACATAAAACACAACAATATAATTATACTATCCTCTGCTTCTGGCAGCTTATTGGGGTTTCTGTATTTTTGTACTTGCAACTTTGCATATCCTGGAGAAATTTCCTTTGAGGAGAAGTTCTTCTGGATTCTTTACTCCATTTCCAGACATGTCAGTACATCACAGAGGGGAGAGCTGATTGGCCATGATTGTTACCAGCCCCTGACACACCCATTGATAAAGTATGATAATGGATTCTATCTAATCCCACACTGTTTGCATGTGCACTTTGGATGCACTGCACATTTACAGCACTGTGCATAGTGCACTTTACTTCACATGTACCCTGCACCTTAATGCACAAAAATCAGTTGACATGAAGAAGAGTATGGTACTCTTCCACACACTCAACCAGAATCAACATTTATGTTCACATTTACATTAGTCGATGATCACAGAGCAGGACTCCTCACTTCCTCACTTTACTGGACTCGGCTCCATCAACAGTACCTGTCTGCTTCACATTTTGAATCATTCTGTTTACAGTAAACATATAAATAGATATATACATTATTCCAAGAAACAAATAATTACCCACATTATCTAGCAGACATTTAAGAGTGCTGATCAATATTTCTAGTGCACTGCTGCAAGCAGGATGCAGACCTGCATCTGTTACCCCAGCTGTTTGTAACAGGAACATCCTCTCCCAGTCTGCTGTTGTTGTCGCACACAGCCACATGGATTGCAACATACAAATAACCTTAGCTGGTGGGGCAAATTGCCATGTGGCATTTCCTAAGTGCATTCTCCAGCGAGGCATCTTCCGATTCTCGACTGTGTCTTTAATGTGTTTAATAATGTGTGTTAACAGTTCCCAGGTCCAGGTGAGCATTCGCAGGTGAGGACAGTTAGTGTGTGACTGCCAGGGATTCATCTGCCTCCACTGTGGAGCATTTCATCACATCAGTGTTTATTCAGTGTGTATTTGGCTTTTGCTGCTGAGCTGCCATGTGATTGGCCCAAATCATCCGAACCAGACATTCACTTTAGTGGTTCTGATTAGAGGATAATGTAAAACATAAACAGCTCTTTCATTTGTCAGAAATATTTCTTATATCTCCCACCAAGTTCACAGAACTCAAAAAGCCAATACATAATAATCAAATTACAGTTGTGAGAGAATTACTCTAATTGCTTCTACACTCTCCCCCCTTTGACGCAGACACACACACACACGCACGCACGCACGCACACACACACACACACACACACACACACACACACACACACACAGACAGACACACACACACACACACACACAAAGACACACACACACTCACACACACAGAGCCCCATCTGTCTAATAAGGACATTCACAAGTAAAAATTAAAGCATATGCTATTATCAGTGAAGATGATTAAACATTTAGGCCAAATCTGGCTCCATTCCCAAGTTGAATTTACAACCAGATCTTTTTCATGTTCCTTGTTAAAGCACACAAGTCTCATTATCTTGCCCAAAATACAAAGGCTGCGTTCCCTCTGCCAATAAATTTCCTCATGATTGGACGCAAAAGATAATTAGCCATGTTGTATCAATGGGCTGCCAGCCACACCATCTCTTGAAACCTTTCACGCCCAGACGTGGCCAACAATTGGCTTCGTGCCTCCCTCATTCACGTACAGTCGAGTCAGTGAGCAACTGCATGAGGGTTTCACAATGGGAAAGGGGAGGGAGTGACACACACAGAGCAAAACAGGCCGAGAGAGAGAGAGAGAGAGAGAGAGGGAAGGAGAGAGTGCAAGGGAGGAAAGGTGGGAGGGGGAAAAGGGAGGGAGAGAGAAATAGCGGGCCAAACTCGTTTTCCGCTTGATGGGTTAGCTGCAGAGAATGCGCCTTTACTAGGTAAATGATTAAGGGGGGTGGGAGGGGGACCTACGCTGCTCTGCTATTATGTGCTTCAAAGGTCTCCAAAGGCAGGTTAAATGAAAAGCAAATGTGTTGCCCTGCTGCTCAAATACCTCAAATGTTTTAGCAGGTGCAAGCAATGAAGAGGTGGGCAGTGACAAGCAATGTGCTGCACCTTGCTTGGGAATCAGGGATCCTCCCGTTTGGGGAGACGGATAGTGTCCGATCAGTGAAGGGTGAGACAGGGTGAGAGAGGTCCAGTGTCTGCCGGTATGAGGGAGGTCGAGCTCTGCTCAGCGTTCTCACCACTCTGACCTTCATCTTACACACAGGTGAAAAAGGCAATTGGGTGCAAGTGATGTAGCTGAGGTGCTGGAGATTGAGATCTCTTGGTTTGCTTTGCTTATTTATTGTTCCGGGTAATAACAGCTGAAGGCCTATTGGCATTTTGTTCCTAACACATATTTCAAGTCTCTTTAGTTACACAAGTACCTTTCATGGCTTCCTCGCTTGCTTGACAATTACTTTCACACATGTACACACAGTTATACAGTGAACGAAATGACTTAAAGGGATAGTTCGGGTTATTTGACGTGGGGTTGTGTGAGGTACTTATACATCATCAGTGTATTGCCTGCAGTAGATTCGGATCGGCGCCCTCTCCGTTTGGAGAAGTAGACATGAGTACCAGCACAGAAACTGAGTGATGTGCTGCTGTGGACGGGGCCGGCCGCATAAACGTGTTTTAGCCACTACGTTTTCTCAAATGCTGTTCTACCATATTCCTACACACAAGCGCACCTACGCTCAACTCCATCTTACTCAAAAAGCTAATCTGTGGCGTAATATTATGTGTGCTGTGTGCCTGTGTGTAGTAATACGGTAGTTCAACGCTTGAGAAAATATAGTTCCAAAGGAAAGGGCTGTTGGACAGCAAGATAAAGTGATAAAAATATTTAAAATAAAGTGTACACTTCAAAACTGAGAGGGCACCCATCTGAATCCACTGCAGGTAATACAGTGACTATAGATAAGTACCTCACACAGCCTGACTACCACTTTAAGCACTGATCAATAATAATCATTATCATTGAAAACTTTTCCAAGACTGAACATTTTCTGAATAAAAGTATATATGAATATCACCCATCATATTAAAGGATAAGGCTGCTGTTATTCCCTGTCATTCTCATTGTCAACAAATCCCATAAAAAGACCAGCAAATCATTAGTCCGTCTCTCAGTGCTCTCCAACTTATTCGCTGTGTGGACTTCTGAACATATAAATCTTTGAATCACAAATATAGTTTTTATAAAAAAGCTCAGTGATTTCCTAAAGCAGCTGGGTGTTGTAGTTTTTTAGCAATAATCACTCAGATAATATTTATTTATTGGGGACTATTTTCAGCTAGAGATTAATACACATTTGGTGTTCTGAGTATTTACAATAGCAGGACAGTGTATGTTGGATTGACTCAAGATAAACTACAGTTACAGTGTTCATCATAATGAAGGAAGATGTCAGTGTGCTGTGGTGTGGTGTACTGATGTGTTCATGTACAACAATAGAGCTCAATGGCACAGAGGAATATCAGGCTTTGGCTCCACAGACAATACCTGTTCGTAGGATCAATTCATTGTTGGTTTTGGTTCTTTCATGGGATTTGTTGACAAAAATAAAAAATATAGAATTTGATATCACCACTCATCCTTTGAATTGTATAAGCATTGCACTGGTTCTATTGACATGCAAGCTGTACTGTATTGATCACCAATAGCCTGACTAAGACAATGTTGTTATTAAGCTTAACAAGACTCGATGAAGTAGCCAGCTATGATTAAGTAAGTGAAGCATCATTACTTAAGCATATTTAACACAGACTTTAAGAAAATTGATTAGGGTAAATGCATATCTGATCATCTGCAAAGAATTCTAAACAACATTGTACTCCAGATCAATGACTGTGATCACGTGTTCTCACAATAAGAGTATAATAGCTCTGACATAATCAGTATGTTGTTTACATGCTGTAGGTCCCGTTGTACTGCCTTTATTGTCTTAATGGCAGTGTAATCTTGATTCTCGTGTGCATGTAAATGAAGTCCCTGTTGTGGATGCTTCAAATGAATCAACTCACTCTGGGTTCACCTGGTCCGTATCAGCAGCGTCCATTACATAATCACAGCGCAGTGATTACAGGTCTCCTACTGGCAGAGCAATTACCCCGGCTTGGTCATTATCACCTCATAACATCATCTGCTCGCTACATATCAGCACAGACAACATAGCTGTATATTACTCAGTGTTAGGGTCACAAAATGCATCTGGCGCACTAATGCAGTGTAATTTGTTCATTATAATAGGTGTGAAAGTAATAGGTGTAAACACTGATAAGCACATTTGTGATACCTATTATTTTCACGTGTTTGGATGCAGACTTTTGGAAGAGCGTGCATACAACACATAAAGAAAAGAGTAAAACTGGTCATGAGTTTGGGAAATTGAAATTGAAATTTAAAACAGTGATGATGAGAGGAAAATGTTTTGATGTAGCTCAACACTAAACATCATGGTAACAGTATTCGCTCTTTAGCTTCACGTCTGATTTGTGAAAAGATTTCAATCAGTATTTGCTCTTAATAAATCATTCAAAGAATAGAATAATGTATCTCATGACTCAGTATCATTATTTCATAGGGTAGCTGAAAGACAGTGAATTATTGAACTATTGCTGAGACATAATCACTAATCGTTTTGTTAATGTTGTACACATTTGCAGTGGTGAAAAGTAACTAAGTACATGTACTTCCACTCTGAGAATAATTCACATAATAATCATAAACTAATGTTTATGCATATGCTGTCATTAAAAGACCCCGTCACGCTTCATATTCAGTGTGTCACCTCACTGAAGCCCCCCCCCCCCCCGTCACATTTCACATTAACTCTGACATGTGTGTCACTGCACAATGTTTAAAGACAAACGACAAATAACATTTTTCTGTTCTCAGTTCAAGCCTCTGCCTGGTAGAACAAACTTCATCCGTTTCTGCTCACAATGTGATGAATGCAAAGAATGATGAATCCCGGGGTCTTTGCTTTGCATTGCTTTGCTTTGCGTACTGTCTCTTAGTCTAGAACCATTTGTAAATCCATATCCGCCGAGTACAGGTGTTGATTAATCCTCTCGACATTTTCCCGAGACATTCTTTCATTCGTATTGACATTCTTGCAGCTGCCTGGCGAGCGGTGGGGAAATGAAAGCTCTGCCGTGGTATTTTGGAAGCCCCTCAGAAGTCACACTTACACGGGCTAGCTGCTGTGATGGCCTACATTATGGAGTTTATGGCCTGTGGGGGTCTGCTCCCACTAGCCCAACCACAGGACCTGAGGAAAATGTCTGTCCCTGACTGGATCAGCACATGCCCCACCCCTCCAGACAGATGCAGGAGTAAACTGCTTTTCTTGCTGGAATGCACCATATAAAAATGATCCCACCCAGTGAAAAATACAGTAAGGAATAAGTACGTTATGAGCCTGAACTATCATCATTTTCATGTAATAGTAATTCATATTCTACAACATTAGAATACACTAAAAGTGAACCCTGACTTAACCCCGTCAGTAACACCGCAGCTCGCCCACTCCTTTCACCCGTGGAGCCAGGTACAAATAGAGCAGCTGCCCCCGCCGCCCGCCCTGGTGGAAAGGGGGGTGGTTTTATTGTGGTTACGTTCTCTAGTGGAGCGGTAATGAGTCGCATTGCTCTGTGCTGCAGCTCTGACATGGTGTAACTGTGTTACACTGTGGTCGACTCCACATACAGCCAAGAAAAGAATTTCATGGTGGTGGTTCAGCCGCAGATAAAGGCTTTCTCTTCATTAAAAAAATAAATAAACAAAGGGCAGAAAATGATATATCAACACATTATTGACATGACTTTTTTTTTCTCCCCCTCATCTCATTACGATTCCTCAGCTGTGTTGTTGCCAAAGTTTCAGATGGAGAAGTGCTCACAAAGTAATTTAAAAGTTCAATCACGTACAGTAGTAGCAGTTTGTACTTTGACAAACTCCTGGCACACAGTTAGTACAGTTAGTAATACAAGCAGACACACACACACACACACACACACACACACACACACACACACACACACCAATATTAGTGTAAAGAACCAGCACATGACAAAAAACAGAATTAGTTCATTGCTGTTTGAGTATTGAATAATCACACCCCACTTTGCAGCTGGATTGTTCTTGAAAATTTTCAGAGTGATTGATGCTTTTTCTTCCCTGAGAAAATTGCGTGCAGTTTAGAGAGTTTAGCTGGGGGTGGAATATTATGCAAAGAGGCATCTCCACCAAAAGGTTTTTATTTTTTTGAGGGTCAGGTTGAGCACTTACTGATGGAGCAGCGAGAGGAATCTTGGCTTCTGCACTTATCTGGTGTGTGGAGTGTGGGGTACTTTCCTCCCTCTTTCCTCCATTTCTTCTCTATCTCTGGCACCAAACTTATCAAAATAATGTGCAGTAAGATCATTTTTGGCTTGCGCCTGACAAACTGATATAAATTTCAATCTGACTCCGACAGAAGTTTTCATTTTGCCAAGAGTGCAAAAAGAGGCGTGTGTGTGTGCGTGCGAGTTCTGTGTGTGTTGGGAGGTGTGCCGCACACGTCCTGTGAACACAAGTTAAAATGTGACCAAAGGAAAAGACGAGTTGGCCAGAAAATGTTGTGTGTTCAAACAACATCCAGGATGAACAAACATTTTCGCTCACGAGTCAGTCAGTAAACCGCAAATTCTTTCACGTCTTACATGACTTTTGAGCCAAAGCACTGCCTCGCTTCCCCACTTGAGAATCACTTTAATAACTCCATTATTATTCCTCAGAATCATTATTATTATTAACATTACCACCTGTTGGGAACCACTCCAGCTCAGCTGAGAAACTAATGTGAAAAATATTCAGTGACTTCACTTTGATATGATGCAGCCTTTTCTAAGGTGTCCACAGTGCAGCTCCAAGTCGCAGACTGTAGAGACAGCGAAGTGGCAACCCTGCCCTGGCTGGGATGCCACTCAGTGGTGTGCCATCAGCGCCCCGGTCCAGTTTGGCACCGGCTGCAGGAGCAGGAATCTTGCACCCTCATTACACCTCAGCCACTCTAATTACAACCTGCTCAAGAGCTGTTATCCTACACCTCACAGTGACAATGACAGCGCCTCCTCTTAGAGGCCTGGCCGGTTTTCTGTACCGAGGCGCAACACAACACCCCTGTAAATAAATGACGGTCCTGCTGGAAAGAACATGCAGCACGTACCAATTACTAACTAAAGCCTGTGATCTGTCGGAGGCAAACATTTTCCTGGATTTAACATTTCTTTAAGGCGCAAATGCTGTTGGATTTTGATGATGATGATGGCGAGGATGGTTTATAATGTATTCAACTAAACGATGATGAAACCAAGCAGAATTCTTTCTGGCCCTTTCGCTCGGTTTCATGGAGGAGAAATCCATTTACACAACAGGCACTGAATTCGGCTATGAATGTGTTCCATGGTGTCCTATCACACACACATTATTGTTTGAGATCCTGTGTTATGCTGACAAATCCTCTCGTGGCAGCAATCACCTAAGCGTCTTCCATGAAAGGGATGTACATATTCCTCCACTTATTTCAGAATTTATTGTGTTCATCACTAATCCAAAGATGGGTTCCTCATGTAATACCCGCCATCTAATCATTCTTAGTACTCCAAGGGCTTGTTAGACAAGATCCTGTAGACTGTAATTGTTTTGTCAATTGATCCCATAGAAAAGCAGAGATAGATTAGAGAGCAGGAAACAGTGGAACATTATTTTGGAACATAAAAAATAGCTATTATTTTAAATATATAAATTCTACCATATTAAAATCTGCTTTAACATGAGTACATGAATCTGTGTGAACACCTTGCTGTTTCTTCTTTGAATACAGCGCACACATTGTTTTGATGAAGTGCCTGACTTCTGAGCTCTGTGACAGTGAGCGGTGGCTGCCTACTGTATGTCCTTGCTGAACCTAAACATATTACACAGCATAATGTTTTTATAAAAGTCCATATTAGGCTGCGCACATCTTAAAAGGTTTATGACGACCATTTAGCATCATGAGAGCGAAGCTTAACATGGCCATGTCAAGATAACATGCAAGCATCCGTGTTGTTTTCATTGGCTGTCAGCACAGATTTTACAGTGGCTGCAGGGAAAAGGGGCATATGCGCTTAAGATGCTCCTGCTAGGGCTGTCACTGCAGGAGAGCAGGGACGAGGACGGGGAGGCGCAAAAATAGAACAAGAGAGACAGAGAGCTCTCCTGTCCAAAAAGATGATAAGGAAGAATAGAGCACAGTGGATAATTTGACAGGAGTAGGGGGATAATATGGGAGCAGTATTTTATTTGAAACGGCAGATCTCCTCTCATCCGAGCCTCATTCAGCCGTCTGTGCTGCTCTGAAAAGGAGTGCACTGGCGAGAGCGGCGCTGCAGAAACTAGGTGGAGCTATTGCTTACATCTGCGTCCACTGCTGAGGAATCAGGGCCAAGAGAGGGGAGGGGAGAAGACAATGTTTAGGAAATGAATGCAGTGCAGGGCTGGGTCACAGCCTAGAATAAGACCTCGGGGTATAAGAAAAGGAGTAGCACTGTGAACTGTGCACCTGTCACACAGGATCTAGAGGGTCTCAGACTTAAAGTACAGCTTTAGGCCTGCTTGTTACTCCGGAGGAGGGCAAAATATGAGAAAATGTCTGCGCGGTTCATTCTTTATCGAATTGGTGCTCCACTACACCCCTAAAGATGACACCCAACAGAAATTAATCTATAGGGAGATTGTGTTGCAGTAATGCTGAGTTGAAATTTGCAGACTAAATTACTCTTTGGCTCTATCTCCCCCATCACCCATGCATCATAAAAGCAGGGGTTTAGTGTGAGATGAATAATCTCGCTCCAGCATGCCTCTCTTCTGCTGCTCCCCCTCACGCCATAATCGTCAGAAGGCAAGCCAGCTTAGTCAACCCTGTGCTACGGGCCAGGATAATAATTGCTGTATTAATTGGTGTTGTCCAGGCTAGACAGAATATAAGAGATCCCACTGGGGCTAATAATTAATGTTTTTTTACCCTCTCTTTCTCTCCTCCTGCTCTACCTCCACCACCACAAGCAAAGGCATACACACACATACACACATACACACACACACACACACACACACACACCCCCCTGCCTTCACTTGCTGTATCATTAAGAAAGCGCTTCAGTACCTCCACCAATCTGAGTAGTAGGATGATGACGTCTCGCAAGAGTATTTTTAGATAAGGCAGTGGACAACAGCTCTATCGCCTGTGCTGATTATGTTTATTCTTTAATCTCACGCTACAAAAAGATATGGGTATCATGTATTCCTGGCTGTTCGCAGTTGTCTGTGGGGATGAAGGGTCATGTAAAGGCCTCATACAGGAGCCACGGCTAAACCTGAATTAACGCAGGCTTGATGGGAGCATGATGGCAGTCCAGTCAAAGTCAAAAGTGCAGAATATTACAGCCAGGAAGCTTGTGATTAAGTCCAATCTGATGCCTCTCCCAAATGAATGAGCAAGAGAAAGAATATAGAGCAGTATGTACAGTAAGTCCTGTGTAGGTGTGCACTATATTTTACCCGTCTTTGTTCTCCTAACCCGACGGCTGCTGTGCTACTGCCCCTCCTGGTGTGAACCTGCTTAAGTTCCTTGTCGAAGCCCAGTGAGTCAGTCTGAGAGTGACTGCCAAAGAGGAGAAAAGCGTTTTATGAAAGGCACACAGGAGCTCATGGCAGTTTTACGCAGCCCTCCACCTTCAGGAAACAGATAATTACAGGCTGCATTATGTGCTGTAGTATCATGTCAGAAAGTATAGTGACTGCACAGGACTGCTGAATGCGCTATTACAGCATGTGTTCCAATTGTAAAATGATGATTATACTCTATGATCCTTTTAATGACAGATATGGGGATTTTTTTTTTTTTTTTTTTTTTGCTCAGCTGGTATTTAGCACATATCTCAGTGTGGTGCTCACAATTTAAAGGAGAAGGAACACAAATTTGGAAGTAGTTAAGAGAAAATGGCCTAATAGGAATCTCACTGGGTTATTTTCAAATATAAGCCCAACCGCACACTAACTTACAGATCTGTCACAGCTTTAATTTACTGACCTCCCATGGTGTACTTGTTCTTTTCATTTCTTCCTTTCTCTCTGTCTCTCTCCCTTTCTTTCTTTCTCCGCTTCCAGGATAAAAAATAAATGATTGAGGAAATAACCCCTTCCCTTTTGTGGGCCGATTGAAGGTCATTCAAACACGAGTACCTGTGCTGTGGAGATTAGGCAGCTCGGTATTAGCAGGCTTCATTTCAAGTCATTTCAGGTCATATCTGGAATGTCACAGAGACTGTCGCCTTAACGTCCTCTCTGTTGTCCTCAACCAAGTCTGTTTACTGTACGCCTTAATTGTAGCCACAGCTTTAATAAGGCCCAAACGGAGTGAAAAAACAACTCCTCTGTAATAACGCACCAGGGGGAATTGGCCGAGGCACAGCTCAGCTCTGCAACCGGGCAGGGAATTAGGACCACGTAGAGGCCCTACTTTGTTAACAGTCCTGACAGGGTTATTGACCATCTGCTTTAATTACAGGTACCGACACACTCACACTTACTGCCTGAGTGTCACCCGTGCGAAGGTGCAAATTAGTTTCCACTTGAGGAACCAGGGCGCGCCACAAATCAGAGTAACGACATCAATTGGCCTCAGACATCAAGCACAATCAACTGAAGTATCTGTGCTAATCAATTCCATCATTTCATCAGTCAGAGCCAATTTATGGAAATACAATTCCAAAAATAAAAAATAAAGTTGTGTTTTTTTTTCTCAACACCTTTACCTTTATTTCCATCCTGTTGCTCCTCTTGTGAGAATTTATGTTCCATGAGAAACATTTGGTGCTATGTTACATGTGTACACATGTAGGACAGAGTGTTGCCACCGTGGTTGGTATTTCAAAGGAAAAGGTTTATGAAGCCTGCAGGGCAAATTAAACGGCTGCATTCCCAACATGCCTTGTTTTGCAACACACTGGCAGTTAACTTAATGGGAGTCTTGCATTAGATTGAATCCCCAGTTTTTTTTACTCCCGATTTAGTTCCAGGTTCCCGATTCCATTTGAACTTGGTCAGACTAAAACTGAAATCCAGTTAAACGGACAATTTTTGGCCCCGTAATGCACCTCCCTCCTGCAGAGGCTTTTCCCTCCTCAACATCTGCAGCAGGCCAGCACCTCTGCAGAGGGCATGACACAGGGGAAACCTACAGTATTACTTTTCACTTTTCACCCGTACTCACCTCTGACTCATGGGTGTTACCACAGTGAACTATCGACTAATCAGCTTTCTACACGTATCTGCCCGACGTCGACAGTTTGCCTGTTATTCTCTGTTCTTGAGAGTCTATGTTAGAAAAGGGTGAACTCTTTGGTGCTTAAATCAAGCAGTCATTAGCAGAAGAACAGATTGTCTTTTCTTCCAGAGTCTCTGTCCTTCAGATAAACAGGCCTGAGTGCTGACATATGATCCCTTCAACTAACACAGCCTATCCTGACCAACTGATGGGAGGAATAGTAATCAGCCAGGCAGTCACATGGACGACACACTATACTGCCCATAGGATGCGAGCTTTAAACTACTTACCAGGATGGAATGAAAAATGTGCTGAATGAATTTGAATGAATATTTAATCTCTATGAACTGGAGCTGTTGGGAAACCCTTATAGTAAAATGGTAAATTACACTCGTGGATTAGAATAAGCACCAAACAACTGTATGTGTTCTGTATCCTCCACAGCACTTTGAAATTGATTGTTAAGAAGGAGAAATCAAAAAGGGGTGGCTCTCGTTCTTGGCAACTGCCGCCTAATGGTGTGTTTTCATCCAAGCTGTCTTTGTGATCTCTTCCTGCAGGAGCCTGGTGTTCTGTCAGCCGCCCAACTCAGGCAATAACTGTCATTAATTAGTCTGATAAATTACGTCCAAAACAATGACATGTTTAAATGGTCCAATTTAGCTCAAATCCTAAATGAGATATTACATCAAAAGCCAGCCGTTTCTCTCTTTTAGCCCATTTAAAAAGGCATACTGCCTTCCTGAAAGCGTTTTAAAGGTTACGATTTCCTAAGATGATAAAGCAGTACCTTTTAATGAAATTCTAATTAGTAATTTCATGGACTTTGTTACCAACCATATCTGATTAGTGCACATTTTCACAGCCCACTTTAATTAAGCACACTTACAGTACAGTTTCAAACATTCCCCACTTGAAGATGGAGCGCAGCGCATCAAAAAAAACTTACTTTGTAAACACAAATGTTGCAATTTCCTTTTTTTAATTAGATTAAATTTGAATAAATTTCTTTTTTGTGTGTGTGTTTGTGGAAATATGTTTTTTTTTTCCACTTCTGTAGCACATGCCCTTGAACATGAAAAATATGGAGATGATAAGGTTCTCATTACCTACCATGATTTTGGTTATTATTTAATATGATGACAACACAATTAATTGGCTTCAGTTTTTTTCACCCGTTTGTGCTTTTTGCATGTTTTTATTTTATTTTTGGAATTTTTTGTCTGAGCTTTAACTCAGCTGCATGTGTTAGGAGTTAGACGTCTCCCCAGACTTAACATCTGCTTGATTTTCTGATAAAGGTGCTGATTTTACAATGAAATACACAACCATACATGGGAAGGGCCACTACAGGTCGATGCGTCAACATGTCTATGTTTTTAGCAATATGCACACTGTAATCACATTACGCTCTCTCCAAGTAGGTTGTGTGTCTCCTGTCCCATTTTGTCAAAGCCAATTACACAGTGTTGGTGTGCTGCTGAGGCTTTGGGACTGTTGACCAAAGAGCCCCAAGACATAATCTGATTTCACTTTCATTCAAATCGTTTTCCACTTTGAGATCTAATCCTGGTTTCACAATATGAACTCTGACCTTGAATATCAACCGGACCGGAGTCGGTATTTAATGTTCATCAGCGCTCGATGTGGGAGTCTTCCCCTCACAGTGGAGTGCTTTTGACACAGCCTTCACCCAGCCGCCCCACAGTGGGCCCCAGTGGACCCTCTCAGGTCCCTAACCACACAAGTGTTTCCACGGTGGCGAAACTGTTTCAGTCTGACTGACATCCCAGTGTTGGGGTGCAGAGTTATAAAAGTGCACAAAGCGTGACAGACCACCTTGGCCCTACCTCCTTCGCCCCATCTCTCCTTTTAAACATGGAGTCCACCCTGTCAAGTCACATGCCGGAGCCGTAATTTAGACTAATAATTACCAGACATCACCACAATGAAACATCAGTGTCTGAACTTCTTTGGACCAAACTGAATTTTAATACATTTGGAAAAGGTTGGCCGGAGGCAGGAACCCCGCACACTGGGAAAGGCATCGCACATGTGGAAGCACTTTGGGAAGTGATAAATGATTTGAAATCCACAGCGTCCCTGAAAATGGAAATTAGGGCGAACAGGTGTTAAATGGGAACCACTGGTGCATTTTGAACAGGGGAAAGAAAACGTCCCGGGTCTTTGGGGCCAGATGTGACGGGGCTGGGCCCGGGATGGGGAGGGCGTTGCTGAGTGGTCATGGCCCGAGGTGTGTGATGTGTGGAGGCCCCATATGCCTGGCCTCCCCTCCAAGAAATAACGGATCACTTGTGTCAGCTGTTCTGGGGGGGGGGGGGGGGAAAGGCCCTCTCTTACCCTCCCTGTTGCCACAAATACACTGCTTCTCTGGAGTGCATAAATAGAAATGTTATCAATTTAGCTTTAGCATAACTTATAGATAACACGTGTGAAGTCATTTTTAGCCGTGATCTGCTGTGCATGTGAGGTATTCCAGCTAAAGAATATGATAATAGAAGCTTCAGCTTGCACATTCTCATCACCTCTGGCATTATTGCTAATTTGTATGGGTGCCGTCTTTAACATGGATAATTGCCATAAATTGGAGCTTTATTCACAGAGGGTCAGGAAATGGCCAAGTATAACAGCCATCAAGCGAATAAGACTAATTTTCCCTCTGCTCTGCCTCGTACTCTAACTGGAATTTTCAGGCCAAGGGAACTGGGCTGTAACCTAAATGCCCATGATTTCATTCACATCATGCCTGGGGTCTGTTCACCTTAGGGAGCCATTTTAAACGTGATGAGTCATTTACATTGTCAGAGATAATGAATGAATAACAAAATGTTGCTGGCGTTACAGAAAATAACTCAAGTAGGTAGGAAGAACATGGGGTTGGGTTTCAATGAATATTCTCTAATTTGGGACAATCTGAGCTCTGACGCAGCTGACAGAAAGCCAGCCGCTGTACGCACCTAAACACACTACCTCCACTTTCCTAATGCACACGCTGGCACATACATCTTCTCACTGTTCGGTCGACTTTCTTGGAGAATTTTCCTTTTCCCCCCGTCAGTCTCAACTTTCTCTGCTGACCTCATGAAAACTTTCTCAGACTGCTGTCCACTCATTTCATCTTGAAACGCTCAGATTGTTTTATCCCAGCTGTCAAAACAAGAGGCGTCAACATTAGACACATTTGCTGTCTTGAGTGATGTCAATGCTGCGTTATATATCTCCTGAACCTGAGAAGATGCCAGAGTGGATCACTCTGCTGAGGACTTGTCTAGAAAATGGCCAGCTGTTGAGACTCTGTGGTACAGCATAGACTTCATTCTAACAGAGTGGCACATTGCCCAGATGGAGCCTAATCCTATCTATACATCAACATAAGTTAACCATTTCATTAACCCTGCTGTACTAACCACTGCTGTGGGAAGGCTGTGTGGCTGCATTGTTTTGCCATGACACCACTGTATGGGAGTTTAATTGGCTATTCCATTAATAACACGGGCAAACTAATTTAGTAGAACCTGTCCTCTTTAAACCACGGGAACAAAGAGTAGGAGGGTGGAAATCAATCTCAGCTTTGTGCCTGAGCCACTGACCCGTTCATGCTTTGAAGATTGCTGCTGTAAAAAAAAAAGCATCTGAGAAGTTATTTAACTACAAACAGAGCCTACCTTCCCCATTCCAGCTGCATAATCAGGCATAATAAGTGACTGCAAAGGTCCACTTAATGTATTTCTAACACTGGAGACCTGCTAATCCTGTCAGGGGGAATGAAATGGAGGGGGGGGACCGTGCAGAAGCCCAGCCATGGAGCTGAGCATTTAACTCCATAACCATGCAGGCAAATGCCTGGGCGCCTTTCACACAAAAAGAGAAAGAGAGGGAGAATAAGCCCAGCTTCATATTTCAACCCAAAGTGGGGATCCATTTTTCCGCTTTAGTGGCCATCGAGGAACAGTGGGAATAACAACAACAGCAGCCACGGCAGTAACAGCCTGTCTCACTGGGCTGAGTCCTCATAAACCTATGCCATTATCACTCTCTTTATGGGCCTTTAAATAGAGAGCCCTTCAGATCAGCCATGTGTGCTCGCCTAGGTGAACATCAGCCCCCTCACTTCTCTGCCGTTTGTAACAAGACATATAATGCTTTTTTGGATTGACCTCTTTGTCAGTAATCATTCTGAAAATATTTTCCTTGCAGACATTGTGTACAGTGCTCTGCGTGAGTGTATACATGTTTGCATGTGTACTTGAATACAGGTTTTTTAATAGGTTTTTTTTTTTTTGTCATCATTACAATAGGTTGTTTGTGTTTACTCTCTGAGGTGACTCTTGATTACAAATACCAGTTTATTTACTGTACATACCCTCAATGTATGGAACAGTTAACTAACATTATGCTGTAAAATGATAGGAAGCAAAATGGGACAAAACCAGAGGAAAATGTTCAGCCTCCGAGCGTGGATGCCCTGCAAATAATGGGAAGCATAAAAAGGGAAGAAAACAAACAAAGAGTCCCAAATCAACAAACACACTGAGACTCATCAGATATCGCGTTTTCCCCAGCTCTGTTTGTCAAAACACCTTTTATGGTGGTCTTTGAAATTCAGGGGCCCCATTAACAGTTCAAGCATATAATCACATCTCCGTAATGAGGTATTAATTAAGCGAGGGGCATCTATTGGCCCACTAAACAGCCTCATAAACAATTGACAGGAGATTTGCGATTTTTGACTCCCTGACACCATTAAACAAATCAATATTGGGTTTTGCAGAGATGCTCTCCGGCTGGCTCTCTCTGGTCTTTGCCAATCAGCTCTGTGGAATACTAATGAGGGAATTAACTGCCTCATATTCGGCATGTGTCCCATCAAACAGATCCTTATCGAGTGAGTCTCATTTGCATGGAAGAAGACGCTGCTTTGTAGGTAAAGATTTCACAATATGTCACTCATTATGCCAGCCCACCCCACCCCACCTCAATCTCCCATCCCTCCACTTGTCTCTTATTTTCCGTCAGACTCTTGAATACCCCCATGACCACCACACAGACACACGCAGACACACACACACAGCCACACAAGACATCCACAGGCTCTGTTTGCTCCTCTAGTCTTGCAAAGACATGATGATGTAACATAATAAACAGAATAATGGTTTTCAAGTGGCATGTTTATCCTCACTATTTCTGCTGAGATTTTATCCCGCCACGCCTACAGTGCGTTCTTCTTTGACATGACTGCCTGTTTGTTGTCGCCTGGCATTGGGCTGCTTTTGAGCGCTCAAGTAATCTTGTTTGATGAATATTGCGCTTAGAGTACTTAATGATGTTTGCTGTTTAAATTACAATGCTGTCGTCCAAACCTTCTTTTCCACTGAGAGCTATGCAGTGTAAAATAGTGTCTTACATATGCTGCTGCTGTTTTGTTTTTTTTTTTGTTTTTTTTTTAATTGATGTGAGACACCTTTGTTTAAAATAAGAGAAGCAACCAGGAAGGAGTTTCTGTGGATAGAAATATGATATTTGCTTTGATTTCTACCTAATAATTATAGTTAGTAAGGTGATGGAGCAATTTTTTTATGAATAGGTCTCCATTTTGTTTGTATTGTGCATGTGCATTTTTCCTCTAAATGTAACATGATGAGGACATGTTCACACATGTAATGCACATCTTGCTTTCATGCAGTTCCACTGCTCAACAGTTGGTGGCGGTACCATGGCAACAAAAGCAGCAAAGTGCAGATGGATTCAGTGAAGGAGTAGACTACTAGCAAGCAAACGTGCATGTAAACAGGATGAATGAGACTGTCCTCCTGTAAAAATCAAGCCCACAGGTCGTCTGTACAGCAAGTTATTATGACCAAGAGTTACATTTTGTTACTAGGCGACATCTAGAGGCCGAAGTAATTATGACAGGAGAAAAGAGAAGTCCAGTGTCGGAAATATAAAGAGCTACAAAGTCCATGTTAGGAGGAGAATGGGTCAACAAAACATGTCATACAGGAGAGTGGTGTTCGATTCCAATGTGAAAGCAGCAATTTATGTTATGCACGATCGTTTGAGTAAGTTAAACGTGTTGTTATTATTGTAGCCATGACAACAAAGATCATCTAATATTAAGGAAGTGCTTATTGTAACCCAAACCGTTATCTTTTCCTAACCCTAACCAAGTAGTTTTTGTGCCTAAACCTAACGAAGCAATAACTTGGTTACTATTGTAACCACGACAACCAATGGTCAGTACGCCTGCCACTGTAGGGGTACTATTTCAGGAGACACACAAAAAAACCTTTGTGGTTGTTCAAGTTTGAGGACTGGTTGGGATGAATGGAAGTTGCAAATGTTTTATGAGGGAAAACATCATGTTTCTTAAACCTCAAAGATACACATAGTACATTTTAGTCAGAAACACTGAATGTAGGCAGAAGCTTTGTTAGTTGATAAGAAAACCCCTCAGTTTAATATTAATGAGTTTTAATGCTGCCTTTTGTACTTTGTGGAGTTTTTGACCACTGGTAGTGTTGTGGAGGAATGTTTTTAAGAATGGGCCCCTGTTTTGTTTGTTCTCATGCTCGCACATAAAGACACACACACACACATACACATGCAAATAACGCAATACACATTCCTACCCATGGTTTCACACGATACTACTGACCTACAAGAAGTAGTAAGGCACCAAGAAACACAATAAGAAGACGACTGCTGGCAAGAATATATGTTTTACAAGTAAATGCACCCAGAGATACATGCAGTGCAATTTGGTGTGATACACCGAATGCAAACATAACTTTGAAATATGCACCATTCCTAATTCCCTTTTTTGTTGTACCTAAAACATAAAATCACAGCAGGAAACACACTCTAGGACAGAGCCATTATTAATGTTATTAGTAATACCTGTGCTTGTCATTTTACGTATAAAGCTTGTAATGCATCGGTAGGATAATAAATACATGACACTGAAATGATGATTGTGACGTGAATGTGAGCTGCATTCATTGCATTTCCTTGCAGCATTACATTCTTCAAGTTTAGGTTTCAGCAGGTGAGCCCAGAAGGACAGAGCATCTAATTTAATCTATCTCGGGAGTGCTCTCCGCACTGCTCACCCCAGGAAAATGAGTGACAGGGGATGGCCTGTTGTCTTTGTGCTGTGTGTGTGGCCGCGGGGCGGTGAGTTAATGCAGGAGATTGACTCTTAATTGCAGTGGGGAACGCTCATCTTTTCTCATTAATGAGACGGAGCTAGAGCCTGGAGATTTTCTCATCACACAAATACACTCCTCCACCGGCCAGGTTAAGTGCTGTTTAGATTATTGGCTCCCGTGCATATGATTTTTCCCGAGCACTATGTCTCAGATTGTGAACACAAGCAAGAGATGAGATGGGAGTGAAGCGGGGGTTAAGAAAAGACGGTTGTGTGTGTGTGTGTGTGTTTGCTGGGGGAGGGGGGGGGTTGTCTCTGAAGTCAGGGAGTCACATGTGTGATACAAGTCCAGAAGAGGCAGGGCTCAATCCAGGGGGCTGGTGAAACCTCTCCATAGAGCCTAACAAGGCAGATGAGAAGGCCATTTATGGGATCACATTTCATTTGCATTTTGTCCAGCCTCTAGATCAAAAGACAATCTTAATTTGAGGGCTGCACCAATAGAAAGTGAGTGTTTCCTGATGGATACAGATGTTGTGGCTGAGGCAGTAGAGGAGAGGACTGAAGCAGTGCTGCGGGTCTGTCTGTCTGCCTGTCTGTGAGTCTGGAGGTGGGGGTTAACCTCCGCCTAAAGAACGACCACTGGCTCCCCATGATGCATAACCGTGAGGGATTAGAGAGCACAAAGCAGCAGACTGTTTGGTGGAGCACTAAAATGTGCTCCTCTGGGGCTCATTGAAAAATGATTGCCGATTAAGTGTTTGAAGTCTGCCAAAGACGAGTATGCGTTTTTAGTGGGATGCCGATGAAACTCTATCTTTCCTGCTTATGCAGGCAATTTTTCCTCTCTTTTTCCACTAACTGTACCATGATGTGTGTTCTCTTGTCGCGCCTGGAGTTGAGGTTGCCAAACTCATTTCACCTCTTGGACCCCAGCTTGACTGGAAGCCAGACAACCAAAAGTGATAAGAGTGAATTAAGCTGTTACTCTCCAGCGGGAATGTTATTATACCACCAGAGAGAGGCATTGATTTCCTTATGAGAACAACAGGTGAGCTTGTAGAAAATAACTTGGACTCTGCCTAAATAGGAGGTAATACCTAGTCTATAAAGATAAAATTATGTTTATGGAAATAAAGGGGATAAGGCTCCATAACTCAATTCACACATGATAAATTGGGTCATGTCCTAATCCCATATTTAGAGCACCATAATACTCATAATTTCTAGGAGGTCTTGTTTAAGCAACAATTGAGATTGCTAAAATGTTTTATTTTTCAGATGGTATTTTTCCAACATGATTTGCAGTTTTCTTTGGTGTTTACTTAAGAGTATGAAGCAGTGAATTGTAGCGTTAGAAAGTCCAGGAACAGAATAATGAAGTATGGCTTTAAGTCTGCAGTGATGGTGGGGTCAGTCAAAGTTGCCCTGCAGAGGCATGTGGATCTGTGCTTCCTTTGATTAATTGAACCCCTAAGAAGACTAATACTCTGAAGTGAGCTGGAGGAAATAATTTGTGCAAGAGACAATGTCGAGAGTGATGACAAACATAGCTTAGTGTTTCCCTGGTTGCACCTCAATTCCCTGTGATGTCAGCTTTAAAACTGCGGCACTCCTCAATATATTATCATGTTACACTCATTTGTTTTCATTATTGCATCAAAGAGGATCTGGTCATGCAGCGGCCATTTTCTGCTGTACGGAGGCCTAGAGAACAAATGTGACTCTGGAGTCACCGTGGGGTTATACAAACAACGAGGAATCTGCAGTTTAATAAAGGGTTAGATTCACATTCTTATGTTACTACCTAAAGAGAGCAACAGCCACTGAACTTCAGAGTGAAAAAAGCACTTAGTGTTGCTTTGTTCTGGGCTGATGTTTGAACATATATGTGAGGTTTAAGTAATTATAAAACATTAAGCTCCCAAATGTTAAAATGATGCTTTAGCTGGACTTGAAAGCAGCGTCTTCCCCCCTAACTAGTGTTGGTAAACAATGGCAGAGTTTTGTTTAGGAGCTGTAAAAGGAGCTGAGCAGGGTATGTTAAGTAGACTCACAGAGAGACTGGAGGGCGAGGGGTGAAGGGAGAAGCTGGCCCCAGCGGACAGGTGGAGGTAAGCTGAGAGCCATACCACCCAAGGGGAGGATGAACTTGAGCCGTGTCCTTCACCGTCCTGTGAAGGTGGAGGTCAGCAGACAGCCACGCTGATCAGCCCCAATCAGCAGGAGGGACCGGACCCTTCTTCCCTCAGATGAAATGAAGCCACCAGTGGGCCGGGTCAGTCACAATTAGGACTCATAAAATATAATCAAAACCTCAAAAGCTGGGCAGCAATACTCGGGTGGTCAGGACAGAACAGAGCACATCTTTGTGCTGCAAAGGGTTTTGCTCATGCATGAAACAGACACACCTTGTTCCAATGACGGAGGTTTATCTTAGTCATATGCATCAGCTCGGAAAACAAACACCATAAAAGTTGCCATTGCCAACATCTGCTCCAGAGAAGAATAATGAACTAAATTTAGGAAACTGTGATTCACACGCTTTTTTAAGTGTCATAACCCCTGCCTAGGCCCTTTTCCACAGTACGTGGGGCTTTCATGTTAATCTCCCCAAGACATCAGAATATGGCGATAACCATCCATAAGCCCAGAGGTTGTTTGTTTTCCACCAGCGTCTCTATCTAAGGCAGATTTATTGTTTGTTTTTGAAATCCGGTAATTAAGGCAGCTGCAAATTTGTATTTCTGTTGTCTGAGGCCTGGGGCCAGGATTAACAGCATTTAGCATTGTCGAATGTACCCCGCCCCCCTTAAATAGGGAAGATAAAAAAAAAACATGGAGAGATGAGTTTGTGTGGTGGTAATATACATAGAAAAAATAATGCTGTTTGACATGTTTATGTAATTGTTCAAAAATGAGTCAGTCGTTAATTGATCATTCACACTTACTGATATGTTTGTGACACTAAGAAGAACAGGCTGCAGTTAACTGTCATCGTAGATCAGCACTGTGCATGTAATAAATTATAAACACATACGAGTCGACTTCATCTGAAGTTTATCCAGTTCCTCTGACAGACACTTATGTATAGAACATCTCTTGATAAAAAGATTGTTGATGTGGAAAGGACTAATAAATAATATTTATGTTTCCCGCACTTCAAAGCTCGCTGCTGACATAAATCATATATTCTTAAGTGAAACAATTACAGCTACACCTGCATTTGGATTGTGGTTTTGACGCATGATGCCAAAAGGTATTTGGAATGGCCATTGCTTTTTGACACTCATTACCTCGGTATTACAAGGACACGTCAAGCATGAACATATTTCCCATTTCTGCGGTACAACTCGAACAAAGAGTTACATTATAGCTGAGGAATCCTTAGACACCCACCAGGCCTTATTTGCCCCGGGCTGCACCCATGGGTGACATCTCAACTCCCTGGCTTATTACACCTGCCCGTCAAGCCTGGGCTCTCAACCTCTTGCTCAATAACAAACATGATTTGAGCTGTCACTGGGAATGACCCGCTGCACAGACTTGCTTACTGAGAGGAAGTTTTCTGTTAAAGACGCTTTTTTGAAAGCAGATTAAGGTGATAAGTCAGACTGAGCAGGTAATAAGTCATTTTATCTGATTTAACTCACTCTGACATTCTGATACCCATACTGATAATATCTGCTACAAATTATAGGCTATGAAAAGATCAACTCTACAGGTTCACTGATGTGACAGTAAAAGATTTTGACTGTAGATTACGAAGCCTTGACTGTGCCTCTGCCTCAACCTCAGCTTACAGAAGGTCATAATTTACATATTTTTCAGCCAGTGTAGTAAACTATGGAATCCCACCAGTGCCACTGTAAATTTAAAACTGACACAAAGTAATATAACAATGGAACATATTTTTTTACAAAGTTACAAAGTTTACTTCTTTACTTCTTCTAATTTTTGCACTGCATAGAGGAATCAGTAACACAGCAATTAAAGACCCCCTTCAGTGAAAAACAAGTGTTTAACCTTGTTAATATCCAAATTATGTTTTTTTATATAATACAAGACATATGATGAGCGAAATAATCAATTAAACAAATAAAAGATGCTAACTGTGCTAACCGTTCTGATCCGTCTGCTAGTCTCTGGTTCTGGTCTCAGCAGACTCCTCATCTGAGTCTGGGTCTGACTGAGGCTCAAACATGTGGCTGAGTCTCTCTGATGTTTCCTCCTCTGACCATCTTGATACTCTCTGCTCTTTCACCTGTCCACCTGGAGCAAGCAGGTGGTGGGCGGGGCTCAAGGCCTGATCCAGATTTCTCAATGAGGAAGTAAGAGTAGAAGAGCTTCAGACCCAGTTTTCCATTTTTTTTATTTTTATGCGGGAAAACCATGTAAGGCAAAATATTAATCACAGCAGAGGATTTTTTAATTCGTTTAAAATGTGTCTGGAGAGGGACTTTAAAGCTGTTGCCAAAACATTCATAATATACACATTATTATTACACATTATTTATGCATTATTTGTAGTTTATAGTGCTAGTTTTGATACACAATATATTTAACTCAAGAGAAATCAATGTCAGGATACAAGTTTGTAGCTGAATGGATGTTGTATTAAGCCTATTCAGGTGAAAGGAAGATATTGGGAGCACTCCTGTAGTCAAACCTTAGCATGCTCTGATAGTCACTCCCAATCCTGTTAAATAAGCAGGGGCTTGCAGCCTTTCAAGCAGATCAGATGTGACCAGAGCTGAGGCCATACGTTAACAGACCAAGTGAAACCAGAAATTACACAAAATCCAAAAGACAGACCAAACTAACAGGCAGTGTAAGTTTATGTTATGTTACGCTGATGTGGAACAAGTGGAATCAAATTGCTTCAGTGTATGAGAGGCAACATTTCTTCTTTCTTCATGGCACTTCACTTGCCCTGGAGAGGTTGTTAATTGAGTCAGTGGACAGAACATCACTGCAAAATTAATATCTGCAACTTTCAATCCATTGAAATGATTATTTACAAGAAACTTTATACACACTCACTTTAGCACATATGAAGAAAACTTGTGTCATATTTTCCATAGTGAGGACATGAATGCATACAGTCTGTGCACACTGTGAATCTGCAAAGGTAGAGAGAGTGTGTCAGAGGAAAAGTTTATTTTTCCTCATACATTCTTCCACCTTAGCGCTGTCATAAGCTATTTTCTGCTCCACTGCAAATCCTAATTGATCGAGCTCAATCTTAGCTTTACATTACATGGGCAGATGACATCATTTGATACCGATATTTTGCGCCGCTCTCACAGGCTAATGTTGTTTTGCCAGCTTTATGGCAACGCACCGTCTAGACAAAGGCGTATGTACACAGAAATTGAGTGTATAAATGTTTAGACAATCATTATTTTAATTTAAAATTTTTAAGGTTGACTTACCTTTGGTGGAAGGTGCCAGTCATTGTTGGATTGTGGCAGCGCAGAGTGTTATGCCAAGGCCTCCAGTGCTTTGGTCTCTTTCAAACGCACATGTTTCAGGAGGCTGAGTCAAGAGTGAAGAGACAATGGTGTAATTTATTAGATAGCTGAAGATCAGGCTCTGCTGTCAGTCCTCAGGTTATACTGCATAGTCCTTTATTGTTTCAGTTATGAAGCAATGATCGAAGTAATTTTGAACATACTCGTCTGTATCTGTCATTTCTGACAGCGTTCTCATTAAATAATCCCTTTATAATCCTCCACCATTTACACACATGACGTGATTAAATGGAGTGGAATAGTTTCTTACACAGAATATTGGTGGATGAAAAGCAGGTAGTAGTTTTTCCAAAACAGCAGTTATAAACCATAGCTCAACCTTCGTATCTTTAATTAAAGTTAAAACATGAGGGTGAAGTTTTTCACTGTACATTGTGGTCAAATATAAAAGCAGTTTGACAGTGGCATTTTTCAGCTGTAATGTATCCATAACGTGTTAATGTGTAGTTTGTTTTTGCTGTGAAAACTCTCAGCACCAAGAGCACATTTTCTTCCTTCATACCAAAGTCTTTCTTTTTAACAAGACAATTAAGACTCTCTCAAACATCAGTCACTGCAGGCTTTATTGGCATTCATTTCTTCAGGGTAGTACAGCAGCCTCCCAGAGGGGCTGCTAAATCAACCTTAAGACCTAAGACTAGTTCTTTAACCCCTTGACTACCTCTCTCCAACTCCTCCCCCTCTCAAAGCTTGTCCTTTAGACATTTACTAATAAACAACAGGTCAGCACCTGCGATGGCAGGTGATTTATTTGACCCTGAACAGCCATGACGAGCGCACAGTGGGGAGGGCGGCAGGCTGGGGGTTAAGGAGGGGAAGATCCTCAGCAGAAAACCAGCTCCACAGCCCCGGAGGCCTGGAAGTCGACGCCCCCACTGTAAAGCATTTACCACTTGCTTCGTTCTGCTTCTCATCTGACTGTTTTCTTTATTTCCCCAGTAAAAGACGGCAGGATCGTTCCCGTTTATCACCATGAGCTCATAAAAAGCCTGAAGGATAAAATAATCGCTTGTACACCAGGTGGGGGGGGGGGGGGGGGTTGGGGGGGTGTCGGGGTATGTCCCCAGTGTGTGACATCACTGAGCGTGACCACATTGTCCGACCACCTCCAAAATAACTACACCCAGTCTCCTACCTGCAGGGCCGGTCACACAGGGCCACCATGTCATGGACCAATGATAAAGGATTAAAGCATGTTTCCCCTGCATCTGTCCAGTGGATTGAACTGATCAGACAAGGTACAGTGCAAGATGTTGTCCAAGGACCTAACTAGAGCAGAATTATTGAGTAACAGGAAATTAAAAAATTCCTGCAATGCCGATCCACCACTCAAAGCAATTCTTTCGCAATCTGGCCTGCCCCTTCTCTGAACTCCAGCCATTAGGGGTTCATTTTTTTGTTGTCGCCGCCAAAATATCTCCAAACGGAAAAGCAAAGTCATAGTACCTTTGCTTTTTTTCACAGTATTATTATTGTTTTATGCATCATAACATCAGTACAATCTGTACGGATTCACATTACCACTTACAGTATCCCAGAGGACCAGCAGTGAACCTGGGCGATAACACAGCTCCCAACAGTTATTGAAAATGCAGGGAAGTTTAATGACTGCATTTAGTGTGATTCTAGGTTGTCTGGTTCATCCATTTGGGGTATTTACTTAGTTCCTCTTGCCAAATGCAGATAGCTCTCGAGCTGTTAATTCCCTGCATAATACATGGGATAAAGGCCTAAATGTTCCACTGTTCCAAATCTCCCCTGAATAATTACACTGAAATTTTATTCAAAATTTATGCCTCTTAGAGACTGATCCTTTTCCAGGAATTACAGGAAGAGGAACCAACATCTTACAGATCAGACCTTTATGTGGGCAGTTTCCGTTTGTGTCAGGAAAGTACTGTTACCAAAACCACATTGTTTCGGATTACAGCAATCACAGCAAACATGCATAGTTGGATGAAAATAACATTTCTTGACTGTAAAAGACATTTTCAGTCAATCATGTATTTTAAGTATTCGTGAACAGATGGAAAATTATTGCACCATGAAGTGACCTCGGAGTTGGTCTGCTTGCTTTTATGTGGGCATTATTATGAATTATGTGAAGGCATTACACAACCACCTATAAGTTAGAGCAGTCAATGTCTGTAAAAGTGTAAACAGGTGCAAATGAGAACTGAACAGAAGTATCAAACTGTGACCACAGACCCACCCAAGCCCTTTAGACTCAGTAACATCAACCTTAAAACCGCATGTAAAATATTAACAAACAGAGGAAAAATTACAGGTGCATTACTTGAGATTTCAGCCACATGTGGGAACAGTTAATGCAGCACCACTAATGTGGCCTAGCTGGCTGTTCTCATTAGCAGGATGGCTGTGGCACAGGGTGATGGAGAACACCCAGGCCTATTTGTTCAAAACTTCAGCGCTCCTAAACGCTACACGAGGATTTTGTGAATTCACTTCCTGCTCCGAGAGAGCCACTCCTCCTGCAAAGCTAGTGCAGCTGGGATCACGTACATGCTCCATCAGTCCTCTGTTACCTCACTTTAACCCTAAACAGATCAGGGTCACAAAGTGTTGGCAGGTAGCTCATTTGTTTTAACCATCTTGGGGAACCAGATGGGTGGGGTTTACTCAAGTGGAACAATCCAGACGGCGTTACAAAGTGTTTGATTCACAGCTCTTTCTTGCAACAGTCAAAACATTTTGGTATTACATTGTTAATGTTTCATCTCCATGACCTCAAGACAAGTGTCATCAGAAGTTCAGAAGACGAAACATTGATTTTAGAGACGACTAGTACTACAACTAAGAAAGTCTAAGAGTGTGCATGTTGTTTCCTCCTCTTCATTAATTGTTTTGTTGTGTGGTTGAGAATTTTAGAAAACTTTGACAGATTCCACGCTTGATTAAATTAATTTTTCACTTCTTTAACATAGAAAGTATAATTTCACACCAAATTTCTTGTGACAGGAAAATAAAATAAGGAAATAATTAGTTAGGAATCGGTCAAACCTTTGTCATCGGCATGTCCACAATGAATCTAAACCTGCAATCATCTATGTTTTGGCTTTTGGGGGGCAAAGCACCAAGGAATAAACACAACCCTGACACATTATCACCATTAGCTAACAGTTACAGATTTACGCCTTCAGAGCAGCATTAGCATTTACAGTATGTCGGGTGGTGTTTCTGGCACTAGATGAATGTAAGTTCAGTGTTCACTCTGGTCTTAGTTCTTCTTTAGTCCTTAGTAACTCCTGAGAAAAACATCTGGCTCTTTAGCAGTGAAATGCTCCACCACGGTCAGCAGCTGGTGGCTAACTCTGTCTGTCTGCTGTTTGGTGCTTTAAGTCCTTTTTTCACTGAAAACAGCTGCCTGCTGCATCTGGAAAACGATACGACGTTTGATAAAAGCAGTGAGACTGAATCAAAACATCAAGGTTGTAAAACCAAAAAAAATTAGCTGAAAGTAGCTAAAACGTAACACTAAGAATATTTTAGAGCAGCTTTAAGAAAATGTGACTAGATGCACATCTTATTTGTTCTTGTGAAACTGGTTGTTTCAGTGACTGATAGGTAAGCAGGAAGTTAAAATAGTTTATTAGCAAGCTGTCTAATGATCTGGAAGCACTTTAATGACTTCAAAAAGCATTAAATATTGTGGTGTATACTTAATTCCTCATTCAAAGTATGGCAGTGTTTGGCTCTGTCATGTACATTACATCAACCTCAACCTGATTCTGTTCCATCCAAACAATCATTTGGATTAATTGTCAAAGGAAATCTCCCATATAGAGGCATGACAGTGAACTCCTGCCCTGAAAGCTTGTGTGTATGTATATGTGTATTAACGCACAGCTATTTTTCTCTCTGTCACAAATGTGAGGACTTGAGTGGAGTGTGTGAGTTGTGTTTGAAAGGTGGTAAACCTGCTGAGGCTCTTTAATTTCCCCCCTCTTCACCGGCATGAGGGATGGTTCAAAGGGTGACTCTCTGACAGGGCATGTGATCGCTCCTCCGTCCTTTATCTGCCTCCCCACATTAGCACGTAAATGAGGCTGCACTTTGGGTTTTGGGAGCTGAAGCGTGCTCAGTGTAAACAGGAGTTGTACTGTTATCATTATTGGACAGATTTCTGACATCCTAACACCTCCATTTCATTAACATTCAAAAGGGCTGGGATTTTGACACTGCCTCTGTTTATACAGATTTTTGAATACTTTGCAGCAGGGATTGTGTACAAAATACTGTATCTCCACTGTTGAGTTGAGGTATACACTTCCACATTGGCAACCTAAACATTGTGCTGTGGACAGATGATTTTGGGTTTAGGTGCTAATGTTTCTTTACTATATCACAACTTAAGAGGCTGTAGTCAGACTCTAAAGACGATTTGGATGAAATGATGACAAGGAAAAGCTTTTAGCCTAAAATGGATCCAATATTGTGTGTCTAATTAGCTACAGTGCTATATTTCAATACGGCTTGCATATCGGTGTTGATGTGTATGCTAGAGTGTGTTCTCAGGCCTACAGTGGGGTGACTGCAGGGTCCTGAAACTCCATTGTGATTCGAGCAGAGCTTATCGCATGGGAGAGAACTGGCAGCCTCTTAAAAGGTATTATATGTGCTCTCGTTCTCCTTCCCTCTGTCTGACAGGAGCCCTTGGGATGAAAGGGAAAAGCAGTGGAAAAAGAGACATCGGTTCCCGACATGGGGAAGTCTTTGTTTCTATTCTCTCCATCCCAAGTCTCTCCAGGAATCCTAATTTCCACCATTCACCTACCTATCGGCAGATAAAAGCTGGTTGAAGGGGGGGATTTCCTCAATTGAGACAGCTTGTAACCAGTCTGCATAAGGGGGGAGCCACACAAAGCTCTGGAGTGAGAGGAGGTTGGAGCACAGATTTCAAATCGCTTTGAATTCGAACACACTGGTGAGCGAGTTGTTCTAAAGGACATTTTCACAGAGGCTGATCTGAAACCTGGCTGGGAATCTCTGAGCCGAGAGTTTGGATAAGAACAGTGACACACGACATGAGAATCTCCACGAATCCTGAATATTCCCAAGAAACGAAAAGCGGAGACGTTGACACTGCTTGTGAGAGGCTGAGCGCGCCACAGCCTTGTTTCTCATTATGTTGGTTTCTTGAAACCACTCTTATTAAGGCTGTTTTCTTTTTGGGGGGATGGTCCTTAGATGGTGATGTCCAAGTTCAGGCAATGCCAGGCCTGGCAGCTGACGTCCTTAATGCGGCTGCTTGGCATTAGAATGAGGGAGGGTAAAGTCCATGCCAGTCTCTGGGGAGTGGGAGGTGTTAACTTCTAATGGCTTTCTCTGCCACAGCTCTGACATCTGCAGGGCTCCCAGCAAAAGAGAGTGAGGCCTTTTTGAAAAATTAATGGAGCTGAATGCATCTCACAGCAAGGAGAGGGCTGGATTAATCAGCACATTAAGGGCTAGCTCCGGATTGGAAATAATTATTGGAGCTGACAAGGTGCAGAGGTGCCAGTGCCAGCTCCTTTCAGGAATGCATTTTAAAAAGCAGTTTAAAAAGCCTTCAGATGTTGGCATTATCTTGCGTGACCAAATTAGGAGCAAATGAGAAAAGTTTATCTGGCATTTTGGAGTATTGAAAGAGCTTAGGCTTTATAAATTATACAGTGTGTGTTTGTGTGTGTGTCAGCGTGTGTGTGTGTGTGTGTGTGTGTGTGTGTCTGCATGCGTGTGCGCAAAAAGGGTGCAGATGTGTTTTCTGCAAGTGGGGGGAAGGGATGCAGGCAATGAGAATTATGGGTAAATCCTTTTTCACCAAAAAAAAAAAAAAACATAGGTTTCAGATTAAAAGTGGGTGGTTTGTTTTTTTTCTAGAGGGACTGCACAAAACTTTAAGGGGGATTAATATAAATGGGTGCTTGAAACTATCATACTGTTTGTGCACATGAAAAGTGGATGTCTTAACACCCTGAAAGAGCCAGACGGTAAACTGATTACTGTTGACCACCCATGAAAAGCATGAAGAAGGGGGGGGGGGAGAAATGATTTAATAAGCGCCATGTTTTTCTGCCTTTCAGAAATAATCCGCTATAATTTTTCCAGGGACGTGATTGGGCGTGCGTTACAGTCATCATTAATATTCTCTACATTTCAGACATCATTTGCCAGATAATAGCAGCTTCCATCATGAACAGAATCAAGGTGATGCAAGATATTTCAAAGATATTTCTGCCAAAATGCAAATTATTGCATTTGTTTCATTTGTTTAAATATTTGTGCCGAATAAATCTTCTTATTTTAATAGATTTAAGGAAGTTGTAATAGTGCATACAATGAAAATTGAGGTTATTGTGATAAAAATCTGACACCTGTGAGTGAAAGATTGGCAAAAATCTCAAATCTAACATAATAAATCGTCTTTATTATCAGATTTCTGCAAGATTTTCTCCAACTATGTATTTGCAGACTGAACTGTAAGTGCAAGTGAGCTAATACAAAGCAAATGACATTTAGCTCTGCAGCCGCACCTGGTGATTCCTATGTATTTTACACATTTTAAACTATGTTACGAACGGTTAGTGATCTGAGCCTTTCTTTGGACTGTTCTGCATAACATGAATATGGCTCTGCCCTGAAAGCAAACAGAATACGACCAAATGGATTAACAGTAATAATGTTTACATCTTCACGGTGATATGGAAACAACACCTTTGAAGAGAGGCGGTCCACAACATCAAAAGAAACTCTGTGAGGAATGCCAAATGTTTGGCCGACTGTTTGATCTTTAAAGCCCCTCGATCAGATATGTAACCTTGGATAGAGATCTCCATTATGGCTGTTATTCTCTTTTAACTGCAGCGGCTCTCCAGGTAATGGCAACGCACTCAATAACAAATTGGAGGGGCTGAGTGGCAGCAATCATCTTTACAATCTCTGTTCCACTACAATGAGAGAGTCGCAAACTTCAGGCGGCAGCAGAAACTTTAACACTGTGAATGAGCGATTACTTCAGCCAGCGTTGATGTAATTCTGTTGTCTCCAACGCCGTCGCCGTCCTCGCCGATGTAATTACACAAAGCATGACTAAAGTCAAACCCCAGAAAATAGGTGGATTTGCAGATGCAATCAGGTTTGTGATATACTCAATTCAAGGGATACAAATTTGATTTAACTATTTCCAGGGGTGATGTATGGAAAAAGATATTACTGAAAAGGCACGTAAATTGAAAAAATAAATAGGAAAGAGATCATCTTAATTACCTTGAAATTAGACTCATATTCCATGGTGCAGATATGAGAAATTGACATAGGTTAGAGATTTCAGTTGTTTATCCACCAGTTGAGTTGGTGATTGCCATAGATTGCATATTACAGTTTGTATTTTCATATAGCGTATCAGTGAAATTGTGTTTGTTTCAAAATGTAGTAGATTATCAAACCGAAGGTGTGAAAAAATTATACAACAGAATTGCTTAATATTGAATACTAAATCATTTCCAACATGTGTGTGTGTGTGTGTGTGTGTGCGTGCGTGCTAGTCTCTGCTGTGTAGCCTGTGGGTGTGATGCTTAAGCTTTTACATTCATGAAATCCAACAGGATATTTACCACCTGTAAATGCTTACATTTACGTGAACCTCTAATTTCCCCAAATCCATGTGTGTATGATTGTATTTCTGAGACCGCACCTCAGCTCCAACGCCTCGGGGGCCAAGACTGAGGCAGGGCTGCTGTACCCTGTAACACTGTAACACTGTAACACTGAAACACTGAAGCACTGAAACTAAACTGCCCCGCACTCACGACCTGTCTCTTTATTACGGTACTTATTAAGAATCACAGTGGAAGTGCTGGAGTGCTTTAGTAAAGAAAGATCCTCCGTTTACAGATAGTGTATGTGTCGAGGTGTTTTATTGTGTCCAAATTGAGTCTAAAATAAGTCAAATCAAGCTAAAGTCTGTCTTTAAATGGAGGCCTGGTGTTTCCAGAAATGAATTATACCTTAAGGAAATGACAAACTTCACAAAAGTGGGCGTTTCGGAAAGACATGTGGAGCTTATCATTACTGCCTCTCCCACCTATTATTTCCCCCCCTCTGTCTACAGAGCAACCCATCTCTGCCCCGTGGCCACAGCCTCAGGCACGGCATTCTGGGTAGTGTTTGAACACACCTCTGTCTCCTCTGTTCAAAAGCTGTTTAGATCCAGGGAATATTTATGGATCCCTTTTGATATTTTTGCATATGTTGTAGAGTCTTGTCTCTTTTCTCCCTCATCTACACTTTAAACACAAGTCGCTGGATTAATTTCTGTAATGGATTTCAGAGCCATGAGAGCACAGTGTCTATGAGGGAAAAGTTTGGAAAAGCTTGTCAACAAATCAATTCTCATCTCCACGTTCACATGTCACCTGCAGAGCGGTTAGTCACCATCCTCCACTGGGTAACATCCCAGACTAAATAGATTATCTGTAGCAGAAAAAATAGAGAATAACAACAAAATATAGACATTTATAGGCTATTAAATAAATACACTGAATGTAGAAAATAGTTTTAATGATACTCAACCGCTTTTGCACCATCTGCATTACAGTTTTCTCAGCTTTAATAATCCCTTTCCAACTCTGCCTCCCCTCACCCACATCTCCTCCTTTGAGATCAAAACATGCAGGAAAATCTTATGTTTTTTGAGTATTTTTATGTTTAAAAAAAAAAGAAAAAAGAATTACAACAAAAAGGTGTATATGCATGCAAACAGCAAAAAAAAAAAAAAATCAGTGTGATCCTCATAATAGCCTGCAATTAAACTTTCTTTAAGCTGCCAAAAGAGATTTCATGAAGGTCAAGGGTCCTAGACTGGCAGCATGGGTGCTGCGAGGGTGCTGATGGTACAGTATGGTGGCGAGCAGAGCTGTGATAAAGGGCAGCTGCCAGCGATTTAATGAGGGAGCAGGGGATGTGGCCCCCCACCACAACTCATCGCCACTTAATGGCACCACTAATCCCTGCAGAGACGGTGCTGTACACACAATTGGTCTGCCCTCCATGTGGCAAAAAATATCCCAGCAACACTTTCTCACACCCAGCATCACCAGTTAGCTGTTCACAGTCACTATGAAATGGTGCCTCTTTCAAAAAAGAAAAACATTGACAGAAGAAAGGATGAGCTGGCTCTTTCAGGTGATTCGGTCTGGGAACACGAACGTTGCTTCTCGCTATCGCCGCCACCTCATCCAGTTTATAAGCCAAGAAGTGGCTTGCTGGTGTAAAGGGCTAGAGGGCGTAAAGAAGTACCCATTATTTTTCACCGCAAGACTCTCTTGTGTTTGACTGCTGTTGACCACATGCTGCTAAACTGCAGGGCGATGAGCACTCATGCTTCCACGGTTGTAGTGTTAAGGGTTAAGACAGATCCATCACTAACCTTTGGTTTGTTTCAAATGCTCCTGACGTTCTTTAAAGCCACCTTAAATGAAATGTGAAATATGATCTAAGAGCTGCCGGTTCACTTGTTTTTCACAACACTATACCATTGTAAAGAGGATAGTTCCTGACCTGCCAGGAATCCTGCCCTACATTTCCTCTCGCATCTACTCAACAAGAGCCTCGAGCCGTCGCTAACGCCAGCGATGTGCATATACAGGCCTCCTTTAGTTCACTCATCAAACACAGTGATTTCGCTTTGTTTATATATGGCACGAGCAATTCCCCTGTCTATATTTGAACAGATTCTCATTAGAATAGCCGAGAGAAAAGAAGTTGAATTTGTGGCGCTGCTCACCACACGAACACATCGCCCTCCTCAGACTCTTAGTCCTTGCAGTTACACGGCGCAGGCGAACACATGGAAATTGATTTGCAAGTGAAATTCGAAAGCATGAAAATCCAAACCACACTCCACAAAAACATTCCACATATGAGCTCGGTGGTCTCGAGGAGAGGGAGCACTTGCACCGTCACAAATCCCGAAAGGTAATGCGTCTAGCAGGAATGTCAAAGCAAAGCGTGTTTCACTTGTAAAACATCTCAGTACGTTAACATGAGCGCACACGATTAACATGACTCATTTAAAATATACGCATGTAGAACACAATCAATTTCATTCCCAGCTGGAAGCTTGCCTTGTTTTCTGGAGGAGAGATACTTATTCCCCTTGTCTGGATAATAATTTACAGATTTGCTGTCTCACAGAATACACTCATTCTTTGACTTAAGTTGATACTTTAGTCTCAGTGGGACTCCAGGGCAGCGGAAACAAAATCTTTATGATTCTCTACCCCTCCATATGTTTTTGTTTATGAGCAGCTACCTCTGCCTGGGAATTCACCCCGTCATGTTGTGACACAGAGGGCATTTTCTTCATAGTTTGAGAGGGATATGCCCATACATGTGGTGCTGCCCACCTGCCCGACACGCACACAAGCTCCCCGTCTATACGCATAACGCACACGCTCACACAATCCCTCCCTCAGCACTCGCGTCCAGATGTGCTGTGCTCCCGGCGTGGTCTGAGCTGCCAGATGAGGAAAGAGCATTACCCTGGCAAAGAGCAAAAAAGGCCAGATGAAACAGACAGAGGAGGAGGGGATTAATGCTCTCCTACCATATTTATTGGGAACCTGTGTTTGCAACCGCTCGCCACATACAGCGTAACCGGCCCATTATGCATTAACAAACTGGCTCCTTAATAAAGAACAGATGCCAGTCTAATCCACCAAAAATGTATCTCGCACCTGCTTCAAGAAATCATTTCTAACTTTGACACGATTATTGATTCCAACGCGTTCATCCTTATTTTAAACCAGATGAAATTGTGTGTTAAATCCTCGCAGCGGTAAATAATTAATGTTTATGATATCGTGGTTTGTGGAGGCAGAGCTGACTGCTCTGGATCTCAGTGTTTTATGGTGCAAAGAAAAGCAAGGAGCCGAACAATCATTTTGGCTTTATAAGTTGAAACGAAAGCTCTTGATGGCACTGATGAATCTTTATAGTGCATGAAAGGAAGATACGGGGCCAAAGAGGGCAAACCTCAAGGGGTGGTGCTTCATATTTCTCTCCAAGAGGATTAGGTCGGGGATTTTGTACACAGACACCTCTAAAAAAACAGAAACAGGCTATGGTGAATCAAATATGGAGTGGTGGAGATGTTTTCATCTGGTGTGTTACATTTATTTGGTTGCGATAGTGTAATTGCCAACAAAAAAATGAGGCCTAGAGTGCACGAGCACAACACAACTCAATTCACAGCTGCTTTACAGACAGACATGTGTCATTACATTATTTCTCACCCCCAAAATATGCAGTTAATTTGCATTTGGAAAAGATTCAGTGGTGAAAAGACAAATCAATGTAATCTTTATCCCCTGGCAGTGAGTGCATGTGATGAGCCACCAGTGGAAACAGAAATGGAGTGAAGCTCTCGCCGCTATTGCCCCCATCATCTTTGACAAATGGAGCAGCGATAGAAAGGCCCCTTTGAGTGAGTTGTAACTTTCGGCAGCCCCTCGCAGGTGTGGGTGATCTTTCATCCTCCCAGCCCTCCTCCTCCTCCTCCTCCTCCTCCTCCTCCGCCTCGGTGTCCTATCTCTGGCCTCCATCAAAAGTGAACGTGCTGCCCCAGGTTCAGATTAACTCCACTCTGACAGACCAAAGGCCTCCCCTCCTCCTGCCCCTTTCCACCTCGACTCACACATATCCTACAACAGGGGAAATTAGGGCTAGTTTAGCAGATCTTACAGCACCACTAAACACCGCCCCAGATCGCTCACTGATTGCTTGGCTCAATCCATTGTGTCCCCCTCACCACCTCCACTCCCCTTCGCTTATCTTTGCCTTTGGCCAAAAGCAGCTTCTCTACTCTGAACCCACCTCCCCTTTCTTACACACACACACTCACACACACAGACACACACAGACACACACACACACACACACACACACAATCCTCCCTCCAGCTTGTCCAGAGAAAATATATAACTAACTTATTGTGAGCAGTCTCTTAGCGGGGTCAATAGATAATATCAGTTGACAATGTTGCCATGTCACAATGTTTGCTTTGTGGTTTTCCAGAAAAACATACTCAGAGTTAATGTTTCTTTTAATTGTGGATTAAAACAGATGGTTTGCTGCGTTTATGACAAACTGTGAGACCTCCGTTATAGGTTATTATCCCGGGTTCATCCCAGACCGGCTTCAGTAGGAACAGACTAACCTGGACTGGGATCCCTCTGAGCACAGTGGTTACCTAACTCAGGATAGACAGAGATGTGGTATTTCAATTTTGAAATTAAATGTCACAAGACGTATATCATTTAAAGACTTCTTTAAGTATTACCCTTGCAGCAATTATGGATGATCAACCTTTGTGGCAAAAAGCTTAAACGCCTGTGGTTGGGTGAGCCCTGTCATTTGTCTCTCTTGTCAGTTTCCTGTTTTCCTGAGCAACTCCCCTGACCTGGCTGGCAGGCCCGCCTGCCCTGAAGAGCACTTTCCCTTTCCTCAATCTGCGTTAGGCCGGCAGGGAAGAAGAGAGGGAGGGAGGGAGGGAAAGAGGTGAGGGGGGGGGGGGGGGGGGGGGGGGGGGGGGGGGGGGGGGGTGGGGGGGGGGGGGGGGGGGGGGCCCCGTAACTTAATCTGGCCCACTGCTCAGGTCAGTGAGCTGCTTACCGGGTCTATCCAAACATAGGGGCTTGTTTTGCTAAAGCTGTGGAAAGAAGAAGTACCCTCTTAAATCAATGCTTTACTTAGAGCTGTGCACATGCAAGGTTGTTATGCGTGAAACCACAGGAGGCAGAGCTGGCACACAACCAGCAGCGTGCTCCTCTCCTTCGTACTCCCCTCACCATGAAGGCAAAGAAAAAAGAAAACTCGCCTCTGTCCACGGCCAAAAACTTTTTCAACATCACAAGCTGTATTGCTGCATTTTTTAAAGCACAGCTGAAGTCTGTGCAACAATTTCCCTGCAACTGCTGTGGTGCACTAAAATGCAACAGCTTTTTCGTTTAGGCCTTACACAGCGTGTGCTCTTCCTATGACAAAAGGGAATTGCTCTCTAAAATGCATCCAGCTGTGTGTACTTATCCTTTTCTCTTGACATATTTTCACCAAAAAGTCCAGCCCTGATCTAATCATGATGCTGCAGAGAGACCAGACTGAGCAGCTCACATGTATGTTTGTTGTGCACAGACTGGAGCAGTTTGAGTTTTTTACTCTGCTCTCTTCAGGTATCATATGATCTAAAGAGGAATGTAGAAATCAGCCAGATTTATTGTTCCTCTTTGACTGAGCATTTGCGAAGGGGAAAGAGAGAAATGTTTCCTCCAGCTTGAGGAGGCATTTAAGGCATCTTTGAAGTAGCTTTAAGCAGGGCAGGGCACTAAACTGCCGTGTTACAGAGGAGACCAGATGCATTGCACACTACAGAGGTGAATTGTCATTTAGATTGAATTTTTATGAGCGGCAAAAGGCACTCCTCTCAAACGGACGCGAGGTTCTTTGCTCTCAGCGAGGCAGGGCGTCGTGAAGTCATCATGTCTGACACTGGAGAGAAAGGAATTCACATTTATGTTGTGTTTCTTCTGCAGTTACAACTCAAACACCTGTGCCAGGTATGTTCCCAAACGGCACGCTAACTAAATGAAGCGCAGCAAACGTGAATCCAGGTTATACTGGGGCTGCAGACAAACAAGGCCACTGGTAAAAGGCTCTTGTTGTGACTGTAAACAAAGGCTCTAATTCACCATAATGGTTCTATGGGTCCAGTGCTCTGGGAGATGCAATGGCCAGTCTCAGTAGCTTAATTATCTTTCTAATTTGTATTAGCACTGGCTATCCTCTCAGGGATAATTATGTATCTAGTGTGTGAGTGAGCTTAATGAGGTTAACTTAAGTCTTTACATGGAATAAAGGTTCAGTCACCTTATAGAAGAAAAAAAAAAAGTCCCACTGCTGCTGATTGTGGTGTTTTCCTCCTATATAGACGATGAACATAAAGTCTGGTAAATCCCAGCGGAGTGCAGAGGTAAGGTGAACTTATTCTCAGTGGCAACACAAAGCAGAGAAGACGCGAAGTTAGTTTGTGGTTCTGGTGGAAGGATGGTCAGCTTAATCAGTTGAGAATGGCTCATGCTGCCCTGCTATAGATAAAAATCAAAGAATGTTCCTATCAGATCAATATAGCCTCCGCTCACCCTCCTCCCTCCACTGACATTTTCGAGAAATCTCAGCACTTCTACCAGCCGAAAGGCGCTGTGCACTGGAGTGAATCATGTTTAGCAGGTATTGATAAGGCTGATAAGAGCTCGAGCTCGCCTCTCGATATCATCTGAATTCCCAAAGTCCTGTGATCATGTGCCATTTCCCTCTCAGTGGATGATATACTGTGCAGCACCAGCACAAAAAGACTACATATTTTCTCTTATGACTAAGTGTAAATCCACAGCTAAAGAGCCCTCATTTATTTGCTGCACCCCTCCCATTTTTGCTTGCTCAGTACTTAGCTGTTTTTTACTGCAGGTTAGGAAGGGAAACCATCTTATCTGTGACTGGGGGGATTTATTAGTGCGAAAAAGATAATTGCTATTCATAGGCCACTGGGGGCTGATTTACAACCACTAATATTTTGGATTCCTAGAGCCGTTTTTCATCTTTTTTATCTCCAGCCCTGCCTGCAGCGTGGAGGGGAGAGAGGTCACGATGGACGATGAGGGATGGGCGGGGCAAAAGCCTCCACTCTGAGCAATTTGGCTGAAGAGTAATGTGTGAGGAAGTAGCCTACATGAAAAGACCTCGTCCACGTAGGTCTGCCTGGAGCTGACAAACACCTGTTCTACTTAACCTGTAATGAGTCCGCAACTCAGATCCGTCTTGTCCGTTTTTTGTCTGAGAGAGCGATCCTAAGAAAAACAGAAATGGCAATAAAGGGGAAAAATCTGGAACAATATTGCTTTAAAATCTCTTCCATTATGTTTGAACATATAAAAAAAATATCTGGAATGACCACATCAAAAGCTATAAATTGAACATTACAGAACCCCCGTGTTCTATTTCCCCCTCTGGCCTTTTACTCACAAAACTGGTTTGTGAATTTGCAGTGAAGACATGACTTGTCCTTATAAAGGTCATACCTTGGCTATGTTGATTATATTACCTGAAAGACAGGTAGCATTTTTTTTTTTTTTTTTTTTTATAGTTTGGGAAGGGTTGGTTGCAGGCGAAACAGGAAATGAAGAGTTTTGGGGCCTGTCTGTCCACGCTGATCCTCCAGCTAACCGGGAGGCAGCAGGGGCTTGAGCGAGAGCACTCAGATGTGAGGTCATGGGTTCAAAGCCCAGGTGTTGTGCCTTGCAGCAGGACACTTCCCAGTCTAAACAGTGTAAATGATTTTAGAGAATGTAGAGGTTAACCCGAGATCAAAGAGATCCACCTCTGAAGAGACTCTTTCTACTGTATCTGTCAAAGACATCAGTTTGTAAACACACTAATCTGCTCCTGTCTGGTGTGTGTGCTTATTCAGTGTCCTCACTTCATAGGTAATATTGTGCTTGATATTAGCCTCTGAATAAAGCGGTCAGATTGTTAATACATTTGCCAGATTATTGCAAATTTAAGTAAACCACTCGATTCCAGATAACTTTAAATAAAAGTTAAACATTTATCAAATTCAATTTTCAATTTGTTGTCCAAATGAGACAAGCATGTCAGTGGATGTAAACTGTGATATTACAGCAGAAGAGGAGAAAAAAAAATGTGCGCTGCCGGAGAATCCCAAGAACACGCAGCTACTTCCTTTTGATTCCCATTTCATTGATTTAATTTCTCATCCTTAAGAGATGTCACTTTGTCTGGAAATGTATTCATCCTGCATATGCGACTCTTAATAACGCTAATCTTTTTGCCAGAGCAGAAATCTCATGGAGGGATAATCTGAGATAAATATAGTTAATTGAGGCCAGGTGAACTTTCTTTATCAGCAGCACAGTCAACCAATCTGAAGTAAATGTGATAATTAGAACGGAGATGTCTTCACCGAGAACAGAGCGTGGTCCTGTCCCGCAGCCATTTCCCTCAAATTATATCTGATTTCACAACACATCAGAAATCTATATCAAATTAGTGGGCTAACGAATGCAGTAATGTTTCCCATAGACATATGTAAACATGATAATCTGGAAGCAATAAGAAAGAAATACGTCTGCTACAATTCAATTCAAATCCTCAACTGACATGTGTTTCTTAAATGACACTACAAAACTTTAACATCATTTTTATAATATGGCTAATGCAGCAAACAAGATGTACCGTCTCTCTGAGAGAAAACAGATCTGAATCGGATGAAAAACGAGAGCTCCTCTTTCCCTTCACTTTCCTGTGAGGTATGAAAGGGTGCTCTCTTTGGCCATACATGCAGCCTGTGCTCCTCTGAGCCTGACCACCATTAACACCCCTGAGGAACCATGTCCTAATTACTCATTCAGCTTGACAGAATCTCCTTAATTACAAACTTCATTAGCCTGCAGGACTTTGTTTTTCTCCAGAAAAGGAGGGAGCAGGGGACAGCTTGGGCCAAGGTGCAGTGGAGGCGAGGGGTAGGTGCTTTAGCACCTTATTCCTCCATGCATTTCTTTTTTTTCTTTTTTTTCAAAGATGTTAAGACCTCAGTCAGAGATCTAATTAGATTCATAGTGAGAATCAGACACCTTTTAACTAGCCTCTGGAGTCCCCCTAAAAGGACAGTGAGATCCAGGGTAAGAGAGGCACAGAGAATTAAATGGACCTACTACTGCCTTTCATGTGTGAAGTGGTCTGACTTGCCATGTCCTCACCTCCAAATACAAAATAACCTGCAGCACTTACACACCCTGCTGCCATTATACCTCGCTTATAAACACATAGGAGAGCCTTTGGGGGGAGGGGAGGACAAAAGCTGCAACAAGCTGCCATGTGCAATGGCAATTGGACATGAAAAGACATATATTGCCATTAACTCGTTTATACATATTTTATACTCACTGTTGCACCTGATTCTTCTCACTGCTGTTTCATTTATCTGAGAGAGCGTTGCACACTCTTGTAGATCATCACACATCACATGGCTTCACAGTCTCGTTACATGTGTTACTTGCGTTTAGAGTTCATATGTTCACACTGCATGTAATTATATGGTAAAATGGACTGCATTTATATAGCACGTTTGTAGTCTGTCAACCACTCAAAGCACTTTACCATGTATGTCTCTTTCACTGGCATTCAAACGCTGATGGTGCAGCATCAGAAGCAGTTAGGGGTTCAGTGTCTTGCTCACGGACACTTTGGCACATGAGCCGGGGATCGAACCAGGAACCGGAACGATTACCAGACAAACCGCTCTGCCTCCTGAGCCACGACGCCCACCTTAAGCAATTATATGGTAGACAGCACTGCTGTTGGAGAAGTAATCATTTCACCTTAGGCTTACATAAACCCAAGAAGTTATGCTTGTTATTAATTAGAAGCTCATGGAAACTCCACTTGAAATCGTTAGACAATGTTAGCATCCCTCTCCTTCAATGGCTAAGCTCTGCAATGTGCAGCAAGAACATTATGAGTGAATGAGAGTGAATGATTAGCAGGTATAATTTGGGTTTGTTTCTCTCTTGAAGGTGCTAAGGTGTTCATTGTCCCATAATACATGTCACAACCTGAATTACTGCTACCAATCATTTACACCGTCTGTCAAGCAGTGCTCCAGCTCCCCGAGCAGTCACACAGAGACCCCACATTTATGCTCAGAGCAAACAACTGAATGCGTCTCCTCTGCTTCTAAATGCTTAAACATGTCAGTGTTCAGATGTCATACACATCAGCACACTGTATTTCCCCCTTTAACACATTTTGAACACATGGCTGCACTTTTTTTTTTACAACAGGGAATTCAAGAACTTCCACCGTCAATGGAAAGCAGTAACAAACATGGACCTTCTCTTACTTTTTTCATTCTGTATATTACTTCCATGTTTTGCATCCAGCTTGTGCTTCATCGCAGCTGGAGTTGCAGCTTTCAGTCCTCAGGCTGATGAGACAAAACCACTTCTTTAGTATTTGTGCTGAGCATACAGTCAAAATGTTTTTAGCCACAACCCAGGACATCGCAGCGTTTTTTTCCACTAGGAAGAGCAGAGATACCCACCAGCTACCCCCAAACTCATACTCACACTCATACTAGATACACACACACACACACACACACACACACACACACACACACACACACACACACGCACACATCCCCCACAGAAAATATTGTTTGTGAATATTAGTCATGTTAAAACCAACTTCAAGCGTCTGTTAGGCGGGTGGCGGCAGGGTATTATGACAGCACTGACCAGAGAATTGGCACAGCTTTGCATCGATGCCACAAATAACTTCAGTGTTATATGAAAAGCTAACGAGAGCTGGCATAAGAGTTTGGTCAGCATTCATGAAGACGCTGCATGAAGCTGAGGAGGAGCTGAAAGTGTCAAGAAATCCCTGCTGGTGTGTAATGAACGTTGTCTGTTGTGAATTTACAAGTTAATTGTCATTCTCATGTTCATCCTGGGAGAAACTTGTGAAGGGAGAAACTCAATGTCCCAAATAAAGAATATTTAAAGCGCTAGTCAGTGCTTTAAATTTGTGCTAGTTGTTATTCTTTTAAAAAGCTAAATATAAAGACTCACAAACATATGAAGTAAGCTACTTTTCCATTTTCTACAGTGTCTCTCAGTCTTTAACATATTTCCTCTCAACACAGACAAAATGATATATATTTTTATAGTATCTCCAAATTTGTGTTTAAGGAAGGTTAAAATGCCAAAATGGCACCACTTATTGGTATATGTTGTTACACAGGTGTTGTTGTGTTTTGCTCTGCTTTTTTTTTATATATACTTTCTTGTTGAGTTTTAAAGGCACATATATGGTGGGGTATTGCAAATAGCTTAGGATATAAATGCTTTGTTACTGGTCATCAGTAACAAAATCAAAACATTAAACTAGATATATGCAGATGGTCCATTGTAAAAGTGTTGTGCTGCTTTCAATTTTTCTATAGGACACAAACTGTGCAAGCTGATGTCATGCTAATTTGTAATTAATTACACAAAAACATCTATGTACCAAATAATTTTTAAAACAAAGACTAATTGAGGATTGGTTTGCATTACATCATTTAAACCAATGCGAGCAATGCGTAGTTCTAATAATAAATTTCCTGCAAAATCACTCCAGGGACAGAATAATAAAAATATATATGAGGCTATAAATAAATAGCATTTACTCATGTGAGGTTTGTTTTGGTTAAGTGCTTCACTTTTTCAACACCAATCTATTTTAAAAGCCCTTAATGAAAACTCCAAAGATCTAAAATTACATTTTAAATGTGTATCACAAGCGCAGTTGACTCTCATGTTGAAAAAGAATAAGGAAAAGCGATGCAACATCCATTATCCGAGTGCACACACAGGCTCCTGTCCAAGGAGTCCTGCACTACTTTATGCTGCCTCCCTTTCCAGACTCTAAGCACTCAACTGCTGTCAGACTCAGCCAACAGAAACTTGATATTTCATGTTTTTAGGGGGCAGATTTTTTTTCTCCCTCCCAGCTACCAAGAGGGGGAGACATAGCGAAGTTCAGACGGGTGTAAAGCAGGGACAGAAGAACAGGTGCCCACAGTTTCACCTGTCTGCTCAATAACCCAAACACCAGCCGCTATATTCCATTCCGCCTCTAATCGTAGCCACATTTACAACAGAAGAAAAGTGAGTTAAGAGTCCAGTTTTAGATGTGAGCTCATTTCATTGGAGAGGACACTAAACACGAACAGAAGAATTAGCTGCCTTCATATGGCTTTGACACAAGAGCAATGTAGCTTCAACAAGCTGCTCTTAGCCTGCAGCAGGTTATACAGTCTCTGCTGTTACTTTCTAAAGTACCTGCTGGTTTGTGCCACGGCAGCAGCCAGCACGCAGATAGACCATATCAGTGCTGATGATGTGGGAGGGGACTCGCAGGTCAAGAGACACAGAATAGTTCAGCAGGCACATGTGATATATTTAGTGAGGCCATTGTTTGTTTTATTTAGGGAGCGAATTGAGGATTTTCCAAACTGCGGGGCCCCTGAGGTATTTTATCAGGTGTACAGTCCACCATATGTTACACATTAGTGCGCTGAGGGGAATGCTGGTTGCAGATACAACCTATAAAAAGTTTTCAGTTTGGACCTACAGAGGACAGGGGGTCGACAGTTGCTCTCTTCAGAGCTGCTGGAGATGTGGGAAACACTTATATGCAAATGAAACTGCATCACATTACAGCCCACATTCCCCCTATCAGTAAAGAAAATAAACCTTAGGAATCTGTGGCATCTCAGCAGAGCATAAGAATATTAATGCATTGAAAATAGATGTTTACTGCTAAAGCCATAATAAGTGGGAAAACAGCTAATAAAGGCTGTGAACTTTCTTACTAAACTGAGCCGTGCCTGTGCAGCGTGGTCACGGCTCGGGGCAGGCCGGAGTTCAGGCAGATGCTGGAGGTGTCTGTGGACTCTGTGCAGGGCATTGTGGGACGGAGGCCAAAAAAAGAAGCCCGACAGAAGGAGAAAGAGGCGTCTGTTGCAGGTGGAAACAAGTTTAGTGTTTCTGAATCGCCAGCTCTCAATGATTATTCCAACGGGAAACGGCCATTTGTCACTTTGCAGGTCTGCGGCATCTCTGGGCCGTGTGTTGTCTGCGTGGTGACCTCAGTGAACGTGGGTAATGGAGCTCCAAAGCCCACTGAGTGAAACTCTGCATGGGTCTGTCAGAGTAGCTTGTAATGTGGCTCTTGGCTTCGTTCATCTATTAACAATCACATATTGGTGCCAGGCTCGTTGTGTGTGTGTGTGTGTGTGTGTGTGTGTGTGTGTGTGTACAGGCTCTATTGTGATGGAGAATAAAAAAGAAAATAAAAATTGACAGTTAATAGCAAAATAAAGAATTTTTATACAAATGCAACATATTACTGCAGCAATTTGATACTTCATTTAAATCATCATTTTGGTTTATATATTGACTATAATCTATTGTCTGGCTCACTGCAGTCAAGAGTTTAGGCTTTAACCCGAACGATTTGTGTCATTGAACGCAGCAGGCCCATACATGCTGCATTCAATAAACTATGTGTGTAATCATGCACTTAAACGTCTCATCTCCTTCAAAATCCAAATTAGAAATCGAATCATGTCCATAACAATAAAACGAACGTGTAATTAAAACTATTTTCGCGCCTGCGCAGTTGTGTCCACGCCGGTAGAAAGTCGGTGGAGCAGTTACTCAGTAAGTGCTGACTGTGTGTGATGGCAAATTTGAAATCGCTGCATTTGGAAAAACATAATCATGAGAGCACATCGCGGCAGCGGACGCCCCTCCCTCGTTATCAATAATAAAGACAGAAACTGAATCCGAGGCTCCGATGTTTAATTTATTATGATGTAAGCTATTTGAAGGCTGATTGTATGGTAATTGCTCATTAGTCTTGTATATTTATCGCTGCACCTTATGTCAAGGCCAAGGGAGCTGTGTAGGGTTCATTCTCTCGTTTCAAGGATCAATTTCAGAGGCAATTCGTGAGACAGGACAGATCAGGTTTGTGACAGCACCGGCCCACAGGTGCCCCCTCAGAGCCGAGATGCTCTGTGGAATAACGGCAGAAAGGGCCCCGCGCCCCCCAGGACCCAGACAACATGCTGACAAACTATCCAAAGCCCTCCTTTCAAAAGCCACTTCTCCCGATCAATTATTGACTTTCAGCACTAATGCGAAGCCTGTCTTCCGCCTATCCCCTCCCTCAGCCGCTGTTCACATTAGTGGTGTCAGCGGACGTAATTATACCTACTAATTGCAGATTAGAGGTTTTGGGTCAGTGGGGTCACTTGATAGGACCGAATACTCTTTTCAATGACGGATAATCATTTCAGTTGCAGGCTAAATGTTTAATGCAGCGAGGCTTCGGTCCAAAAAAATGTCCGAAACCGGCTCGATCGTGAATATTTAAGGAATAATCAGAACTGTCCACGCGCTGTGACGTTTCATGGAGAGTTTGGCGCCTGGACGGGAGAAAGCTGAAGTTTAGATAAGCAGGTCAGCAAAGGTCCCCACAGCTGGCCCTTAACGCACAGCAGGAGCGACTGGAGGAAGGATCTGATATATGAGGGCCCACTTCACATCATAACACACACACACACACACACACACACACACACACACACACACACACACACACACTGTTTGAATTCTGTCCAAACCAATTATATTCATGTGACCTTAGTCTCAAATTGCGCTTGATCGTCCATTAATAGGAAGTGAAAAGAAGAGCGCGCTGAATTTTTAAGATGCAAAGAATTCATGTAAATATTAGACCAGCTCCGTGGTTTGTTACGAACATGCGCACTGCGATTTTTTTCGATCATTTAGGATCAGCCAAATTTTGACAAGTGCAAACTTAAATATAGAACACCTATCCACGTGTTATTATTATTATTGTTATTTAAAATATTTTGATGGGTGCCTTAATTTGAAATTTAATTTTTTTTTTTAATATAAAGACAGTCGGCCAATACACCGGTGTTTTACTTTTGTAAATTAGGGTTTTACTTTTTTCATCATAATCTGTCCGCAAAAAATATTTCATTTGATTTCTTTCAATAAACAGAGTAACAGCCATTTTTTTTTAAAGAGAAATGTGTTCAGGTTATAATCAAACGGGTCTAAATTAATCAAACTGTGCCAGGCTCTAATGAGAAGCCTGTCCTGTCTCCTGTGTGTCCATACAGGCGCACAGAGGGGGGGAGAATGCGCCAAATTTGTTTGCGGCGGATCAAGGCTCACCGCCTCCACTGCACTTTCTTTATCTTAATTCCAACTTGAAAAGATATAATTATCTAGTTTGAACAGGACTGCTATCAAATCCTTCTTTATAGGCAGGGAAGGGAAAAGCTCGAGTGGATTGTGAAGCTCTGAGCCGCTCGGTGTTGCCCGAGATAGGAGTAATGAAGTTGTGGAGTCCGGAGATACAAAGGGCATTAACCTCATTAGCATGAAACCTTTTCTTCTAACTATTGTGGGACCCTTTCAGTCCTCTAATCCCCCCTATTTCAAAGCTGGGTTTGTAATAAAGCTTTTAGGTTTTTTTTTTTTCAAAGCTAATGGTATTCTCTAAAGATTTTTATTGCTGTTATAATCTATGGGCCGATTAAGAATTCCCTATATGACCCCCCCACCCCCCACCCCCCCCAGCCCAAACCACAAAAACAGCTCTTTTTAGTTTATGAAACAATTAAACAAACACATGCACCTTGCACCAGAAAACACTGAAGTTGTGCTTGTTGTGTGTGCACCAGAAAAAAAAAAATCATAATCCAGTTTTTAAATGTGTGTGATTTAAAACTGAGCTGCATGTGTGCATTGTTTTGCTGTTGGTTTGTTTGTGTGTAAATAGGGAATCATTTCCTGCTGTAAATAGCATCTTTTTTAGTTGAGCCTACAGGCTCCTACAGAACTCCTGTATGCTGTTCCCGCTCAGTCCAGAGCAGCAGCCTGCAGCATGATGGAGCCTACAAGACAAGATTTTAAACAAAGATCCCATTTTGCGGCGCACTGCAACCTTCCCTTATCGCGTCGTGAGGGGTAGTCAGATTGTACTAAATTATGTCCAACCAAGCCCCCTTGGATCCGTGGATTAAGAGATTAAAGTGGACCACTGGGCAATGCATCCCCTTTCCCCCCTCATATTACTCGCATGATAATTGCCCAAACTGATTTGCACCTTCACAAAAGCTTGCAGAGACTCTTTGTAGCCGGAGCGGAGCAGAGGCTGCAGCCCCTCTAAAAATAAGACTAATGCCGTCCACTTCAGACTGAGAAACAAATGCAGAGCGCAGGACAACAAATTACAGGCTGCAGCGTTTTTCCTCTGTGTGTTTTCAAATGAAACTCCAGTGTTTCTGACGCCACATCAGCAGACCTCACTGCGCCACATTATTCTGTCTGATGGCAGCAAATGAGAAGAAAGATCATCGCCCTAAAAGCTTGGTTTAGTCAGAGGCCTCCATTCAGCTGCTCTGTGTAATCAAAAGTCTATACTTTTACTGCGCGCAACATATTGATAAAACTTTATTGACAAAATATTGACAATTACATACTTCTTGGAAGTATACTTTGTGTTAAAATTGTAGCAAACTTAACACAAACACAAAAATTATTTACATTCTGTAAAAGAGGGTTTAACAGAAACATTAACTTTTAGCATTTCTGTACATGGAATACGCTCAGTGCTTGAAGTTTTTTTTTTTTTTTCTCAATTCTTGCATTTTTAGTCCTTCGTGGCAACTTTCAGTGGAGGGTCAAGTCCTGACAGAAGGCTGCATGGGGCCACAGCGACACATTGGTAAAGCTTTAGGTTAAAGGAATGTCCTGATGCCTTCCCTTTAAGTACTTTATCTGTGGTCTAATTCACTTTTTAGAAAGAATTTTTTTTTTTAAATCGAAATTCACTTTTTGTTCTCTTTTCTTTAAAAAACACTATAACGCAGCACCGCTACTTCATATGTTTTCACAATCACTTTTACACGAGAATCATTAATTAAAGACTGCACACTTTGTAAAAAGGAAGAAGCACGACATCTCTCAGTTTGAAAATAGAGTTAAAAACAAAATTGAATTTTTTTTTCTTGGTTTGAGAAAACTTGTCAAATTAAAACAACTACCAGGAAAAAACTATACCATGCAATTCAAGTTTTACAAAAGCTGTTTGGTGTTTTGGTATCTTGAGTGGAAACGTTTTTTTAATTTAAAATAAAAAAACCTTCTGTGCAAACGTCCAATATGAATTGGAGAAAAAAAAAAAGAATTGGTTGGTGGTAGATGGGGGTTGTAGTGGTGGTTGGTTGGTGCGTGGAAGGGTGCAGGTAGATGGACTGAGACACTGTCAGTCACATTTTCCCGGGTCGTTTGGATTGACAGACCCACATGGTGACAGCACTGCCACCAGTCGGGTTTCTCTCACCCTCAGCTGCCGATCTCCGGAGATCTGAAATGTGACATTGGCTTTTTACCCTCTCATTGTCTCTACACGGCATCCTTTATCCATGTCCTCCTTCACACAGACGCTTATATAGTCTCTTGTTTTTTTAATCGTCCGAAGTGACATCGATTTCCTCTGGGCTCGCCTGTTTAGTCGCCAGTCTCCACCGGTTTATGTGATGCGATCCTTTCTTCTTCTGCTGAGACTCCGAGCCCTCCTCCTCCAACTTCTGCCGCTTGAACTTCGTCCTCCGGTTCTGAAACCACACTTTTACCTGAAGAGGGGGGGAAAAGAAAGAAAAGAAAGAAAGAGAAAAAAACTGGATCAGTATCACGAGATAAACCGGGATTGGCTAGTGCGTAAAGCCACGCGTAAAAGGGACACATTGTTTGGGTAGCAGGGCTGAATACAAGCAGGCAGCGGAGCAGTGGAAATAAAAAGGTAAAGTGTGACCTGCAGTTGATGATCACAGAGCAAACAAACTCCAGAATAAACTATAATCAATTATATTCTCACGGAAGTATAAACACGTGCATTTAAATAATCAAATTATAAATATTACCCTAATATATAATATTAATTTATGGCACAGAGAGTGAACTCAGCCTCTAAGAGGTCAGTCACCCGGTGCAGGTTATCATCCAGAACATCCCACAATATCCTTTTTTTTCTTTTTTCTTTTTTTTTTTTAAGGAAATAAATTGAAGGCAACGAGCTGGAATAAACAAAGATATTTATTTATTGACTCACAAACATCTGATTCTGGAAAAACTTTTGACGCCTCACATAAAGTAGGTCAGAGGATTTTTTTTTTTTTTTGTGTGTGTGTCACAATAGCAGCTTCTATTAGTGCCAGCGTGTAAATGCAAACGAAATAAAGGCATCTAATCCATGTCACATATTTAACATATATTTTCACACACTCCTCTGAATCGACTCAGCTCTGTTCAGAAGAGGCACCGTGGGGAATTAACAACATCTTAAATCGATAAATTGTCTGTTCCTGCTTTGTCACCCTTCAGCCCCCTTTAGCTCTTAAATGGCAACCGAGGTGCATTTAATAAGCCTTCAGTGGGCTAATTGAAGAAGGTGATGGTTCATTTCTCCCTTCAGCTCCTCCAAAGGCCCCGCCGTCCAAAAGCAGCCGCGGCGGACAAAAGACAGCGGGCTGATGGGCTCAAACAGCATCTTAAATATGGCAGGGGGAATTCACTGAACCCGCCTCGCTCTTTGTATCGCCTATCCCATAAAATGGTTAACTGGTTAATTTGCCCTCCATTTTGAAAGGCAACATTCTCCCCCCAAAACAAAGTAATTCAACCCCTCCTGAAATGAGGTTAGGCCTATACAATGACGGTGGATGGGGTCCAACAGAAAGCCTCTGTCTTTCACTGACAACATGCATTTATAGAACCTGGTGTATAGAAACAATTTGGAGGCTGATTATTTCAAAATGATTGTTTTCCAAATGACTCTGCTCCTCTTTGTTTTCATGCGTCAATGTTACAGCGGCCTGCTTTTAAAAGGCTCCTGACGCACGGTGCCACGTCCAGGAAAAAAACTAAAATATCACACACATACAGTCCACTACATCAGCCATGATGTGAGAAATGTCTTTTTATGATAGCAATAAAAAGGACTATAAAGTGCAAGTGAGCAGAACATCACACAACACCCTGAAACAGCAGTGAAATTAAAAAAAATAAAGCAAAATGAAATAAGAGCATTGTTGGCGTTCGCAGGAGAAATAAAGAGGCAGCATGTGGAGGTTGATGATAAAGCAGATGCAGTGTTTCTTACCTGAGTTTCTGTGAGGCTAAGGCTGTGGGCGAGCTGTTTTCTTTCTGCTCCCACCACGTAATGGTTTTTCTCAAACGCGTGTTCGAGCCGCAGGAGTTGCGAAGGTGAAAACGCTGTCCGGATTCTTTTGGGCTTTCTGGCCAGCGCGTTGTGCAAAAGGAAACTCTCTGGACTCGTTTCATTACCTGGAGACGAGCACAAAACGAGGATCTGTCAGGGTCTTCTCTCTTTCTTTTTATTCTATTATAATATAAACATTTCCCTAACAAACAGCAGGCCTGCGCACAGCTATCAAACACTAGTGTCTGAGGACAAGACTGGAAATAAAAGAAAAAATCTTTTATGGAAAACGTGTCTATATTTCAGTTATTGTTTAATGTAGAGTTTCTTCATCTAACATTAGTGAAGCCACCGCGCGAAGGACAGAAGGAAACAAAACAAAGCAGAGGTATAATCCTGGGCCTAATTCAATTAGCTCACAAACAGCCTTTGTAAACAAAATCGCAGGTAAAATCCAAACAGCATCAAGACGTTTAAATAAACAGCAGCCAAATACCACTTCAAGAAAAATTAATTCACAATCACTATCTGTAAATTACGATCATTACATACGAGCTTTTTAATTTGTCTGAAAAAAAACAAACAAATTATAACAAATTAAATCCCATAAAATGAGCAAACAAAAGAAAAAAATAATAAACGAATTTTTTAAGAGTCTAAACATCTCACAGGACGAGTCAGTTTAATTAATAAAAATAAAATCACCCCAAATCTGGCTCATCTCAGCCTCAGAAAATTAACAATAGGCTCCTCAATTAAACATCCACATTATTTCATTTTTTCCCTTTAAAGCAAAAATGTTTCTTCACCGTTAAAACTCTCTTCAATCTGAAGTGATGAGCAGAGATGCTTTATTTTCCTTTTTATGTACAAATATGACAAAATTGCCATTGGTCTGTTTTTTTACAGCCCTCAATAGACGCAACAGACGCAACAGAAGCCAAGATAACAATTCTTTCTTTATTCTACATTAGTCTACTTTTTTCTAAATGAAGAAATTCATTATAGGCTCATTTTAAGTGAAATAATCCTTTAAATAAGTGTCTGTTTCGCCTGAGTCTGTTCGAGCCTCACACATTTTAATTCCAGCTACATGCTGCTCTCTGAGCTGATGGACACAACAGAAATCTGTCTTCTCTCTCCAGCCGCTCGGCGCGATTCGTGCGTAAAAGTCAACCGAACGAAACACTTCGATCACTTACCTTGAAATCTGTGACCCAAGTACCTATATCTGTGTAATAACCAGGGGTAGAAAGTTGAGGGGTCCCTTTGCTGGCTGGCAAAAAGAGGGTGCGGACTGTGTGAGGAGGAAAGCGGGTGAGCGGCCAGAGCGTGCGGCGGGGCCACCGGATGCACCGGGACGGCGGAGTTTGGCGGATGAGAGACCGCCTCGGCGAACACCAAGTCCGGGTTAGAGTAGACGCCCCTGCCGCCGGAGTGAAAGCCGTTCAGAAAGGGGTTCATCTGGCCGGAGTTTGCATAGCTGAGAGCCGCTGGCCTGATGGGCTCCTCGGAGCGGGACGCCGGTACAGGATTATCCTTCGCCACTAAAGACTCTATAGTAAAACACCTCTTGGGTGTAGGTTGAAACATGGTCTGATAGTCCAGATTCCCCAGTTTAAGTTAAAGTCGTCGGAGGCGCTCTCGCTTAAAAAATACTCCACACCCAAGAAAGGGGGAAAGTTTCTGCGCAGTAAATAAGTTGGGAAAAGGCGGCAGCGCCGAGAAAGCCAAAATAAAAAGTGCTCGGCTACTCCCAGACTAATCCATGGATGTGATCGTTTTCCTCGCCAGGTTCGTGCAGGCAGATTTGTTAGTTCATGAGCCTAATTAGCGCTGCAGTCCCATAAACAGCTTCCTCTGAAAGCTGTAATGGCATGGTGATTGGTCGCTGCCGCTGCTGCTCGCCTTAAGGTGGAGAAGGGGAAGACGCTTAAAAAGTGCGTCAATGGGAAGCAGGGGCGCGGAGAGGCGGACTCGAACGCGCAACACGGAACGGATTCGTCCAGAGAGGAGCCCCCCGCGCGCGCGCGTACACACATACACTCATGTACGCACACACACAAACTCACTCACACGCGCACATATCTCCAGGACATTTAACAGACTGAACCAGTAGGCTAGAAAAGCTCAAGGTAGCTGCTTATTTGTATTTAAGGCCTATGACAGGTTCAAACTGATTTATATATATGTATGTATATATGTAATGTGCCATGACGCGGTTATATATATATATATATATATATATATATATAGTATAGTGTGTGTGTGTGTGTGTTGTGTGTGTGTGTGTGTGTGGTGTATGTGTGTGTGTGTATATGTGTGTGTGTGTGTGTGTGGTATGTGTGTGTGGTGTTAGTACCAGCAAGTGATTATTTTTAATTATGCACAACAATGTTGCGCAAACATGAAATCAGCTCCATTAAAGTCTGTTTCCGAGGCTAATATTTAGCACCAGTTAATTGCGCTTTCAGACGGGCCTCGCTCATTTCTCCTCATGTTGCTTTTCTCTCTGATTTCTGTGGGGAAATGGTTCTAGTTTCGTTCCTGCTCGGCTTCATTCGTCTCCAGGTTCTATCAGGTTCAAATAGAACAGTGATGGATGGGATGTCTGGGAGACACCAGAGACACAAACAAGCTTTAGCCAAGATTTAGAGCTTTTTGTCAGCTGCGCAGGACGCGGCATGAAGACTGACAGAGTCTCCAGAATTCACTAACACCTTCCCACTGATGAGTCGCTGTGTGTCAAACTTGCTCAGGGCTAAATGCTCAGGTGTGTAGTGGAGCTGTCACCCCTGTGCGTGGATCAGTGAGTGGAGAGCAGCAGCACAAAGCTGCAGCCATGGCCGCGCATCGAGGGCCTGTATACAGCAGTCATACACACCAACATCACGCCGAGGTACCGTGATGAGGCGGGTTAGACATGAGCAGCTGCACCTCTGACACTGTGGTTCCCAACTTTAAGTTTCTTTATATGATTATTTATGTTTATATTTTTATTTTCTTTTTTAGTTTTAAGGGAAAAGGGGATAAAGAAGGTGATTATGACTGTAGATGCTGGGAAATTCAATTTGAACACAAGATCATAACAGAGGACAGATCTGAACGCTCTAAATATTAATTCCAAAGTGAGATTATTATTATTATTGTTATTATTGTTATTATTGTTATTATTATTTAAATTATTATTATTATTATTATTATTATTATTGTCGTCGCTGACTTGTAATCTATCAGTGCTGGTTTATCGACAAGTCTACTTCAGGTTTTATTTTGGCGGGTAGATTAAGGCTCTGGAATAAAATACAAACTACACAGTATAATAGGCTCGTAAAGATGTCAGAGCACCAACAGCTGTACAACACACAATACGCAATATGAGCTGACGTTTTAAAAATGTCTGAACACAGATTATACAGATTACACGATTATTATTATCAACACTGACGAATCATTTTTATTTGAACTTGGTTAGTCAGTTCATTTTGTAAGGTAGAGTCTTTTATTTTATATCATCTAATAGATATCAGTCAGTGTCTTATATTCTTATCTTTTTCTTCTTCTTCTTCTTCTTCCTCTTCTTCTTATCATCATAATTATTATTATCATTATTGTTATCATTATTATTATTATTATTATTATTATAGTAAATCGTAGCTATAAACTGCAGTTAAATTCAAAACCATTTGTAGTCAGATAAACATTTATTCAGTAAAAACTTTGTTTTGTTTTTTTGTTTTTTTTACAACTCCAGCAGCTTGATACTGGTTTGCTAACTGACTGCACTGACCACTGGCTGCATGTTAATATCTGAGTTCTTGAGTTTTACACTGAGTTAACTGCTGATCATGGACACGAACCAACAGGCTGTAGCTGCTTTCACACGGTGAAGCGTCTCGGTCTCTCCACCTCTCCACGGTGCCTTACGGACCTCTAGTGGTGGCGACATGGCAGCGTGATAAACTGCCCCAAAACTGGGGTCAGAGGAGCTTTAGGGAACTGAAGAACTGAGATCCAGCAAGTCCCCAACAAAATGTAGAATGATTTAATTCAGTGATTCTCAGAGTGGGAGTTGGGGAATCCCAGGGGTCGCCAGCAAAAAGGGGAATACTTATTTTTCACTATTTCATCCATAAGTAACACAATGACAGAATGTATGACTATTTGAGTCATGGGTTTCAAACACTTTCTGTAATAAAATAGAAAAGAAAAATCTAAAATCTCACAGAGGGGGACCCTGGGACAATATCTAATCAAATGGGGGTCTGTGGTCTAATTTGTGCCAGTTTAAGGTCCTTGATGTGAAAAAGGTTGAGAGCCTCTGGTCTAGTTGCACTGGTGCTGTACTAGAGCTGATGCACATTTGTTTTCAAAGCACCTACACAGTCTACCACCACCATTTGTCAGAGGTACTCAAAGAGTTCACTTCTGGTGATATGGACCAACACAGATACTGAAGATGTTTGTAAAATCGGCTAGTCTGACATCTTAAGTTACTGATTCACTGCCTTTCATTGTTCCTGACTTTTAAAACAAAGAAATTACTGTCTGCAACCTCTTCACAAAGGCTGTAGTTTTGTCTTTTCTCCTGATAGATTTCCTAAGCATTACATTCATAGTAATTCTCACATGCACTCCTTGTCCTGGGACCCCTCTGGACCCATCCCAACCTGGGAACCACTGTCTTAAGTGACTGAAGTATACTGTATGTTTAATGTTGATGTAGTAGTTGAGATAAAATGAGCACATAGGTGGTGAGCAAACATCTTTATTAATAAAGGCTTTATCTGTACACATGCAACCAGCTTTGATGACACTGATTGCAGTAAGATAGAAGCACACGCTGGATATTGAGTGAGATCAATTGAATACTCTAATACACATCAAAATGGAAAGTCCACTATGTCCTTAACAAGCAGCATCTGAAACATTAGATGAAGAGCAGAGATCAATGAAGCAGATGACAAATGCCATTACAAGAGATGTAGATCTGTGCCTTAATATAATATCTATGCAAAGGTTAATTATCCAAAAGAGGCAGTTGGTGATACACTGAATTTGCATTGAACGTTGGAGCAGGTACATTGGTTTTCAGTTGAAATCAGTTTCACTTCATCGTTTTAGCTAATAACACTCCCAGCCACTTGGGGCAGTCATGTTTGGATTAATGATCTGCATGAGGACTAAGTGCACACAAGTTCATTGGCTGATGGTTTCAGGTGGTCGAGAGCCTCTGGTTCAGAACTGCTCAAAGTAAAGATAAACAATTCCCAGGAAAACTACTGTCTACAAATATTTCATTCAAAAGAATAACGCACGAGTATCAGGAGCTTGTAGCCATTAATCTATCATCATGGCTAAATGGATACTGAATTTTTTTTTTTCAAAACCAATTTATCATCATCTGAGCCAATTAGATGCAGAGGCTGTTGCTCTCAGCGACGGACAGTGGTCCAGCCGTCATCATCCGTCTCATTCTTGGTGCGACGAGGGATTTCTCTATCTGAACGCCAACCCTTTTCTCCTTCACCATCACGGTCGCGTTCTCTGTCTCTGGGCCGGTCCCTGTCCCGCTCCTCGCGCTTTTCTTCACCTCCACCTCCACGACGCCAAGAGCCTCCTGAGGAAACAGAGATGCTCATTAGGTGACATTCAAGCAGCAACATGTTACAAGTAACAAGTTTGATGGGTATGTTTTTAAGACACCTGCTGTAACAGTGAGTAAACAGGTAAACACTGACCTCTGCTGGCTGGAGGATAAATGACACAGTCTGGGGGTGTGACTGATGATGGCCACAATGTTTTAATCATACTCATTAATCTGAACGTAAGCCTCAATGTTACTGAAGGTTTTGTTGAGCCACAAACTGTACACATATTTTGGCTTAAAAAGACGTATTTTCAACAGCTTTTAATTATGTCACATCTTTAAGGAAAACTATTTGCCTATGTATCCTTGACATGTGTCATTCCTAAATCCTGCTCTGCTTACCCTCTTCGTTCTCTCTGGGTGGGGCTCTTTGCTCACGGTCATCTCTATCACGGCGTTCACCACGGCGATCATCACGATCACGACGATCCTCGCGGTCGTCCTCTCTGCGAGACTCTCTCCAGCTGCTGCCCCCCTCCTCTCCACCTGCTCTCCTCCAGGGACCACCCTCCTCTCTGTGAAAACAAAGAGACAGCGATTAACAGTGACACGTCACTGTCCTCAAAAACAAATAAATTATATCAACACTCTGAACATAGATCTTCTGTTAGGCCCACCTCTGTGGGCGACGCTCTCTGAAGCGGTCGCTGGATCTTTCCTCTCCTTCACCATCATCGTCATTTCCACCACCACGGGGAGGTCCCCAGCTCTCCTCTCGGGCCTTCTCCCGCTCACGCCAGCCACCTGCAACTGAAGCATTTGCTCATCATCCTGTCAGACATTACATTAGGAGCTGCTGAGAGTCTGACTGTTGAATAAAGCTTACAGACTGTAAGACGTCTCTATCACTTATCAGCAGCTGACTGGCTACAGGCTTACCAGGTCTGCTCAGGGGTTTCCATGGTTTTGCGTCATCACCACCACGACGTGGCCCGTCATCCATGCCTCTCCTTCCACCTCTTTCATCATCTCCTCCTCTTCTGCCCCAGTCATCATCAGCCCCGCGTCTGGGACCCCTGGAGTCATCCATGCCTCGGCGGGGAGCTCTGTCGTCATCAAAGCCACGCCTGGGACCACGGTCATCATCAAAACCACGCCATGGGCCACGCTCCTCATCTCCACCCCTCCTTGGTCCGCGGTCATCATCAAAGCCTCTACGTGGACCACGATCATCATCCATCCCTCTGCGTGGAGGACGGTCCTCATCACCGCCACGACGTGGGCCTCTATCATCATCAAAGCCCCGACGGGGTCCTCTGTCATCTCCGCCCCTGCGGGGACCCTCTCCTCGCCTGAAGGGCACCTCCCTCTCCTCTTTGTCATCTTCACTGCCCTCCTGTCTCCAGTCCCTGGAGGGAGAGAGCGAGCACAGGTGTTGTTAGAGTGACCCCTCCTGGTTTAATGGAATCAACAATAAAAAAAGCAAAGCGACTGGCGTTACCAACACTCACCTGTCAGGCACAGGACGCCGCCGCTCTGAGTCACCTCCCTCAGTGCGCCGCGAGCTCCTCCATCCTCCCTCCTCCTTCTCACCCCATTCCTGTGGAAGCAAATCATACATATTGTACCATTACTTCAGGATCACTCAAAGGTCTGCAGAGCTCAGTCCTCATCAGTTCTTACCAGAAATATGTCGAATGTTTTAACCTGAAGTCTGTTTTTCTGCACTCAAATCAAATATATCACAATATTTTATGACAGATTATTGTCTTACTTGTGTTACTGATAGATTGGACCATTAAGCTACTAATTTATACACACGTGTATCCTTACACTAAACATTTGAACTCTAACTCTGTCTGGAAGTTCAGCCTCATCATATAGAAAATCTTGCATGAATTAATTTTGATTCTCAGCCCTGCTTCATATTTGCATGAAACTGTTGGCTCTGACCATGAGTTAAAGAAATAAAAAAGCTCATTTGTACCTTAGCTTTCTCCTCCGGCGGGCCCCTTCTCTCCTCCTCACGACGGCGTTCTCGCTCCTCAATCTCCTGCTGACGAGCACGCTGCTTCCGTTCCTGCTCCTCGAGCTTGCGCAGACGCTCCTGGTACTCCCTCTCCTCCTCCTCTCTCTGCTCTTGTTCCAGGCGTTCACGCTCCTCACGCTCTGTAACAAAAGTAAGAAAATAATGAGGGATGTTCAAACTACATTAGCTCTTGGAGTAAGAGCTACCACATTTTGCTCTGATTTAAAAAGCAGGATGCAGCACACATGGAGTGGCTGCCACAATTACAGTTGCCTCTTTATTCACTTTGTTATGTACCATGTGAAAACCAAGCAAAATAAAAATTTAATGCTGGGCAACAACTCAGCTCCTCCCTGTAGAGCTAATGTCCCTGAAAACAACCACTCGAACCACTACTGCTGACATTTCTACCACAGTTTCTTCCTGGATGTAAATGTCTGTTTTCTGTGGCACATGAAATTCTACCCCTCTTTTATCATGACAAGTTCTGTGTCTCAGTGCAAATTTATTACCTTTCTTGAGCTGCTCCTCGTGGATACGCTGGGCCTCTTCCTCTTTCTGGCGGTAGTAAGCATTACGCCTGTCCTCTTTGCGCTGTCTCTTCCTTTCTTCCAGACGCTTCTTCCTCTCCTCCACCAGACGCTCCTGGAAAGCTTTCAGTTTTTCCTTGAAAGACAGAACAATGAACATGAAACCACTGCCTCAGCCCTAAACACTCAGCTTAAGTTGATGGAGGGACTAAATGCTCTTACCTCATAAATGAAGCTACGGGCAGCGGTAATTTTAGACAAGAAGTTTTCTTTGTCCTCCATCATCCTCGACATGCGCTTCTTGTGCTCCAGAGCCTTCTCCCGCTCAACTTTCATGTTACTGATCTACAACAACAGGAAAGAAAGTAAATTCTTACACTGTGGATACTCATCTGAAAAACTTGAATTTCCTCACTTAGTGTTTCTAATTTTTTTAGAACCATATATATATATATATATATTAAACAGAATTTTATTTCAAAATACCCTCTCCTCCTCCTGGAGCTCCCACAGTTCCATGTCCTTGATACGCTGCTCCTCATAAGCCTTCTTGATGAGAGGAATCTCCTCGAGGCGTTTGGCTCTCTCAAAGTAGTCAATCTGGAGAGATATAACAGTCAGTGTCAAATTCTAATTCACATCAAGGTAAGACACTCAACACTGATGTCTCACTCAGTTACCTTTTTCTCCTGGTTTTTCAGACGCTCCTGAAGTTCCTTCTTCTCCTTCTCCAGCTGCTCCACCTGTTTGGCCATGATGAAGTCTGGATCCAGCTCCTCCAGGTCCTGCACAAAACACATTTGTTAGTCTCATGAAACTTAATATCACTATGACCTATTTCTGCAATATGGAGTTCAACAAAAATGTATTTTGGCCACATTTTACCTCAATGTCAATATCCTTAAAGGCCTTGGCTCCGAGTTCAGTCTTCTTGATCTGCTCCAGTCGTTCACGGACTGTCTTCTTCTTGATTTGCTCATGCTCCTGCATGATGCGCTCCTTCTCCCTCTCTTTGGCCTCCTGGCGCAGACGCTCCTCCTCAGCCTTGCGGACCTTCTGCATCTCAGCTTCCCGCTGCTCCAGCTCCTCCTTTTCACGCTGAATGTTCAGGCTCTCCAGGCGCTCCTTACGCTCTTCAATGGTCTGTCTACGAGCCAGGATACGCTGGTGATCCTTGCGGGCATTTTTCAGATAGGCAGCAATGGCCTGCTGGTTCTGCTCCTCACGCTCTTGCTGAGAAACGACAAAAACATCAGAATGCAGTTTAGTGTTGGAGAATAAAGCAGACTGTACTGGATTAATCTTGAATCAGATTTTAATATCACATGACCATACATGCATGTATGGTCATGTGTGCTGCATGTCATGAACATACATGCATGTATATTCATGACATGACATGCTAGCCTGTAAAAAGTTAATGTTGGTCACTGATCAGATGGTCCCAGCCTCTGTGTGTCTATACATAAGAGGTCAGTGAGAGGCTGACTCACCAGGATGGAGGCAGGCTTGATGACCTGGATGGCCTTAGCCAAGGAAGCAGACATGGCAGTCAGCTGGTTCCTTATCTGCTCTGAGGGCATGTTCTGTAGGAAAGGACCAACAGGAGCGTCCTCTTTGGTTGAGTAGTTCAGGTCAGAACCAAAGCTCAGAGTCCGAGAGGTGTGGTCGATTCGGACCTAAAAGGCAAAGCAAAATGTTAGATAAGTTAAGAAATGGCTTGATAACTTTTGTGTCATAACTGCATCCTCATCACTGTAAAAATACTTTTGATGGACTATCAAGGGTGACTAATGCATAATCCCTCCTGATGTTGATCTTACCTGTAGATCACAGTGTCGGGCAGCATCCACAATGGAGCGCTCCAGCTGGAAGGCGTCCACAAATGGAACCAGGGAGGCCAGACGGCTGAACTCGATGCTTTGATAAATCTGTGCAACCTAAAATAACAGATGCAGAATAATGAGAAAAGTTAGCATCATTACATTGAAGATGTGGTTTAGGAGGGCAGTCCAGGGAAATTAAAGACAAAAACCTGTTGCAGGAGCCTCAGGATGGTGTTGCTCTGCAGGTGAGGAACATACTGCTGCAGATCAGCCTCCTTCTCAGCCTGGTCTCTCACCCAGTTCAAAACCTGGTGGGAGAGTAAGTGTTAGCATACACTGGAATTAGAAATTAGTAGCTTCACTAATTTTAATTAATGAATATAATATGAACTTTTACTAAAAATCTGTGTCTGACAGATTTTTTACCTTGGTCACTCTTCCACTCAGTTTCAGAGGATGAAAGTCAACCTCCAGCCAGTTGTAAAGTTCTTTCACATCAGGTACAACATACTGCAGTAAATTAAATCTCACCTAGAAAACAAACATTAAAACATACATTTGTCAAATATCTTATTTATAATATTTATAATAATATTTATTATCAGCAGTTTTACAAGGTCAGGTAAAAAGTCAAAGTCAACTGATTTTTCTTAAAAAGACCATAAAGAGATTTTTTTCTGTTATTTGAAAAGCAACATTCAGGGACTCTTGAAACCTAAAACACTTCACAAAGCTGCTTTCTTGTGCACATAATGTACCATGTCATTGATGAGACTCTGGCGGGTTGGCGGAGACTGGAGGCCCAGGAGCGTGGCCAGCCTGCGGTGTTTCTCCACAATGATGCCATCCATGTCCAGCAGCCGAGCAATGTCAGTGCGCTCAGGGGTGATGGGTATGGAAAGAGTTGCCAGGAGGACTCTGGTGGACATCCTGAAGATGGAAAGTGTAATTAACCGTTTGATCGGCCACCAGAGTCAAACTTGTGCACTTCTCTGTAGATAAATAATAGATAAAGATACCTCTGCATCTCATCCTGGGTCAGATTCTTGCGCATCTCCCTGGACAGGTGATAGAGCCGGTGGAGAGTGCAGGCGTGGAAAAGAGCATTTCCAGATTTCCAGAACACAGTGGACACCTTGTTGTAGTAATTGGCCATCAGCTGGGGTTTGGGAGGCTTCTTGGAAAGAGCAAACAGTCCATGGATGTCCTCAACAGCCTTGAAAGCTTCCTGGAAATAGCAACAATACCGCATTAGTACCAATATCACTATTTTGCTCATGTATCGTCAATTTAATTGCAGAGGACATAAGAGGATTGTAAAAGTGTTTAGCTATTCTACAAGTCTTACACTACATTTTCTGCATCACTGAACATAATTATATACAAAGAGAGTTTCAGTGGACAGACCTGCCAGAGCTCCATGCTAATGGCACTGTCCAGCTGCACCAGACGTGTCTCCAGGTGCATAGACTGGCTCTCAGGGTTGTTCAGGTTGATGGCGGTGCTCTGGTTGTGGTGGCGCTGGATCTGCCCCAGATGCATACGCAGGTTGTCACACAGCTTGCGAAACTCAGCCTTGCGAGTGTACTGCAGGCAGAACTTGAATGCTGCAGAAAAGATGACCAGATATTATTATTAACAGCATTTAGTATGAAACATTCAACGTGTAATTTACCACTGATTTTTTTGCTTGTGTATTTTTGTTTTTTGAAATATTGACTATATTACTTTAATAACACAATCTTATAAACCGTAACCCTAACCCTTATCAAGTTAAGGATATAAGGCATATATATTCATATTTTCAAATGAGACCTATTAAAACATTAATTCGCTTTGTTTCTGGCTGAACATGATAGTGTTTATTATTTCAAACATGGTGCATATTCTGTACATATGTTGGAACTCTGTAACATCCACCTACATGAACATTTTTTTAAATTTTGTTGACGGAAAAGTATGCACCCTGGACAAATATGACAATAAATTCAGACAAACAGAGAAAGAATGAAATTAAAATGTACTTAAGACATTCAGTTTGTGTCATTACCTTGCTGGGCAATGTCATGATACAGACGCTCCACCTTGGAGTTGTTTCGGAGCAGGTCCAGGCACTGGCGGTAGGACTCCCACAGGAACTTCACCCAGGGAGTGAGCAGCAGGCGATCAGTACGATCCTGAGTGTCCTCTCCACTCACAGCACTCAGGAGCACACTGAAGTAACAACACACTCAACATTAATAACATATCATCATTGTAACACAAACGTAATAATTGCCTGATTATTTACAAACACTCATTCAATTAAATCAAGAAAACAACTTTGAAGTCTGTATAGACACTGGTTGCAGCCTAATTTCTGCATTAAAGACTTGGTCAATCTCACCTCTCTGGGGTCTGGATGTTGTCCAGATCCTCGATGTCCAGGACCATCTGCTGGGACTCCTCCTTGGCTGTCTCTGTCTTCTCCTCTGCCAGCTTCAGGTAAGCCCGAACCACATCCTCCAGAGATTTGATGTTCACCTGAGAGCAGAGACAGAGATTGCACTTGAACTCTTAAAGACTCTAGTACAAAGAACTACCTGATCTCACAGATTTCTCCTCACACACCTGCTGGCAGATGTTCTTGTACTGGTAGAGACCCTCCTTGGCCAGATGGCTTTTGCGAAGGTCCACGCAGAGCTCCAGGTACTTGAGCATGATGGGCTCGTGGATCTTCTGCCATGTTCGATGTTTTTTGCTCTTGATGACATCGTACAAAACATCCAAGGCCGGCTGCTTCTTGCCAACCTCCAGAAACTCTGTATAAACACATTACAGTGACATAAGTCAGTGATGACACAGATGTGCCACAGAACCCCTAGCATCTCGCACCATCTCTTCCACACCTTCAAACGCCGTGGTTAACTAAATTTACCCGACACAGGCCCGTGGTGATGCTTAGTAAACGTTACATTAGCAGCAACTGGGCATTTGACAGTAGCTACCAGACGTTAACAATAACGTTACAAAACTGTCAAAATATAATAACGCTTACCTAATAGACAGCTACGTTTATACAATGTTTCTGATTCTGTACAACAGCCAGTACCACAAAAAATGGCCTACCCGGTTAGCTAAATACTAACGCTAGCTGAAAGAATGCGATATGGCTTCCCCGCCATTCAAGCTAGTAGTAGCAGTTAGCCCGGCTAACTACAACGCTAAGCGACGAGGCATTCGAAGGCTAAAGCAGCTAACGGTGGCTAGCTAGTTAGCGTGAGCTTGTGACATCTGTGAAACACGAAGCCGTGTTCATACTCACCGTTCGCTCGTTTCAGAGCATTCTCTGGCCGCTGAAAATACGCCGGCATGTCGGTGGCGTTCTAGTGAAATTCCAAATGGGCTGACTTGAGTGAATTTTGACTAACTTCACCAGTCCATCCAAGCCACGCACTCACCCACTGCAACGGTGCTGGCTGAGAAAGGAAGAACCTCGTGAACGGCCTAGCTAGGGTTGCCAGGTGCGCCACGAGCTACCCCCCTATCACAAGCCGAAAGCGAAGAAATGTTGGTCTTCCTCAGCCACAAATCATGATAAATAATACAGGTTGATGTATGTGTATTAAGTAAAGTTGTTCTTACGAATAATATACACGTGAACTTAATATACTTGGTTACACACTTTTATACCTAACAACAGTCACTCGTGACTGGTGTGTAATACCTGTATGAGTGCATGTTCTTGATGTATATGACCTATTAATATTAATCTCTGCAGGCGCAAGTTATCTGTATCTCTGTTAATTAAAGTTTGTGCAATATAAGATATTGAGAACTATTCTGAATAGTCTAATCCTATAGGATTATTATTATTTTATTATGTATTCCTTCTGTAGCATTATGAAATGAACAGCTTCACAAAACCTAGACTTCCCAAATGGGGGGTTTTTAACAAACCTGGCAGCTCTGGGTGTCTGAAGTTCCCGTATGCGCTGTCCTGATGGTGCGTTCAGGTAACCCTCGGAAAGTGCCTCACCCATGTAGCTCTCATACATAACTGCATGGTCAAAACATAGCCCCACATCCAACTAAACAGAGACTTGAATTAATGGTTTCCCTTTTCAGTGGTCTTGACATCAAAGTGAAATACATACTAAAAGTTAATACACACTAAAATACAGACTAAAAGAGTATTTCTGTTTTGTAGGTCAATTTAAATTTTAAAGTTCTATTGTAGGTTGGAACAATTTTGTTCACACTGGATATAGAGAGGCTAAATCTGAACCTCCTCTCCACACCTATACGAATACAAATGCAATACAAAATATCTTAGAAAACTATCATGCAGGTTATGTTTTGCTTATTCTGCTGCCAAACATATTTATATTGCTTTGCTAATTTCAGAGAAGGCTTAATGTATCTTAAATATGTACAATGGAGATTTATTAAGGTCAAACATAAGGACACAAACATTTATCATGTTTAAAAAACATAATAGCCTTAAAAAAAACAATATTAGGTTAGAATCAGTATTCATACTGAGTAGACTGAGTATATATACATATATGCCTGCCTACACTTAACTGTTCCAATCAGAAATATGGCAACATAATTTATTGGCATTTCACAAGTTTCTGATGTCTTGTTTTGTATAATTCTACAATTTCGGTATCTGTGAACGAACCATCAGCCCTGGAGTATCGCCAGCTGTGATTGGTTGTGAGCAGCGTGTCTCCTCCCGCACAATCCTCCAGTCCCGGAAGAAGGAAGAGATTTCGCAGAGTGGGGAAACTCTGTTGACAGCAGGAATCACACCCAGGCCACTGACAAGTTTGAACATATTTTCTGCCTCAGTAAACCTGCCCGGGATTGTGTTTTGGTTTTGGACTTTGCAGGAGCTCTCAAGGTACTTCACGGCTACATTAGCGTCCGCAGAGGAAGATGGTTGGGGGTTTCTCTTCAGTTAACTTGTGTTTATGAACTCTTTCAGGTATGGAATATGGCAGCGACTGAAACGCAGCTTATGTTAAGCGTCGGATTAATCGGTAAGTGTAAGTTCACTCGTGGTTTCTTGTTTCTTGGTCTTGGTTTTGAAACGAACCTGGCGCCTCAGACTCCCTGCAAGAGGATCACATGATGCCATTGTGACCCAAACGTCTCCCATCAGCAGGGCTCCATGTCCTTCATTGGTTCATTGCTCCTGCATGTTTGTCCTGCGTTCATTTAGGAGCTGGTAAAATGGATAACACAGACCTGATGAAGATTTGGTCTCATGAGGCCCTGTCCTAGACCATTTTTAATCTCTGTCCCTCTTCAGATAGGTAAAGATTGATACACCATGTTCAGTGTTGGTGTTATTTTGTCTCTGCCCAGAGAAAGATGTGAATGGAGACACACTGTGGGTTTGGTGCTATCCCTCCGTGGACTCAGACCTGAGGCAAGTCCTGCTCAGCAAGTGCTGCCTGACGCAGGACAGCCGGGATTTCCACACCTTTGTGTTTGGTCAGTTCTGCCGTACCTGGTACTACATTACCACAGTGGAGGTACAGGAACCTACAGCACTAAACAAGGTACAACGTCATTTCTCAGAGACTCCTCCATTACAATTACCTTACCATAAACTAGGAACAATGAATCTGGGGCTGACACTTATGATTATTTTCATTCAGGATTAATCTGCTGATTGTTTTTTGTAATTAATCAGTTTAGTAATTTGTATAGTCTATAAAATGCAAGATAATGGAGAAAAATACACAGCACAATTTCTCAGAGACAAAGGTGAGGTTTTCAGATTGCGTGTTTTATCCAATCAGCAGCCCCAAAAGATTTATAATGATGTAAAGCAGAGAGAAGCAGCAAATCCTCCATTTAAGAAGCTGGTGTCTTTATTTGATAATTATTTTCTGTTGATCGACTAATGGAGTTTTGTCTCTGTTTTCCCTTCTTCAGGTCACTCATTTTTCAATAGTTGTCACAGCAAAAGACTTCAACCCAGAGAAGTATGCTGCACTCAGTAGAATACTCTGCAGGTAACACTGTTTGTGTATTTCATGAGTAATGCCAACTTTGTACTGTGGACTGCGCTTATTTAGTCATGTGGTGTGTTTTGATCTGTCATTCAGGATGTACATCAAACACGGCAGTCCAGTGAAGATGATGGAGGCTTACATCACTGTTCTCACCAAAGGAATTTGTCAGAGTGATGAAAATGGCTCGTTCCTCATCAAGGACTACGATGTTCGGAAGGCGTACTTGGCCGGTTCAGTCAAAGGTAAGACGTCACAGTTGTTAGGACGAACAGGGATCTGTATTTTGGGCTCTATAGTCTGATTTCACTTTAAAATGGATGCAGTGGATTTATTGTTATAGCAAAGCTGAGACAAATAGATGATTAATTGATCGGCAGAAAAATAATCAACTATTTTGGAAATTGATTAAATGTTTCAGTAATTTTCAACCAAAAATGCCAAACGCTGGCTCGCTGGTTCCAGCCTCTCGGATGCAAAGACTTCCTGCTTCTTGTTGTCATATATAATAGTAACCTGAATATCTCTGGGTTTTGGACTGTTAGTGTTATAAAACATGCGATCTGCAGGCATCACCTCGGGCTCTGAGAAATCATGATGCACATTTATTTTCACAATTTCATATTTTGAAGACTAAAGACTCATTGAATAATCAAGAAAATAATCAGCATATTAACTGACAGAAAAATGAATGCTTAGTTGCGACCTGAAATTATATTCAAGTAAGATAAGACTACAAAGAAGCACTGCATGTAAATGTTGACTAACCATTATTTCCATTATTATTTTATTCACAAATTATTTCTGTGATTGTGTTTGAGTCTATCACAAGTTACCAGAACACATCGTGACATTCCTAAATATCTTGTTTTTTTAAAACTCAACAAGATATTTAACTGATATAATTATAATAATAATAATTATAATTACAATTAAGAAACTGAGGCAATCTATTTTTGTCATTTTTGCTCAAAAAATTACTTGTGATTAATTTTCTGGCAATCAACTAATCAACTATTTGAATTATTGTTAATGCGTCAAACAATCAAGCCACTGATTAACATAGCTAAGTTCGCTTACTTTAAATTGGAGCTCAGTGAACAACTTGTATCTGATGTGGTGTTTTATTTTATAATATGAAGTAGAAAACGCAGCCAAGAATCTTTTCTTTCCCTATGGTATTGGTGATTCTACCATCTAATGCTGAAAGAAAAACAACTAACACTGAAAGTGCTTCATAAAAATTTACTAAGAACACAACCCAGATTCCTTCAGAGATGAAAGTGGGTCATCCAGTTTACTTCCATGTTTCCGCTCTGTTTTAGATGTGGTGTCTCAGTTTGGTATGGAGACGATCATCCTGTACACTGCTCTCATGCTGAAGAGGAGGATCGTCGTCCATCACCCTCGTATCGAAGCGTTGTTGGAGTTCACCAGGTAAAATTGAGACTTCAAGCCAAGATATTTAGTTTAAACCTTCATGAGAATTTGATGGTGGGAGATTAAAGTCACAATACTTTGCCCGTTTCCCTCTAGAGTTCTGCCGGCTCTGACGTGGCACAGGAAAGACTGGTCCATCCTGCACCCGTACGTGCACCTGACTGATACTGAAGTGGAGGATTTAAAGAAATGCCCCGGTGAGACTGCCTCCTGATTTATTTAAACTCTGATCAACAGAAAACCTTCGTGGCGAGACCTATCCTCGTGCCACCGTCTGCACTGTGATCGCTGTGATCTCATGGTGGGGAAATGAATTATTCATGCACCAATATGTTTGTTTTCTCCACAGGGTATGTAGCAGGATTTGTAGATCCAGAAGTGAGCAACAGATCAGACTTGTTTGATGTGTTCGTGAACCTCCCCGACAGTGTCATCACAGTATCCCAGAGCGCCAAAGGTACAGTATGTTGAAAGAGAGGGAGATATGTTTGTGAGAGCGAGAGAGTAGGACAACATTTCCCTCAGACTGACGTGCAGTTTCCCACCACAGAGGCCATGGCTATGGGGAAGCTACACAAGGACGTCGGCCACCTCATCGTCCAGTCCGCAGAGGATGCTGAGAGGTCAGACAGTCAGGTGATCAAGGTGAGAACACACTCAGAACACCGGCACTTCTGTGTCCAAGCCACAGCTGCAAGAAATGTTGACTGTAACTTGACGACCACGCTTTCATTCACAGGACATCTCTGTGAAGACCAAAGAGATCCTCGCCAACCTGGTCGCCCTGGCTGACGAGTGTGAGGACTCCAAAATCACACTGGAAGGTTTAAAGCAGCGTCACTTCCCTCCAGCGACGGAGAACTTCCTCTTTCATTTGGCAGCTGCCGAGCAACTCCTGAGGATATAAACTCCATTTCAGACGCTCCGCTGCAGGATGATGTCGCTGTCAGCAGCTGTGGGCTCTGTGGTGTTTTGTATACGTCAGGATAAATACTGTTTTCTGAAAGGCTTGTACAGACTCTCGCTGTTATCATATGAGTGTGCACAAGACGCTCTCTCACAGCAACCTTCATGTGAAGTAGGAAAGTGTCACTAGCATCAGATTTTAGCTTACGCTGTTGCGCTAATGAGACGTGACTCATATCTTGTACCAATACAAGGGTGTTTGACAATAATTTATATATTTTTTTATTGCCAACAAATCCCATGAAAAGACCAAAACAAACAAGTATTGTGTGTGTAGTCAAAGCCTGATTATATGTGATTCCTCTGTGCCATAGAGCTCCACTGTCGTTCAGAAGCTGTTGAAGCTCTGTTACACTGGGAGACATTCTCTGTAGTTAATTTCGAGTCAATCACCTCATACACAGTCCTGCTGCTGTTAATACTCACTAGAATGCCAAATGTGTATTAATCCGCAGCTGGAAATAGTCCCCAATAAATGCACTGTTTACTGCAGTCTGAGTAGTGTTTGCTAAAAACTACAGTACCCAGCTGTTGTAGGAAAACATTGAGCCTTTTAAAAGAATGAAGGTATACATTTGTGACTTTATCTCTAGAAGGAATCAGTGGGTTTGAGGCCGAGTACCATGTCGTAAAATTTAGAAAGACAGACACTAAAACTGTTGATTTTGGTCTCTTCATGCTATTTATTGGCAAACAGATAAATATAAGATGATGATAGCCTTATACTTTAACATTAGTCATTATTGACAATAAGGAGCTACAGTATTTGTCTCAAATGTTGTGAAATTGACACAAATAAGCTGGTACTTTTTCAGCTGGTACATCCAGATGTTAGCTTCCACTCCTCAGTGCAAAGCTGCACAAATCTTGTTCTTGGTCTGAATCGACTCGCTGTAAAGAGCCAGACCCAGATGTGTTTGTGTGGTAGCAGCAGCTGGAACGACTCAGATGTGATGAGAACTTATTGTTATTGAGTTAGTTGATAGAAACTGCGTTGTACGTGGTTATGAGATCTCAAGAGCACAACATGTGGGTTTACGTCTTTTTAAACAGTTTGTATTTTACTAATGATTTTGGTGTCACAACAGAAATACAAGCAAATTGTGTTATCAGGTTTTTTCAAAGTGTTTTATAAAAAAGCAAAAACAAAATAACTGTTCCTCATTAACCTGCAGCTGATCAAATAATGACTGATGCTTCTATTCCACAGTGATTTAAATTGCATTATGTGTCTTACCATTCAGGTTTTTTTTGTATTAATGTACGATAAGCAATGTTGTTTTACTGTCCAGTGCATTTTCAACCACATTACCAAAAGGATGTTTTTGACAGTGCAATACATAAATCTTACATGCTCGTGTAAGTTTGAAAACTAATTGTATTTTCATGAATTGACATAATATTTCATATCTATAAAAACATCTAATATTCCAATTAAATAAATTTACTATCAGAAACTATCTTCAGGTTTCTTGAAATGTTTTTTAAACAAAATATTCCACATGAAACTCTGAAAAAACGCTGCATTTCAGTTTTGGATCATATATTTTCATGCTATCCAGCACTGTAATTGGATCTCAGTTCATTTTGTATCTCCTGTGTGTGACTGCTCCTCAGAGTCCTCTGTGATAGAATAACTGTCCATCAACGGCTGCAGCCTGTAGCTCCTCCTCCAACGCCTCCTTCTTTATCTGTAAAACAAGGTCAATATCAGCTGAGTTCATCACTATGGAAACATCACAGCAGAGCAGAGGATCCTGAATCTCACCGTTCCCAGCTGTGGAAAGAGGCTGAACGACACAGGGATCATCAGGCCCAGAACAAATGCAACGCTTATGTGACGGAGAGGAGCGACCAGCAGAGAGTTCCTCTGGAAAAGTCTCGTTCTGTGAAGGAAAATCTAAGGTTTAAAACAGGTGTGATTTTGTCCAGGTAGACAGGAGTAAAATTTAAACTAACTCACCTCTTCAAAAGCAAAACCAGCAGATTAGGAACAGCGGCGGTCGTACCAAACAGTGCCGCTCTAGACAACGCAGTGTCTCTCACAGCCTGAGGAAAAAGTAAACAAATATTCAACACTGCAAGTCTTCAATGAGAAGACATCTTTATGTCCATGTGCTCCTCTTTCTTCACCTTTTCTCCTGCTGCTTTAGAAATGCCGACAGGATTTCCATTGGAATCAAACACTCGGATCCCTGTTTCTGACTCCTCACTTCTCACGGTGAAGACATTGAAGAAGGCCAGAGCAGCTGAAGACAGTTACACACCATGTTAGTATAGAAAGTTGTAGTTGTTACTACTGGATCCCTGCCTGATGAATTATTGGTAAATCATTCAAATTGGATTTATATATGTGCGAACTATCTGAGATGTAAAATAGTTTCTGATTTCTGACACAGTTCAGAGTAAAGAACCTACCTGAGAGTGGGATTGGTAATATCGACCTAAAGAAAGTCTGGATCGGTGGACTCCTTACACCGAGTCGGTTAATGAAAATTTGAGGAAGGGCCTGAAACAGAAAATACATTAGGGCAAGTTCACTTGAAACATGATGGTCAGCACTGAACAGTTGACACCAACAATCAGGTCACACACACCCCTGCACATGTTGCATAGGACACTGTTCCTGCGATCAACAGGAGCTGCTTCACAGACGTCTTCTTACCCTGGTGGTGAGAGATAAAGACAGACAGGAAGGGAGGACGTCAGAGTAAAGACTGAAGATTAATGAGGGATTCAAGCAAACGAGTCACTTTGTGTGGAGACATTAGTATCTGATGACTCAGTGTCTGATATATTTGAGGATCTCAGTAGTTTTTGTGTTACTGATTCATGTATTACCTGCTCTGATGAAGAATTTCTATTTGCATAGTTGAACCCAGCACTGTAACTCTGCAGCAAAAACTGTAAAAGATAATTTTTTTTTATCATTAATGTTCATAATGTTATAGCCTCATGTCATATATTTTTATTAATGTGATGAATGAGCTTCGTTACCTGCCAGAACAGAGCTGGTTTGACAGTGTTATGAGGTAAAAAACTGGCTACCACCTGCAACAACACACTTTTTAAAAAAAAAGTTTGTTTCACAGCCACAACAATATTAAGAACAAGGTGTAATTAAATATTGATTAAATATTGATTGGATGACACACGTACCAAAGGTGCTGATATTGGTAATAATGCTATAAGGAAATGACAGAGGAGAGGGCATCAGGATATATGTTGCAGATAATTGCAGTAATGCAATAACACAGTAGCAATATACATACAAAATGTCATTTGAGATGTTTAAAGATTGATTTTAATGTTAGTGGAATTGAAACTAAACTCAACAAAGCAGACAGCAGCAGCTGATTTCTGATCTCAACTTTTGAGACCTTTATATACTTTTTTGAAAGACCCGCAAATACCATGATTTACTGCCATTAAAGTTTCTATGAGAACACATTAAATACTCGTCGATATTACAAGGTACTGATGTTTTAATATTGGCTGGAGGAAGATTAGTGAAAGTCTGCATTCTGCTGTACCTGGAGGGCGGAAAACTAGTGGAAGAACAGCTCCAGAGTCAGCGTGGACGGACGACTGGAAACACAGAGGTAACATTAAGACTTAAAGAAACTCATTCAAATCACAACATATGGACCCCACAGCCTCCAGAGGATAAAACATCTGGACACATTTAAAGACATAAACACACTGGCAAAAATGAATTTCAGTTCTGTCTATACAAATGTTTGATGCACGTGGCTCAAATGTCTGAAATACATGATCTTCATCTGTTCTACTGGAGCAGAAGCAGCAGTCATTACATATTAGGCCTTCTGGTAAATATTGTAACAGAGAGTGTTCATGCAGAATATTTATTTATATTTATGGTTAATTTAGCAAACATGAATATTATTTGTTTTATGTTTCTTTCAACACTTACAAGAGCGAGGGTCAGTGCAGGAGCATCCTAGAGAAGGAAGAAAGAGGTTTAAATAAAGCTGAGAGGCAAGTTAAAAAGGTGACTGTCTGTCGAGTAGAAACATCATCTGACCTTTTCCCTTTTCTCTCCACCTCCAAGAAGAGAGTGGGACCTCTCTATTTCAGCCTGAGGAGAGCAGCACCATTAGTTAAACATCAGATTCTTTCTAGTCGTCTCTCAGTATCAGATCACCGCAGTAGCTGCTACTTACATCAGAGGAGAGCAGGACAGTTGGATCGAGCAGATTAAGCCAGATCTGAACTCGACTGAGGAAAGACTGAAAGAGAAGGTACAGGTCAGCAGAAACATCAGAGGAACTAAGAAATAAACAGTTCAGTTTCATTGTAACTGTAACTGTGTGATATATCCTCATCACTGATGATGCTCTGCATGTTAAAACACAGCACAGTTACCTGCCCCTGGTTCCTCCAGTACAACTGGTTAGGATCCATTACAACAACAAGTACATTCACGTCTTATTAATTAAATATCTCACAATAACACTGCTACACTTCACACTGATTTCCCATGCTTCTGAGGTCAAGTTCTATTTAGAAACTATTTCCGTGTTCAACCACGTGTTCTGTTGTGGGCGGGTGGTGGTACATTCATGAACTTCGGAAATATCGGAGGTTATACTTCTATGTGATGAAATCATGGATCATATCCATGGATGTATCATAAGCCCATGGTCATATCTGTGTTGCTATTGTGTTCACTTTATTGAGCTGGAAGCATATGCAGCATGTTCATGGTTGATGCAAAATATTGGGATTATTAATAAACAAAACTTTAACAAGAGGCAATGTTTTGTTGTTTTTTTTAAACAGACCTCTGTAACACATTTTTGACAAAAAATGAATAAATAAATGAATAAAATTGCGGTGCCATCTTTCCAGCGCTACAATAAATTCCCAGTGATTGGACCTTTTGCTATTCTTTTTTTAATCTGAGATATATCGCCCCGAGGAGCTAAGCACCCAAAGGCAGCATGAGAGCCGGTTAAGGTTTGTTTTTATTTTTAGGTTTTAATTTTTCCCCGTAACGTCTTCTGCTGCTATTTTTGGTTCCCATTCTCATAAAGTCAAGTTGACAGTACATCATATACGATATTTTATACTTTATATTATTATACAGGTTTGCGTCGAACACGCGCGTAAATGACGCAATAACCAACTCAAACCGCCCTCCTCTGTCATAATCCAAAATGGCAGCCACCATTGGGAGACTACTCAGGACCTCTGTAAGTGCAACTTCATACAACACAGTATCAAATTCACTATCGGCACTGTTTTGTCTTAGTAAGGCACTTTATTAATCAGTAATTAACGAGTCTCGATAGCAGGTATTGATGAATAATTTGCATGCGCACTGAGGCGCTGTCATGTCGTTAGTGTCGCACATTTGAACCGGAGGACCAGCTGACACTGTGGTACCAACCTCTGGTCCGCGGCCGCTGTTTAAGAACAGTGTGTTTTACAAGAAATACTCAAATAATACGTAATACTTTAATACATAATACTTTCAATTTATTTTTACTTTGAAGGGCTTTGTTATAAACTTTATGTAAACCAACAACTGTCTTTGTTCACATCAAAAACTCTGAATCTTACTTTACTTTTAACATTGTTGTCATCATCTCATGCTTTATTTAATTTATTTTTTTTAAATTTGATTTAATTTAAAGTGGTCCGTGTCACAGTGGCATTATTACTGTCCCATACATAGACATTATTCGCATTGTGACGTGCCATAGCAGAAAAAGCACAGGTGTAATCAATCACACTAATTAAAGGTGTCTCTGTTGTACTGTCATGGCAGTTAGCCAGAACACTTAAACTTAATATTTGTCCTGATGTTTGTGTTTTGTGTTACGAATTTGTCTGTTTTCATGTTGAAGAAACAAATAACTTCAACTGTATTTTTATACTTAACATGTAAACATGCTTAACATATTGAATTTGAATGTAATGCTGGCTGTGACCCACCTAAAAGAAATGCAGCCATCATTAATCTTATCAATTACACCGGTGCCTTTTCTGCTATAACATTTCAAAATGTCTACTGTGATAAATGTATGTATGTGTGTGGCATGTTTTTTGTCATAACTGCAACTGCATGAAACACAACAACAGCTTAAAGATATAGAATTTAATATATTCAGTATGAGCATAACGGCCATCTATAGGCTTATTTTGCATTTTTAATTATTACTCACCCGTCGTGGCAAACTATTCAGCAGAAAACACTCAACAGAAACCTGTGATTTTGAAGTCTATGAAATCCACATCAGACCTGCTAAACATGTTGTATAGGTTCAGACACAGCTCACTTATTTGCTTGTTTTTATTCCTGTCAGTGGCGGCGGTTTGCTCTCTCTCAGCAGGTATTGTGCCCTGGCAGCTGGTGTAAAACACCTGCTGGGAAATCACTGTTCGTGGTGTAACTGACTTTTGAACCCTAGAGAGCAGTGCAGCATCACTTTTATGGGAACTTCCCTTTCAACATGTTTTAAAAAGATATGACTTCTCATAACTGAGGGTGGCGCAGTTTGGCAAGTCAGGACTGCAGATGTCAAACCAACACAGTGTCATAAATTTCGGCCTGTTCTGCAAATATTTAGGAACCTTTTTGGACTGCACTCTTGAGTTTTACAGTCAACACACAATGCATTTTTTAAAAAGCATAATTTGCAGTGTTGTATCTAATCAAGAAATTGGAGTCATATGATATAAGCAAAAGCATTTTAGAGATTGTTCACAGAAGTCTTGTGGAAAGAGTTTTAACTTTTAATATGTGCACATGGTGTAGGGCGCCTAGGGTCTAAGAAACAGACTGACCTCGATTACAAGCACTGCCAGTAAAATAATTGGGAAAGAGCAGAAACAACTGGAGTGTGTAAACAGACTGCAGGTGAAACAGAAAGCTCGACAAATTGTGTCTGATCCTGTTCGTCCCCTTTTTTAAAGAATTCACAAACTGCCCTCAGGAAGACGCTGTACTACACACTGATAGGAATTAATAGTATACAGTGACAAAATCATATGTCACTGTTATAAGAAAAGTTACTTTGAAAAAAAGGTCATTATTAATATTTCTACCTACAAATATTCAGCATGTATTCAGTGTCACCATCATGGCTGAAAAAAATCACAGCATGTCATTCATTTTCAGCACAGGATCTTTCATCTTGCAGAAACTTGTTGGCATCAAACCTGTGGACATCTCGTCTGTCGCTCATCATAAAACCACCTCACATTTGTAAAGATTTCATAACAAGCCTCGAACATTTGCACATCACGACCTTTGCTCACTAGACTGTGAAGTGGTAGCAGCAAAAGAAAAGTTGTCAAATTATAAAGGAAGGACATATTTTCTTTTCATGCAGGATGAATTCAAATCAAACATGAGGGATTAAACATCCTCGACTTTATACCTCAGCTTTAAAACTGCCCCACATTTTAACTACGTTTTAGTCTCCAGTCAGGACACAAACATGGCTGGTATGAACTTATAAAAAATAAGTGTCAAGTTGCTAATTTACCATTTGTGTATTGTTAATATAATGAACTGATGTCTGTTCCCAGGCAAGAGTTGCAGCCGCTGGACTGAACGTCACAGCAGCTTGTCAACATGGAGGCTCTGGGGCTGTAAGAGCTCTCACCGCTCCTGCTCTTCAGAGAGCCTGTTTCTCCACCAGTGAGTACAAAACTCAGATTACAGCTGTCAGATAATATCACTTTTCCCTTATTGATGTATATCACAATGAGGCAAATATGTGTAATATCAAATTAAGTATTCAAATTGATGCTTAGTGCAGTGAACTGATCAGACAAAATGATTCATGTACAAAACTTTTTTGTTAGTTTATAATCAGATTTTGGATCAATTTAGACCAGCGGTTCCCAACCTTTTCCAACTCATGTCCCACTTTAAAATCTCAAAAAAGTTGGCAGCTAACATTTGACCCTGTAACGATACAGAGACCAAATAATACATTCTCAGTCGTTTCTATTTGAATGATAACAAGCAAACAGGACTGAGATGGCAACAAGGTAGAAGTTCCTATCATTGGCTTATGACAGTGACAGAACTTAATACAAGAAATAAAAAACAACGAAAGGAGTTTTTCAACATTTTTAATATTTTTAAAGATAATTTTGTTTAAGCAAATATTTTATAACACACATATTTTCACCAAAATTGTTCTGTTTTGTAAATGATTTGTCGCCCCACTTGCAGTATCTTTGCTGTCCACAGGTTGGGAACCACAGATTTAGACCACAGAATTCAATATAAAGGTGACTTGTTATGATCATATCATTAAATCTACCATAAGTTGTCTGCAGCTCACACTGATGATGTTGTTTTGTGGAGGTACCGTACACTGTGTCAAGTGGGTCTCAAACTGATTGCATGTCTTTGCAAGTAGCTCCTGTTAGTAAGTATTAAACTAACATGCTGGACATGTTGTCCATTGAGATCATTGTTTTCAGCACACACCGACATGTTCCGTACACATGTTATCTTGACTGAAGATGTATAGGGGTCATATATAGATGACTGGGATCATCAGTGTGCTGTATCTGTGCTCCAAACTGCAGGAATCACCTTGGTTTCACTAAGCAAATAGCATGTATGAATAAATTGTGCTTGACTTTTCTATCAGGCTCTTGCAGATGGGCCCCCGCTGTCACTCAGCCCGCTCCTGCTTTTAAGGGCACAGCTGTCCACAATGGGGAGTTTAAGGAGATGAGCCTCGCTGATTTCAAGGGCAAATACCTGGTCCTGTTCTTCTACCCTCTGGATTTGTGAGTACTGGTCGTGACTCTCAGACGTGCACCAAGAGATGACGTGAATAACACGTTGACTTTGTTCAGCTTTAATTTAAATGTGCTTTAATGTAATGTAAATTAATGTATGTACATTTTAAGTACCTCTATTGACGATCACCTTGTGCTTTTTGACCGAATGAAAGTATTTCAGACTCATCTCATCAATCCTCTGCAGATGTACTGTGGTTATTTGTGACTGTGCTATCTCGTGACTTCTCTCTGTGTCTGCAGCACCTTCGTTTGCCCAACAGAGATCATCTCATTCAGCGACAAGGCCAGCGAGTTCCACGACGTCAACTGTGAGGTGATGGGTGTGTCTGTGGACTCCCACTTTACCCACCTGGCATGGATCAACACTCCACGCAAGGTACACTTCCTCCCTCAATGATTAGTCAGTAACAGACACATGGTGCAAGGTTCAACTCACTGCTGTTTTGGTTCCGGCTTTGAAGTGACAAACCTTTAGTAAATGCGTGGTTGGTCTGTTGTGCTCTGAGTGCTGTCTAATGCACTAAAGTAAATATATGCTGTGTTGTCAGACTGGAGGTCTGGGCCACATCCACATCCCCCTGCTCTCAGACCTCAACAAGCAGATCTCCAGAGACTATGGGGTGCTGCTGGAGGGTCCGGGCATCGCACTGAGGTAGGTTCATGATGTGATCTCTCAGTCCGCAGCCGCCATTAAACCGACACAGAAATGTTTGCCAAGAATTCAACATAACTTAGAATTTAATTTCCAATATAATGTACAGGTATAGTTGTTTAAAGTTATTAGACCAGACTAACCAGCAGAGATGTTGGCAGGTGTGACAAGAACCCTGAAGGACTTGTCACTTAACCACAGCTACTGTTGCTACCACCATCACTGCTGCTGTCATTTCTTAGGTGGCTAACATCACTTCTATCTGTCACCTAAGCCCATTAGACCCTTTGGTCCTCGTTCTGATAATGTTGCTGCAGGACTATTTGATTTTTTATTTGATTTTTTTTCAAAAACCGATCATTGTGGTTTTTATTTACTTTTATTTGCCAGCTCAGTCTGTGTTCAGTCCAGATGTTCTCCAGGAAAGAGAAAGATGTTTGCTATATTTAACAGAACAGCTGTTACAAACAGCATTTGGTGAACTTCCACAGTGGTAGTGTAATAATCATACACTCACGCCCACAGCTGCAGTACTGTATTTTGAAGGATTTTATTAAAGCCTCAGTAGAAGTCAGAGAAAACACTCATTCTGCAGATTTATGAGCCCAGTTGAACTTTAGAAGATCAGGTTGTTTGTATGTTTACAGAGTGATCGTAGATGAACTGAAGGACATGGAAAACACGATTCAGCCTCAAGTTGCTGCTATTTATTTCAGTATCTGTTATGTTTGCTACCGTTACCTGTTACTATTTCTGTACTGATGTAGTATTTCTTGATTTTTTTTTCTTTTCTGATTGTCTGCATGATGTTTTTGACTTTGACTTTTGTTTTTGCCTCCGCGCCAGCGGCGTATTGTTTTTGGGTTTTCTGTCAGTCCATACATATGTACATCAGTATGTCCGTCCCATTCCCGTGGAGACGATATCTCAGAGGAAGGAACTCCTTCAAATTTTGTGCAAATGTCCACTTGGACTCAAGGACGAAGTGATTCCATTTTAGTGGTCAAAGGTCAAGGTCACAATGGCGTCAAAAAACATTTCTTAGCCATTACTCAAGACTTCACACAGCAATTATAGCAAAATTTCTCAGATATTTTATGACAGAGATGTAACCTGACACTACACAGCTGTGAGGAGGTAATTATAGTTTTGTCTTTTGTTTAGATTTTGTTAATGTTCTGTAGAGAACAGTGTAACTGTTGTTGAGAAAGACGCTTGACAATGTTTTTATTACTGTCCTTCAGGGGCCTGTTCATCATTGATCCAAACGGTGTGGTGAAGCACATGAGTGTGAATGACCTGCCAGTGGGCCGTTGTGTAGAAGAGACCCTTCGTCTGGTTAAGGCGTTCCAGTTTGTGGAGACTCATGGTGAGGTGTGTCCGGCCAGCTGGACCCCCGAGTCCCCGACGGTGAGTTCACTCAACCTCTGTTGGATTCAGCCCCAAAGTATAAATGTTCCTGTTAGCACCTTTCTCGGTGCATTTCACATTGTGCTTTTAATTTCAGTTTGTCACACCAATTATTCACTCTGTGTGTGTAAGTGTAAGAAATGCAATGTGGAGAAATGTGCTTCAGGTTCATCAGTTTTCTGTGAGTCAGAGTGGAGACCTGTTCTTCAGCTGAAGTTCATCTTGTAACCGTTTGTTTTTCAGATCAAACCGACCCCAGAAGGATCCAAGGAGTACTTTGAAAAGGTCAACTGACAAAGTTCACAACGCTTCCAGCTAAAACAGCACAAACCTAAAAATAAATGAAACACTCTTAGTCCATTAAAGTTGTATTTACTCATACACTGCTCAATAAATATATTCTTCATAAACAACTCTGTTTTATGAGCAAGATTGTGGTGGAGCTCATATTTTAAGCAGGGGTTCAGGCTAATTGACCCGACACGTCACTCTTTTATTCATGGCTGGTATTTTCTTGAGTGATTAACTGAATCACCTCAGCTTCCCCTCGAGACTCTGCATAAAACAGTGATGTTACGTTGGCAGCTCTTTGGCACGAAGGGAACAGAGTCGCACTTAATGAAAGCCGTTCTTTTTATCATTGGGCACAAATATCAGTGCGCCGACTTATTATTGCAGATAATCCTGAGCAAGAGCCAAATGGGGAAACTCCAACACACGGCAGACCAATGGTATAACTTCATCACTCAGTCACTGTTGTGGTCCAGCCAAAAAGGAAAAAGAACAATGATCTAAGAAATAAGCAGAGCCCTAACTCCCAGCTCATTCCCTATCAAACAGACACTGAGCTGTACCACTGTATGGTCTGGTGACTGTAATACAGTGTGAACTTATTAAACCAGTTTAAAAATATTTACCCTCAAAGTCCAAACCACACTTAATAACCCCTGTACATAAACATGTTTATTTTCTCTTTTTACAGCAAGTTAATATGCAGGTTCAAAATGTCTAAACAGACATTGGTACACAACATGAGGTGCCAAAATCAACTTCAGTGGGGGAGAACTGGAAGTTAGAAAAAAAAGGCATTGCCACTTCTCATACAAGTAGGGTACGTACTGTATTTACACAAAATGGAAAAAAGCATTTGAAACACTCCGCAGCACTGTGGTTATGAAAACATCTAGTTTTAAGTGTACATAAACTTCACTTTGTACAGTGTTTGCAGAAACAAAGCAATCTGCCTCATTCCTTCTGACATTCACAAATGATGTTTCAGGTTAGGCAACAGAAAGAACATGAAGGGAAAATGGCTTACCAGGAGATGTAGAGCCTTTTAAAGCTTTAAATAATATATGAAATCAAAAATAAGAAGAGTGTCCATAAGCAGGCCTACTGATCATCAAAAATGTACCTCTACATTTTGAGACTGAGAAGATGCTTACAATCGGAGAGAGAGAGAAAAAAAAAAAAAAGACAGCGCTGACTGAAGTGAAAACTTGATCAGATGGTTTGGTGAAAACTTCATGCAATTTCAGGCAAGATGTAACAGCGCCACCAGCCCCACCCCAAGCACCAAACAAAGAAAAAAAAAAAAAAACCTTTTTGTTTTTAACTGAATGATTCATTTAAAAAAAACACCCTGTAGTAAATCTGTACAACGAAAATACATTTGGGATCTACATCTAAAGGTACATTATTAAGGTTATATACACTCCCCCCCATCCATATATTATCTTTACAAGTAGACTTCATTCAAACCCAAACATTAAGAAAACATAAGACTAAACGGGAAATGGGGTCACATCAAACATCCATTTAAAAATCGGGTCTTACTGCACCTCAACCACTGATCAGTCCCTCTGTTCTCATCTGCACAGTAAACTACAGCAGGACTAAAATCATCAACTGGATGGATTGCTACTGTAACAGGGAATTAAGAATCGTCAAAATGGGGGAATGATTCTCGAGTGACAACAGATTTCTAAATCATTTTGCAGTGGAAGTAGATCTGAACAAACTACTGTGTAGTAACGATAATTCGATTGACTTCAAGAATACAAAATAGAAATCAAGTCAGAACACGGGCACAAACCCAACTCTCCGATATTCTGACACAATAGAACGAAAGGCTTTCAATACACTTAGGCCTCTTCACTGAAGAGAGCTACACTATGCCATCAATAAACATTTATGTTCTCTGGTCTCAGGTGGGACTGGGTTGGAAAAGAGAAGCCATGTCAGCCTTAAACATCTGCCCCAACGTTTGTTTGAAAGCAACTGATAAAAACAGAACCTTGTGTTTGATATCTCTCCCGCAGATTCGCTCTTGTTCACTTTGAGTTGCGGCATTGAAATTCATTCAGAAAAATGGAAAAAACTACATTGTACAAAGTGAGATTCTCACAATCTCTTTGCAAGAAAGAAAAGTAATAAAGAATGACTTGTGCCCGCCGTCGTAGGCAAATCCATTAATATCCCTGTGTTGCTGATTCGCGCCTTAGTCAATTTTCACATTTGTGTAGATCTTCCTCACGAAGGCACTTGTTCCCATGTATCCGACGGCACCTGGAAGACAAATGTGTTGTGAGTTTCTTTTAGGTGGACCGACAACTCGCGCACTGCTCTCACTCTGCAGGTAAATCCATCACAGGACAAAACGATTACTGGTGAAAGAATTCACTGAGGGTGGGAAGAGCAAAGCACATCCTACATCTACACAATGAGCAGTCACACATCCAACAAACCCAGAGGGGAGGTAGTGCCGATTAGAGAGAGCTCCACAAAAGGAGCTTTAAGATACATCGGTGACGGTCTTGGCTTATCATTCTTCAAGATGAGGAATGAGTTTGGCTTGCAGCTAATGAGGAAAAGCCTATATAACTGCAGTTAAAGCTGAAGAGCTGATGTGGAAAAAAACTTGCAGGCTGAAGAACCACTTGTGTGGACATAATCGAGTGATTCAAGACAATCTGTTGCATCCAAAAAATTTTTGGTATTTAGAATTTGCATCCAGGTCTGTTGCAGGGTTTATGGACAGATCATTTGTCTTTCTCCACATGAGAAAAAACACTTGATTGACTTGTTTGACTGTGACTCAGGAGATCGAGTCAGCCGCTCACTGAACCCCACATTGTTCCTCATAGTCAGGCCGTGGCAGCTCACTGCTGTCTGTGTGTCAATGGGTAAATGAGCAAACTGTGAGGTGCTTTGTATAAAATACAGTCATCTACCACTGCCTCAATCTGAATTAATTTGAAATTTAAATATGTAACAATAAATCCTAAATAAACTCAAATTACTGCCTTGCAGTCGTCCAACTCCACCAACAAGTCAAGCTGCAGTTTACAGCCATGTCTGTGCAGACTCATAATATATGTAGTGAAGACTTTGAAGGAATTTAATGAAAAGGTATTAAGTGCATTTGCAGAACATTATAGTGTCACAGTGAAGTTGACCTCTGACCTTTAGGATTTACCCTATGAGACATTTGTGTGAAATTTTGACAAATTCTTGACAAAAATGGTTATATGAGTTCAGTGACCTGGATTCATCCTGGATAAACTGATTAGAATCTGTTGGTCAAAAGGTCAAAGGTCAAGGCCACTGTCACATAACAAAACATTTATGGCCATAACTCAAGAATTCATACGCCAATTATGACAAAATATACTTAATACCTTTTATTAGATTACTTCAAAGTCTTCACAACATATAGCTCCATCTTTGAGAAGATGATGTTTGTTTCACAAAGTGTTTTTTACCTTTAGGTATTCAGAGCTGGAATCTTCACTACATATATATGCAAGTCTGGACAGACATGGAACTTGACCGTGTCACAGCACGATGCTGCTCTAATGACACAACGCTGTATTACACCGGAATTATTATTTAATATTGATATTTTCTACATTGTTTTGGGTGACTACTAACATTTACATTTGTTATGATTTCGTCTGCTGGATTGAGCATGAATGAACCCTGCCCATATACTGAGCTAAACAGGGAGCTCTGCATAGCATTAAGGTCGATCATGCAAATGGTCAAATCTCACTGCTGCGCACCTCTTCATGGACAGATAACACTCCTCATGTTGAAACAGGTATGTGCACTCATAGGATAAGAATATTCAAATGTCTTTACAATCAGGCTCAGCCGTTACCTCTCAGAGACTAATCACACTGGATGATTGCCAAAATATCTTTCACATTATTTCATCACTGAAAAATCTAATCAACAGATGGATTTGTGGCAGTGTACTCATGTCTCTTGTTCTGCAACAGACTCTGCAATTAAAAGTTTTTGATTAAATCTAGAGTTTATAAAAGCCAAATTCTGCAAATATTACTTCTCCAAGAGTTTCTTTAGTTCAGCTCAGTACTACAGTATTTAATCAACCAGGACCGTGACTCACCACACATGATTCCGAGGGCAGTGCTGAACACGGCCATGTAACCAAAGTAGAAAGATGTCTGGAACAGCCCGTACATCCTGAAGCACATGAGCATAAAACAACATGTTAGAAATGTATCTGACTCTTCGGAAGTATCTATTTTAAATTGTTTCTCCCCGTATTGGGAGACTATTCCATGTGTGTGTGTATTAAGAAGACTGAAAACTCACTTAGTTTTGAAGAAGTAGTAGTAAAAGGAGTACATGTAAACATAAACAGCAGTGGATGCAGCAGAGAGGAAGCTTGTCCATTGCCTGGAAAAGAGGGACAAGCAAAAAACTACAATCAGTACCAGTTACTTTCAGTAACTCTCAACTGTTTATGGCAGGTGAGCACAAGGTTTGCAACAAACTGTAAATGGTTTAAAATGCTGAAAGATTATTTTCTGGAATTAAACTCATGACTGTTATTTGCAAAATCTGTATGGAACAAGTTGTCGTCGTATTGGGCAACACACTCACCATCTGTAATCCTCAGCGTTGAGCAGGAAGTACGTACACACGATGGTGACACACACAGTCACGATGCACAGGATAACCAGGACCAGCATCATGAAGCCGTACACGTAGTAGATTTTGTAGGCCCAGAAAGATGTGAAGATGAAGTACCTGAAGAGTGAGGACAGTGAACACATTGCCGAGGCTGCAGAGATCAGCTAACAACGTACAAATACATCAGTATCACCGCACACACTTACATTTCAATGAAAATGGAGCCGAACGGAAGGATTCCTCCGAGGCAGACGATGACAGCGGGCTCCATGAACCTGAGCAATCGCAAGATTCAGCATGTCAATATGACTTTATACATTCAAGTGTTTACATCAGACTCCCCCCTTCAGGGTACAGATACATGACTCATTGTGTTATGTGAGGGAAAAAAGAAAAGACAGACGGAGTGGAAATTCAAGCTAATTCTGACAGTGGCCTTAAGTCACATCTACCATTTCCTGCTGGCAGCTGGCCACAGTACTTGGCAGAAGGTTGTAAATGTTAATACACTCACAGCTTATTTCTTTGCTATTTGTCATTACTCAAAGAGTTTGTGCAGAGAGCAAAAAAACCATTCTCTGCTTCAGACCTGACATGTCACACTTGAACACAGGTCCTACAAACACTCTGGATTCATTTCTCTCCCTCGCTGACCACTGATCAGTCATTACACTTTCCTCTAGAGCAATAAATACAGTGTAAGCCGTAATGTTTGAATGGAAAATTATTACTTAATCAGTAGGCTTCAAGCATTTTGACACATTTGTTTATGTAATTTACTTATCTTGCAAAAATCCAACAAATGTGCTGATTATTTGCCTTTTCTGTTTCATATTATTGTAAATTGTAGAATAGGCAGAATATGTGTTACATATGAAGAAAAGTATGTTTTGATTATTATGATTTTTTGTACACTGTGAATGGACCACAAGACTTTCCACTGTCCAAACTGACCCGTCCGTGTTGGACCACACTTACCATTTTTTCTCAGGGATGGGTCGCGGCACAGCGTTCACTCGGCAGGGGAAGTTTGGCTGCCCTGACAGATTCCTCCCCAAAATTGTTCCCACGAGGTTTAGCGGCAGAATGACAAAGAAGCAAATACAGCAAACAGCAACCTGTAGAAAAGACAAACAAAAATTATTAATATTCATCTGGGAGGTCTGTGTTTACAGCCAACATCTCGTGTGTTTTCAGATCCCCCACCGTTTACTCAACTGTCCTTCCAATGAGTCCCAGGAATTTTTTACTATCAGCTCAATGTCTTTTAATTAACTGTTGAAACTGTTTTGAGTGGTGCTGGATCTCTTGGTTCCCAGATTATCATTGTTAATGCTCATAGATCCAGAGGTACACATGCGAAAAACGCCAACCCTCACCAAATTTGTGGGATAACAAATACTGACAGGTTCATGGTTTTCATTAGATGACCTTCAGGTTTGGCCAGAACAAATTAAAACTGCCCCACACATATCTGGGAGCCGGTGACTAAGAGGTGCTCATAACTGTGGTTTTTAGGAGGTGTTGCTGTGTCAAACCCACCATGGTACCAAATGGGATGGCTCTGGAGGCGTGGTAGTAGATAGCGATGAAGTTAATGAAGAAGGCAGTCCCGCACACCATGGCTGGGATCATGAAGGCCCCAATGAACATTTGTTTAATCCATCTTCTGCCTGTATTATTGAAACAAATCAAACAGTGTGATGTGAGAAATGCAGTCTGGATCAAGCCAATAGTCCGTGTCCAGGAAAGCAGTTAGATAGAATATGATGCATGGAGGTTTTTTTATTACCTCCTTGTTTTGCATACAGACTTCCTCCAAAGTAGCCATTGACTGGGGAGGTAGCAGCGTACACAAAAATGGCTGTGCTCAGCATGGATCCTCTCCTGCAGAGAAAAAAATGGAAGTGAGGTCCCCTCCTCCATCAATTACTGGACCTTGTTCATCTTGAAAATGGTGTTTCATATTTCTTATGTTTTCTCTGACTCACATCTAATTTTATGTTTTAACCTAAATTTCAATAGAGCTTGAATTTTAATCGACATAACCCAAAGAAAAACACACTGACACACACATACTTCTATCTTTGTAATGAAACTCATTCACGCAATGCATTCCCTAGTCCCTAACCCTGACCCTGGCTGTGAACAACAAGTGCTCATGGATGCATTATAATAGATGTATTATAATACATCCAAGGCAAGTGCGTCCCACTTGGGTTCATCACTTTTTTTGTGTCTCCTGGAAGCACTCCCTTTGAGTTGTGACTATTTGCAGCACATGTGTTGTCAAATTGATGATGATGTCTTCTGAATTTGTTTGTTTTGTCTGTTTGCATGTGTTTTCTCTCTAAGGTTGTGAGGACCAACCTAACTGTCCTCACTCTGAAAGGACTAAGGCTCTGTTCAGACCTGGCATTAACAAGCGCCTTCAGTGATCTGATCACAAGTGGACAGCTGTAAGTGCGTCAGTTCACACCTGGCATTAGACTGCATCTCCACATGCCACTTGTGATTGGCAATAAACATTTGTATGTGTTGTTTTTTAGTCTGACGGGTCTATTGTCAATGTGTTTGTGTTTGTGAGAGAGAGAGAGAGAGAGAGAGAGAGAGAGAGAGAGAGAGAGAGAGAGAGAGAGAGAGAGAGAAGAGAGAGAGAGAGAGAGAGAGAGAGAGAAGAGAGAGAGAGAGAAAGAGAGAGAGAGAGAAGAGAGAGAGAGAGAGAGAGAGAGAGAGAGACTGTTCACAGCTCTACAAAGAAAGTTTTACTCATTTAAAATGGTCAAATATTTTCAGTTCATTATGAAACTGTGGCAGGACTAATTAGACTGTGGCAGAGTACGTCAGTTGAGTAAGTGGTTCTTCAGTGTGGCCCAGGACACATTTAAGTCACACTGCTACAAGAATGTGGGCCACGCCACCTTCAGATGTGGTCTTAGTGATTGGATCTCAAATATGTCCTCAAAGTGTCTTGGGTCCATTCACACCAGATGTTAATACTAGGTCTGAACAGAGCCTGCCACCCACATCCACCCACCCACACATACACATACATACATATACACACACACACACGCTTGCTTCCTTCATGAAAGCATTACCTTCCTTTCTTTCCTCTAAGGACCCATCTATTCTGTGGTATTCCAATTTGTACTGAAATAATCCTTCTTAACAATGATTTGTAACTTCCTCATACTTTATCCAAACATTGACATGAGGTTAGCATAAAAACTAAATCCTCCTAAATCTGATTATTGAGTGAATCTCAAATGTGGAAAATGAAACTCAACATTATATTTTTCTTGATCGTCATCATGTTTGTTTTTCAGCTAAATGATTTTAACCTTGGCCTCAGGCAACATAATAATTCAGGAGATAAAATATCTGACCCATCCCGGTATATAAAATGAAGTTAAAAGTTAGAAGGCAGTTGGCTGCCAGTTACTCACTCTGTGTACAGATCCTCTACCATAGCCACGATGATGACGATGAGGGAGACGGAGAAGATCTGGCAGCCAGACCCAATGAGTGAAGAGAAGATCAATGGGTGGCTTGATGGTCGAAACACGTCGCCATGTACCTGCTTCCACCCATATTCATCCCCCAGGTCTCTGTCCTGTTGGTACACAGTAACAGAATGTGAATATGAGAAGGAAAAAAAGATCAAATGAAAGATAAAAATCTAGGAAAACAATGACGACAAAACCTAGAAAATGAATTCTGCATTAACCAAATGACAGTGTGTTCACGAGCAAACTGCTGAGTCAACAAAAACTTACCATGTCATCCATTTCCTCCTCTTTGCTGTATCTGGCATAATCCTTTCTTAGTGTCCTCATCAGAATCATTGACACCAGACCGACCAAGAAAATGACCATCATGAAGGAGTTGAAGATGGAGAACCAGTGAATCTGAAAAAAAAAAAAAAACAAACAAACAAACAAACAAAAAATGATAATGATAAAATTAATAATTAGTACAAGTTAGGAAACAAACTTTTTCATCCACTGGCTGTAGAAGGTGCTGGTACGACAACAGCAATAGTTAAAGAATCAGCCACAAGTTACCAGGTGAGTTATATCGCACCTAAAACGGAACAAGGCTCGACTCGTAGCTTCTGAAAGGTCATACACACGTGTTACAACATGCCAGTGGTGTTTCCTTGGCTGACATGATGAAGCACAAATCTTCTGAAAACTCACCCTGTGCTGGAAGAAGGATGGGTCGAGGTACTTGTCGAATCTGTCCTCAAACTTCACATCTGACTTCTTCCACTTCACCTGTGATGGGAAAAATTTATTTAGACTAATATAATGACTATTTTCTATTCAACAGTCTATTCATAGAGACTCATGTTACAAACATAAAATGGGTTTTAACCTGTAAAAAGGACCATTCAGTACTCACAGAATAAGACATTGCAATTCTCGTGTTTGGCACAAGTCTGACTTTCCCCTCGCTGGTCAGATTTACATCAACAATTCTGTTGCCATTGAAGCCAATCTCCAGTTTCTTGTATGTCCACAGGTAATGATCTTCTCCGTTTTCATCTGCCTCACCAACAATACCTTAAAAAATGCATTGAGTTAGAGATCTGGTACTTCTGACCACAGAAATGGTCACATAGGCAGGTATAAACACTGAGCCTTTGGTTTCATGAAATAAATAATCAAAATAAATAATCAGGATGGGTAAATGCCAAATAAAAGGTCACTTACTACACTGCTCATTAACTTTCTAACAGCATCATCTGCATTCATCCATTATATTCAGCTTTAAGGCCTCAAGTTCTTGTCAAAGTTTGTCCCTGTGGGCCATGGTAAGCAATCTCTTACTCTGAGCAAAACAGTTTGCAAAACAATCACTCTGAATAAACTCCCAACTGACTGCCCATTATTCTAGCTCTTACAAAAAAAACTGAAAATGTATCCCTCTATTTCTTCACTAAATGGTTACTTGACAAAATTATATTAATACAGAAATTTAAAGTTATTCTCTTGTGGCAGTACATACAGCAGACAGTGTGAAGCCACTAAAAAACAAGTAGATAATGAGAAGGTTTTCCACAAAGCCCTTAATATGCCTTTGCCTCTCCTACTGAATATCACACTATATCTTGTTATGGGATTGGTAACAGGTAGGGTAAAACACCTGTGTAAAGCATTTGCAGTGGCATACCCTCAGTTGGCAGTTTATTAGGAATACCTTGCTGCAACTAATGGAGTCTAAAACAACAGTACTGCAATAAATTCTCCCTTCATAAAGGTTATAATATTCAGTTTTCATTTAATGTGTTTTAGAGAGGTGTGGATTCAACTTTATGGTCATTTTGGGAGCTGCAGTTTGTGGTGTTGTTGAACTGTGTTTCTATTATTTTGTCCACTCCATTTATGTCAACGAGGGCACGCTAAATAACAGAAACACCTCTCTTTATAATTCAGTATTATTCAACAAACCACCATATATTAGTCTTGGTAGGTACTGTTTTCTTTTTTTTCTAGTTTACCAGCCCCAAGCAGGTGAATCTAATTTAAGAGACTGTAGTAAATGGTGCTGCAAGTGTGTTGTGGTCAGAAAGCGTTGAACTAGAGATCTGTCGTTACTGAGCTCCAGGTTTTATGTCAATAACCCCAACTAAACACATCACTGCCTCGTACATGAAGCGCACTGGTTCAGTTATCACACGACAACCCGGACATGAGGTCAAAGTCTAAATGTATTTATTGTCATTAAGGCATGAGCAGGTAATATAACAACAGAGAGAACTGTCTGATAAAATGCGAGTGCCCCACCCACTGCCTACAACATAAGTTTACAAAGTTGTGTTTGAGCAACTGTAGGAGTGGCACCGTTGTACAAACTGCCACCAAGTGTGTGAGAGATCCCATTCACAACTTGTTAGAGTGATAGCCTTAAGAAGAGTCTAATGACAGTGACTCATTCATATCCTGCTTAGCCTAGAACAACAGAGGAGCACCTCACTGTCCAGGTTGGCATCAGAAGCTCTTCTACAAATGTGACTGTATCAATACTGTAAGTTGTAGGGGTGTAATTAGTCACGAAATAGAAGGTTTGATTACTAAGTCAACCTGATGTTGTGTATCAATACATTTTCAATAGAGCAGAGATAAGGAGGTCCTTAAAGTGTACATCAGAAATACAGATTTAATTTTATAAAAATGACATTCATGATTTTATAATTGAACAATAGTTTTCTCTGATCCATTTAAAGTGGCTTCTCAGCAGTATATAACACAGTGCATAAAATACAATACAATATAACAAGAGCCAGATGAGGTGACAGAAACTGAAGATAGCTGCTCATCAACCAGAACACTGCATTGTTCGACTGACTCTGAACAAAAACCATGCAGATTCACCACACGTACTGACTTGAGTGGCTTTCAGTAAGCCATCTGATATATGAGATATGTGTGTGTATTGTTCCACCCCTAGTAGGTTGGCCAAGTATGAATGGACACACCCACCTTCGAATAAGAACTAAAGGTTTAACTTCTCCAATATTAAATCAACTGATACACAACCTTGATACACAAGGTGCCATTATCACTGCAAACATTTGGAATCGGCCAATTAGCTAATAAGCAAATACATAACTCAAGCAGAAGGGAAGATAAAGATAGACATAGACAGAGGAAGAAAATATGACAGTAATAACTATATCACAGGACAACTCACAACACACCTTTGTTTTTAAAAAGTAAATGAAGCATCTCTTACCCCAGATGGGCAGGTCATCTATGTACATTTGGTACCAGTAGTGATTCTTTATGGCATAGACAAAGGCATCCCGCTTGGCTTTGTCCAAGTCAATTTCACAGTAAGTTGCCTGCATGACTTCGTCTACGTGAATTAAAAAGACAACATCATCGTTGTTAGATATGATTACATGATGTGTGCAGGAGAAGACATCCATATATGCTCAACCGGTGAAAGTCAGTGTAGATTACCTTTGAACTTTATGTCTAGGCCGCTGAATTCCAGCTCCACTCCCTGCAGAGCTTCTCCAAGTGTTTCATGGTAATGACTGATAGTCTTCTTGGAGCCCGCGCAGAAGGGCAAAGAGAAGTACTTGTATGTCTCCTGTCGGTTGTGGTAAGGCCCCACTGTGTTCATCCATAAAACTACCTCCTCCTTTTCTGTGTACTGCAAAGGAGAAGCAAGGACTCTTATTGTGAATTGCAGGAATGCAAAACCAGTTCTGCTAGTCCTGCTGGTTTCATATTATGGCATTTGATAATTTAAAAGAAATGTCTTGAATAATAAACAAAAAGCACTACTTTTTCACACCCACATTAGTTACAACACAGCCACAGCAACATTTGATATAGACAAAGACGACTTGCTGGAAGTAACATTATCATCATATTTCCACTAAAACTGACAGGAGCGTTATTGCATTCAAAGTCATGCAAACAAATTAACATGCAACAGTCTTGATTATCACTGCATCAATATAACACTATAAAAAGTGATGTACGTTAGCTGCAGCTATGTTTGCAGTTAAGGAAGTTAACTTCAATGCTATCACGTTATCCGTTGCAGCTAATTCAACAGCTATCACGTATAAGACAGCTGGACTGTGTCGACAACACAATGTCAACCAGTTTATGAACTCGTTAACTAACTGTATCTGGGGTGTCTGGCTCTCACAAAAGCGACAGAGACATAAGAAACACCGCGAGGCCCTGACGTTTAACCGGTGTTTCGGCATAATGTTACGTTGACTGTTAAAACCACCATCGTATTCATGATTTCGGGGGAAATTGTTTTAAAAGGATTTCCTTAAGGCTACAATGTTTACGTGTTCGTTATGCTACTGGATTTGAATCTGTTAAACTAACTAACGATAGCCAGCCTAACTTCAGTGCAGTTTCCGCCGGTGCTCAAGGAAAGCTTGTGAAGACCAGTGTTGAAGACGTGCTAACTAGCTAGCAGGCAAACGTTAGCCATAAGCACTTAGGCCGATAAGTGATGACAAGTTAGCTAGCTAACTGAACACCACTATGTTTGAAAGCTCACAGAGTGTCGATAAATAACCCGACAGGCCAAGTCTGGCACTGTGTCATGTATGTAATTCTGTCTTCTCGTGTGCAGCTAGCTGCCGCAGCTACAGTTAGCAGGTTACACAGAGCACAAACGTCCATTATTTTCAAGGCTCCCCCTTTTCAATCGGCCTCTCAAAGGCAGTCTTACCGTGTGTTCATGTTCATCTGCGTCGACAGGTAATAAGGAGCCCACTATAGCGAGAAACGCCGCCGCTGCCACCTTCCACCTGGAAGATCCCATTATTTTTGGAGAAAGTATGCAGAAAGATTTGGGATGTTAGCTTTGCAGGGCTATCCCACCTTCTTCCTGGTTGTATGACAGAGGCAATTTTTAGGGATGCTCTCGTACGCATATGGCGTAAGCGCTTCATGACCGCTCACCGTACGCACATAGGATTGGCTGAATCGAGTCACGTGGCTCAAAGCCTCCAGTCAGCGTGGAAAGCGGTGAATCAAACGGCGAATAAAGAAACTGTGTCGGCGCATCGTCCGCAACCTTCAGCCACGTCATCCGACTGCCAAGACTGGAGCTTCACCTCAGCTCTGACAGAGCTGGTGCATGAAACATGATCCCCGCGCAACACAAACGGGTCTATTCACTTTCTGATGAGTCTCCGAATGAGGACAAAGTTGTCTGAGCAATATGTCGCTTCTCATGCATTGACGTGTACTTTAAGGCATTCACAACAACCCCAGCCTTTCATTTTCTGAGTATTGCCATTTTATGTTACCCGGAGGATAATGCCTACAACTTATACCGCTTGTTAAGACCTAATTTTAATTTTTTGGTAACATATCTCTCCTATTGCCAGAAACATTAAGGCTTCAGTTTGTGACCCATTAACAAAGTTGTTTGTACATCCTTTATCAGAACCATAACTCATATAATAAAAATGGCACATGCTCTTTTGAAGACAATGCAGTAGTCTTTGAGGATATCAGTCTAAAAAAGTGGGTTAATAAACACCTATTGTCTTCCAAAGGAGACAGATTCATCTTTGACTTCTTATACGTGCTCCTGAGCTTTAAAAATGTCATTTAACAATTATGAAAACTGATATACATGACTGAAACTGAAATTTGAATAAGATTTGAAGTTATCAAAGTAAAAAAATCCATTTGGTGTCAGTATCCTGTATATAAATGTACAAGTAACAGTGATAAATTAATCTGGACGGCTTTATTGAAAGTTACATCCTCTGTTCTATTGAGAAACAGTGCAAAGTAGACTACATAATATACTACAAGTTAAAGAGGAAACATGGTTCAATAAGAAGTGTTAATTAAGATCCTGACATGAACAGAAATCAGTCCAAGGTAACAGTTTTTTTTAATTAAGAGAAAACAGCTTTGTGAATATCTGACAAAATCAAATTTGTTGTGGGCAAATTCTCTTGATACTGTAGATTTCCACATAATTCTTTACTTTTCAGGTTCATAGATGAACCCAGGTGGTTGAACAGATTCAATGCTGCAACAGTGCAACACATACCTAAATCAACCCTGACTACTTTATTTATGAGAACCAATTAGAAATGAAGTAGTGTTATGTGAAAAATACGAAGTGGATAGCTCTTCCAGATTTTTTCCAAACGACACCATTACGTTACTGTGTGTTTTCATGTGACGTGAAATGAAAGACAGACGTGATGAGCTGCTGACAGTGGGTGTCATCAAATTTATTGTAATAAACTGCAACAACATATGAACTGAGATTCTTTAAACTTATATGAATGCATTTTATATTCTATAGTTGAACTGACAGAAATCAGAATTTCTAGAATTTGTGTTTTTTCTAGAACCACATTTGTGATAAGAAGTTCAGAGGACAGATGTTTTCCAGCTGCTCTCCCTGTATTATTCTGAAATGTTACTGACATCTCAATGTCTAAAGCCTTGGATTAACAAACTGATTATCTTGTATTATAGATGAGCATTATCATCACACAAAAATGCCCAGCAAAGGGCACCTACTGTAGTAATGTCGCATCTTAAACATTTTTAACCAGTTATTTCTAGTTTTGTTAAATCAGAATAAGTTACATTTACAGATTTAAAAAAATCAGTAGTTAACAATTTCATGCATCTTAACCGATTGAAAAAAAAAATTTTACCATCTATTAGCCTGAACAACTTTGGCATTTGTCCTTAAAATAACAGATGTTCAACACAGACCTTCTGGATCACATATTTATGCAACATATATGCAGCAGTAAAGACAAAGTAAAACGCTGAAATCAAATCAGTGCTCTAACTCTGAAGTGTGGCACGTTTTTCCTGTTTTCAGTCGTCCACCCCACATTACAATGACATCACAAACTTCCTGCAGAGGAGAAATGACAAGGTGAGATGTACATGTCGTGCAAATCAAACAGGCACAGAGTTACCAAGCCGGGATATAATCACTTTAAGTATTATCTGCAAAATGTTTTCTCACTTTAAGATGTCAGGCAGATGGGGGTCTCTGTATAAGCCGTTGTGCAGGTACCCCAGAGAACCGTCAAAAGACACCAGCTTGACTCGCTCTGCATTCTGGGCGCTCGCTGCCACCTCATACATCTGGGAGAGAAAGGCAAAGAAAAAACTATAGCAAAAAGTTATCCCAGAGAGGACACCTAATCAGGTACAGCTGCAAGGAAAACACTGCTTCAGTTTACATTGGATTAGATGAAAAGTAGCTTTCTGTGCCAGTAATACCTGCTGAGCAATCTGAATGGGAACCAAGTGATCGTCTTCTGAATGAAGGAAAAGTATCGGGCTTCTCATTTTCTTCAGACTGCAGAAGCACAAAAAAATAAATCACGTCATTGTATTTTACTGCTAGTAACAATATTATTAGCTGATCAATGTTTGTAGTATTTGACTACCGTGTATAGGTTTTCATTAATGCTTACTTTTCTTCAGTAGGAAAGACAACCTTGTTTTCTGCCCATGGCTCCGGGAAAAAGTAGCCAGTGCCTGGAAACGTCCAGTAATACTTCAAAGAGAGAGAAATACAACATTGTTTATTATTTAGTAGCAGGCGCATGAAATGAACAAATCCGATATCAAAAATGGCTTAAGTTAGTTGAGTCTACCCAAGTAAAAGGATGAACTGTAATGCGCTCTCGAACACTATTGAATGCGCCCTCCAGGATCACACCATCCAAAGCCACACCTGGAAACAAGAGGAAATAGATATTTTGAAATCTTGAAATAATTTCCTCTTATTTCTATTTGCCATATTGCACTGGTAGAAAAGCCTACCTTGTTCAATCAGTTTCACTGCAGTGTTAGTGGCCACTCTGCACAGAGATATGAGGAGCAACATCTTCAGTTTCTCTAATTGTGTGTATTATTTGAACAGTTATTATTTGCAATTATTAAACACTTTTCTCTTCGACTACTTCTGACAGTGGCAGGTTTATTGTAGCTGAGGGCAAATTTCAACAATTCCTGTCAAAATGTATGATGTATTCTACTGATGATAGTGTCAGTTGTTTGGTATAACTGTTAATCACTGTGCAAGCACATGAATAAAAAGTGGCTGATTATAACTAATCAAATACCTGTAGGTGATTTGTTTTTTTGTCACTTATAGTCATAATTTCTACTATTTATTCTAGAAATTGTACTATTGAATATGGTGAGATCTGTCAGTTTCTAGCAGGACCTGCCTGTAACACATTGTATTTTTCATCAGTCCAAACTGTGGACGTGACCTACTCGCTTTATATATATCTAATATCTAAGACAGTCAATTGTGTAGACATGACTAGCTATGAATTAAAGTATAAATGTTGCAGTCTGTTAATTCAAAGTTCCAAGTTCCAGATTTCAAAGAAGAGTAAAACTGTTAATGCAACAGTCTTTTTTTTTGTGATTATTTTATTTATAGTTTTTCACATTCAAACAAACACACCCAATACCCAGTACAATTACACAAATTAACAAAAAGGCAATGATTCATATCCAAAACTCCCAATAAAAAAGTATCAACAAACAAAAAACAGGCAAGATAGGAGACTGCCCTGTCTGCCAGGAGAATCAAAGGTTCCCACAAAACCAACAAAAAAACAAACTGGAGGACTGCCAGAATATCAGTCAGTGCACAGAATAAGACAGAACTTGCACAGAGTAGAGCTACAACATAGCAGCAAAGCTCGTGGATTATACAGTTAGGTCTTATCAAGCCATGTCAAAAATGGCTGCTGGAAAAGATTTTGTGAATTCAGTTTGCTATAATGAATCCGTTCCATCTTAACAATAGAAGGCATCTCATTCAGCCACCTCTTGGAACAAGGGGACGATGGATACTTCCAGTTTACTAATAGTAATTTTTTTGCTGCATCAATGCCTGCTTTTAACCTGACCTGAGTCATTTTTACTTTTGTGAGTGTGTGTACAATGTTATAGATTGGGAGTCGTTTCCTACTCACCCAGTGCCAAGAGAGTGTCCCCAGATGACAACCAGGCTGTTTCCACTGTGTGCTTTGACCCAGTTGTACAAGTAGAGTGCATCAGTGGTCAGACCGGCCTCAGTCGGTTCCCCAGTGGAATCTCCAAACCCTGCCAAAGTTTCTCATATCAACTACAGCTCACTGTCAGAACACAGAGCTGCTTCACTCTGCCACAAGGTGGCAGTCACTCAGAGGAAAACCTGCACTAAATTTTGACCTAAAGTTGAACTGCTGGCTTTTAACTGCCTTACAACAAACAACTCATCAAGCACAGCCACTCTACTCTACAGTGATCATATGGCTGCAAATGATATTAAATCAATGTGAGAAGGTTGTTTATTACAATCAATAAGAAGGGGAAGAAGCATAGACGTGGAAAACATGTTCAAAAGAAGAGTCATAAATCTTCATTTGCACCAACCTCTGTAGTCAGGCACCAGCACGTGGTAACCAAGTGCACTCAATACCTGTTGACACATAATGCTTATTTGTCATTAGAATTGCTGCTGAGACTTTCATATCTTTATTAGACCGCCAAAAGATTAATATGTTTGTGTTGGTGATCACTCACTTTTGCCACTCCCACCCGATGAGTGGCTGCCCTGTTGAAATGATTCATAAACAACACAAGTGCCAATAAATTAGTGTTTTTCCAAAAATAAAATAAAAAATAAAAATAAGAACAAATATGTCTAGTGGTGTGGAACTAATACTCTCTGCTTCTTCAACTATAATACCAATGCATTATTTATCATACCTTGTGCCTGTGTTTCCATGAAGATATATGAAAACTGGACTTCCATGGTTTAAAGTGTTCTGGTACCATGCCAAGTCCTTCCCTTGAGCCTCTTTCCACAGACTTTCAGGGACAGTGTGCCTTGAACAGTTCAAAACAACAAACCAGCTTAGAGACACAACCGATAATTAGATCATTAAAAAACAGGTATTGTCCTTTTCTCTCAGCCTTTCTACACCTATGCTAGGAAAAGAGAAAAAATGCTGAAGTTGGCTTATACTCACCATACGCCAAGGGAGATTCCTTCCTCTGATGTTAAGTACATGTTGATGGTGTGATTAAGGGAGAGATCAGCAGGTCGACTGAGGTCAACAAAGAACGGCAACCTGACTACAAAGAGGAAAAGAAGAGAGGTGGGTCTCCTTTTTTGTGAGCAACCTGAGGATTTACAGTACTTCCAAGAGACAGGCAGGGTATTCACTTACTTCTGTGAGTGTAAACAAGGTGCTGGATTAATTCTGGGCGTATTCTTAGTGAGAAAGGCACCAAAATGAAAATAACAAGGGCGGCCAATACACCTGTTTTCAGCGAGCATCGGGGCCTGAAAACAGGCAGAGAGAGAAATAAAACAATGTGATTACTGACTACCTAATCATTGTCTTACAGATCTTATATCAATAAAGGCTGAGGACCCTCTATGGGCCCTTCAACAATCTCCATGAGGTCTCAGAGTGACTCAAGTGTTTGTTCTAAGTTTTATTACTAAGCCAACAAAACAAGATTACAATAGACTGAATCACCATATGTTAATTTAACAACAATTATTATTGATTATTGGTGATGTTAAATCCCCTCTTCAGAGCCAGATCAGCTCAAACTCCCTAATCAACACCTGTCCAATATGAATAAGAGTCACAACGTCAAATCAACACCAGGAAGCATTGGAAAAGTATCACTCCCGACTCTCCTCTTCACCCACTTCACACCTGACCTCGGCTCTACCTCTGCTTCATTTCAACTGCCTCAGCGTCAGGAAAAGGGAAAGGAGGATGGGGGTGTGGTGGGTGACTTTGTTGAACCACCTGTAGCTGCGTGTAGACAAAACCTGAGAAAAACAAGACTCCTGGGACCTCGTGGACAGCAGCTCCCATGGGGAAGGACTGTGAAGATGATGCAGCAAGTGTACATGGGAATGCACACTCAGGCCCATTGGCATGTACTGAGCAGCTCCGCACAGGTCTGACAAGTCTGAGGTTGCAGCCTTAACATGGAAACATTAATGTGGGAGAGTAGATTTTAATAACCTAATAAGAATAGCAGGCTGTCCTTGGAGTTAGTCTTGGCTCCCTGAAGGCAACAGCAGAAAAGGGGATGCTATTCAGACTATTGCTAATTAATGGACAATACATCCCACCCCCTCCATTAACACTCTAATCAGCTAGAAGAGCCCTTTTAATCGAAGACTGATTTCTCCACGCTGCTGGAGGGGAACCATAAAGGAGGTCGTTTATTCCAGCAGCCATCAGACTGTCGCCTCATCTCTCAAGAGTTAATTCTTATACTTTAATATTCACTTCCAAATCTTTTCTACAAGAGAGTGAGAAACCTCATATCAGAAGTTTGATGAATGTGCAGCTGCAGCGTGATGTAATACTACCTTTGGTTAACTAGACAACCTGAAGTTTAGGTTTACTGCAGAACAGATGTCTGCTCATTCTGCTCAGTTTTTCCAAGTGCTGCAACTTCAGAAAGTATTCACACCCCTTCCCTTTGTCACAATTTGCAATTTTCCCCTTCAACCTACACTGAATAACTCAAACTGACAAATAGAAAACGTGTTTTATGCCCGTTTTATGCCACCTAGGTAACGTCACTCATTAACTATATCCAAAAAAAATGTAACTTGAAGAGAAAGTTAGTGGTAATATGTGCACTAAACTCAGACCTACTTCACCCCAGACTATAACAAAATTACAACCACCGCATAAATACTCCGCAACTCCCAACAGTTACAGTTAACGGTTAGTGAAGTAAGCTAGCTAACTTACGATGCACTTTGGACTCTATCAGTCCTCTGAGCTTCACTGACTTCGGAAGATGAATTATTCTGTTTAACGACCCTTCTCTTCATCGTGTGGGCTAACATAAGTACATAGGTAAGATACACATCAATATATAAGCACTTCTTCTGACACTTAGTTAGTAGCTAACAAGAGGTTGATCAAAGTAGTTGAGTCGCAAGGAAGAGGCGGGACCTGTGATTGTTAAGGTAGCACTATTTACATATATTCGTTTAGTACAATACATGGTGCAAATGACGCTACCTTAAATAGGGCACAGTATACACTTAATAAGCTAAAGCATACTTAAACTAAACATACTTAAAGTTATGTGACACATAACACAATTATAGTAGATGTTTTATTATACAAATCACATCATACAATTATACATGGAAATATATATACGACGCAATGCCTTCTGCTGTTTTATTTAATTTAAAATCAGGTATTTTGCAAGGTTCTGGAAATCTATTCATTTTATTTCACACTTTAAATGTTCATGGTAAAAAATTAATAAATCAAACACACATACATCACTGATTAAAAACAATTAGAAACTTCTCAGCAACAATCATTGTTAGAGTGCACAGACTGCTGCACCAGTGCAAGAGTCTGTGTATTTGTAAGAGGTAGAGATGTGGCATATTAAAAAAAACAACCAGAGCAGATGAGTCACCGAAGGAGTTGATGAGTATGAAAATTAGGTGAATCATATGCGATGGCCTATGAAGTCACCAGATCTCAACCAAATCGGGATTGGGGAGTGACGTGCTAGACAGCACTGTCCACCACCGTCATCGAAATACCGCATAACACCACATTAGATAGGCATTTACTTTTACTTCATTTGTCATCCGTCTATATATTTTGTTCAGCTTTTGTCTGGGAGGCCTTGGGCACACACATACTGACAAACATGCTATTAGCAGTACGAAACATTGGGATACACAGCAACCACCTCGTCTCACTCTTGTAACTGCACCACAGGTGAGCATATAGGACCAATTTAACTGCAAGACGTTGACAGATCATTTGAGCACACACGTACTTTATGTACAAGCATGTCAAGCTGAACATATAATTTCTGGTGCCAAGATGTCTAACCTCACTGTTTTTCTCAGGAATTACAAATTTTCTATCTTCTACCTCAAATTATTACGCTTTCTGACAAACTATTATGTCCAAGTCAGCATCACTTTGGGAGCATACACTGAGCGCTGAGTGTCTGGTAGCCTTTTTTTTTTTCATTACAAGGAGCAATATGTCTCAGATCTCTGGCAGCAGCAACAGTGTTGTGTTTGGAATAAATAGCAATATAAACCTCCATGGGGAGAAACAGTGGAAGAACTGTCTGGGAGGTTAACTTGAACAGTGATTAAAGCATCAAGCCTGACATGTTTTGGCTAAAATAACAGTAAAAAATTCAATTTCTAATTTTGTCATGCAATTAATGCTTCACATCTACTTTACTCCACACACTTTAAAAACATCACCATGGGAGAAAAATCCAGAAATCTAATTAATTTCCCATCAAAACAGACTCAGATTGAATAAAATCTGAACACTCAGGCACGAAAAGGATGCTTGAGAGGACAAAAGACATCAGGGCGACACAGACAGAAAAGAGCAGCATCTACAGAAACACCCCACAGTGTATGACAGGTGATCTTTAGGACATGCAGTGCAGAAATGACTGCTACATCAAATATGTTGACAAAATAAATAAAAGAGGATGTTGATGCAGATGACCACTTCAAGAACCCTTTGACTCTGGCTTTAGGAGGGAGCCAACAGTGAGGACACTGGCTGCAGGGGAACCCTTTGGTAGCTGATGGGTCAGGTACACACCAAAGGTCACCTAAAGATCCACAAAATAACAGGTAAAGGGATTATTTTTTTTCATGCTCATGCACCACTACACAAGCACACAAATGTTTTTGACTCACCTTCCCACTGCGGTAAGCTGACAGGGACATCAGTGGCTCTTTTGTTTTGGTCCCAGTTTCCTGGTCTACTCCAACCATCTGGCACCTTCCACACTGACCTGCAACCTTTGGGTTAATCACACAGGGAGCACATTCGTTTTTGAGAAATCCGCTTTTAATGCATCTGAAGATTTCATCATTTATCTCAAAGTGTCAGCTCACCACGAATTGAGTGTTGCCAATAATCAAGTGTGACCAATTATCTTCCTCAAATGGTTCTACTCCAGTGATGACTAAATTGGCTCGGAAGCGGCTAATGACATTCTGTGTGTCAAGGAGCTGATTGCCCTCAGAATAGTCCTGCCTGAGAAAAGGGAATGTGGAAATTGCACGTTAGTTTTCTACCCCGACGTAAATGATCTACTGTAATGTAAATGTACAGGCGTCAACACATCCGGATGTTTCTCTGTGGAGCACTGCTTATTTTGAATAACTCATTATGTGTTCAAACCTGCTGCTCATTTCTTTCTGAATGAGCTCCACACTGGCACGACTGATCATGAGATACTGAGCTTCATTCACCAGGGAGAGGGACGCGGAGGAGGCAGCTAGAAGGGAAAGACTTTATATTACCCCAGCGATTTATTTGTTTTCAGCAAAACATTCTGATCTCTCGTTTTGAACAATGTGCCTCCCCAAAGAGCCTTCAAATTGAGTTTCTACTGTAATACAGAGAGAGAGGAAAATGTGTGACTTCAGTGAATTTATCATTGCTGATCAAAATGTTCAACATTCAACACACATGAATAACAGTTGAGCGATGGTGGTCGAATCTTCTATCACCAGGTATGTAACTTTCAAGCTGACAAGTGATAAATTGTGTAATTGAATTGAAAAGCTCCACAACGGCTTGATTGGATTATTTTGTCAAATATCAATATACAGTATATTGTGATATAGTAACTATTCGGGAAACTCAATTTGGAAACAGTTTATGGCAGCTCCGACTTCACAGCTCCTTCAGAGCCAGACAACATTATACAACTGTTTTTACCCATAACACTGAGCTAGATGTATAAATGCGTTGTATAGATGCATTCATGCTACCACTTGAAGTTGCAGAAGCTATCTATTTTAATTATTAGTATCACTTATCCTTTTTTTTTTTTTTACCTTTTTCAACCATTTATTGCTTTAAGTTATTTCAACCATTCACCCATCACTTATAGCCATATCTACCATGTATCCATTACTGTTAGCTAATTATTTGAACCATTTCCTCATTGATTTTAGCTATTTAAACAATTTAGCCATTACTTTTAGCAAACTGTTTCAACTATTGAGCAATTTTGTTTTACTATAGTAATCATTTAGCCATTAGTTGTAGTTATCTATTGTAACCATTTACCCATTAAGTTAAGACAGCTGTCACAACAGGTGGTGTTCAGGTGTTAAAAGCTGAACCTGTGTAGGGATATTTTAATGAAATTGTAATTTCCAGGAACAAGTAGGAACCACTCCAATATGTCATATGTCATATGTCATATGAACCAACCTCTGCCTCAATTTCTCATTTGCTTTTACATAATAAACTATTTCTCGAAAACATCTTAACTTGCAAAAACAGAAAAATATGACATTTCTAAATTCCAAATTACCACCAGCATGGAATGGAAAGTCACAGCCACAACATGGACTATTTGCAAGAAATGTGACCTTGTATTGCTCATGTACAGTATAACAGATGACTCCAGGGTAAAGGAAGAAGAGCCAGGCTGAACAGGTACGATGCTTATATATACCTCCGCTAGGCCTCTTCTTGATGTCTCGGGTGAAATAAGGACTTTGTCTTATCAGGCGGCATGGCTGTCCAAGGAAGTCTGAAAGCCATGATGCAGCCTCATCCCCACAGTCGACAGTCTCCACCCTGGGGGAAGGAGGAGGATTATATTCAGGAGGCCCCGAGGGAAATCTACTGAGTTTGATGTTGCTTACTATTTGGTGCGACATCTAATCCAAGAATGACTGGATGAACAGTTTTTTTTATCCTGTGACTCGTCATGCGGGTATCCGTCAGAGGACATTAATGTCATCTCTTGGTCATTGTTTGTTTTTCCATTTAAAAATGGTAAAAAGAAAAAAAAACAGGAATTTCATATGAAATCGAGAGAGAGAGGGAGGCCACATAAAGTCATCCACTGTAGAAATGTAGTGTCAAGAACAATGGAGCGAGAGAATGCATTGATATGAGTGAAAAATATGGAACAAATGAAATGTGTGACAGTATTTCCTGCAGCTGCTACTTTTAGATGTTTTAACATTGCCGGCTCACCTGTCACCACAAACTTTACTCTGACACACCCGGTAGCTTGGATGCTTTTGAGCGTTGTTTTCCAAGGGAACAGAAATGGTATCCATCCCTGCAGGGCAATGAAAAAAAATCCTCTCACAAAGAGAATTTATCGCAGAAAAAAAAATGACTGACTGAAATTTCGTATGGTTAAGTGGTGTTTTTATTTTCAGCGCGCCGCTGACAGACTGTCTGACCTGATGCCTGCAGGAGCAATTTGTTTGAGGGCAGGTGGACTTGTGGGCGAATGAGGCATAAACGTGTCTCTCTCTTCTGACTCAGGCACACGCCGTTTCCATTCACCACCATCCAGCCTCTGTCATATAGTAAACCCAGCGGTCCCACTGGCCAGTCGTGGACCTGCATGAAGAACAGCACAGAGTCGAAATCAAAACAGAGAGAGGGAACAAAATAGGAGAGACAGCGATGGAAAAAAAAAAGTGATGGAGAGATAGCGTTGTGTTGTGCTCAAACCTCATATGCTGCACACGATTTGATGGGATATATGTAGATATTGGTGAGAGTATAAGCCTCCCCGTGGCTGTTTGAGTCTCGGTGTCCAAATCCCTTCAGTGATGCTGCTGTGGGCTCCTTCTCATCTACTTTACATATTTCTCCATTAGTCAATTTGATAGGAGGATCTTCATTTGAGCCCTCGGACGCTGCTGTTGTTGTTTTTAGCTTCTGGAGTCGCACTTGATCCACCGTGACCGGTTTCTCTACAAAGCACTCAGCAACAAAGTTCAGGAACTTTTGACAGTCTTCAAATGTCGACATGTAGCCAAAGGACACGCGAACAGATCCGGTCGGCTGGCCGTCCACCAGGTCGATGCTGTCTCCACAGACGTGGCCGGCCTTGAAGAGAAGAAGACAATTTTGTGTTTTACCTATCCTGCCCTTAACAGACTTTGACATTTTTCCTATCCCTTGATCTCATACCTGCAGGTTTCTCTTCATCTGCTGATTGGTGATCCCGAGGAAAGACTGACAGGCCCCGGTGTTGCAGAAGCAGCCCGTGCGCACGTGAATATTGTACAGACTGGCCATTCGGTCCACCTGAGGAAAACAGAGTAATTGTGGGAATATTCACAAGCGCTGCCTAGGCATATACAAGCAGTGATGAAACTCTTGTGAAATAGAAATAAGTCCCTGAATGTACCTGAGAATACCCAATTATCTGTCCATGAGAATCCATGAGGTTGAAGTTTAGGATTGCGCCCTGTGTGCCTGGACTCTCAAACTGGCCGTCAGTGTAGATTCGAGCCACTGGTCTCCCGTTGCCATGGCAAAGACTTGACAGCAGCATGTAAGTGTAGCGTGCCAAGCCAAAGGTGTGCTGTTGGATGTTGTGCATGCCCCCTGAAGGCAAAAAAGGGATAAGGATTGGGGATGCTGCTGATGTTAACCTGAATCAGCTTATCATTATGAACAACCTGCGTATGCATTATGACTACTAAATGGGGGTGTTAAAGTTTTTCTATGAATGAGCATGCTCATTTACATACCTGTGATCTTGTAAAGAGCGTCAAAACTGTGATTTAGAGCAATAATGTCCAAGAAAGAGACAGTCCCATCTTCAAACCTGTATCAGGGAGAACGAAGAAGAAAACATTGCATTTTAGAAGACGGATGCAGGAGCTATACAGCCTCTGTGAGCTGAGAGAATATCTAGGATTTGGCAGGCTTGTACAGTACTTCACCTGTCAGAAATGTTTGCTGAATGCACATAATAATCTTCTCCAGAAAGGTAAGCTGCTGCTGTGCCTCCTCCAAAATAAGTCTTTTTTAGTATGCCTGCTGCGTCGTTACGGACAAGAAGGGCCCCCAGCCCTGTAGGGAAGCCAAACATCTTGTAGAAGGAGATGGGAATGAAATCAGCGGGGCAGTCCTGTAGGTTTAGAGGGGAACAGCTGACATGAGAGGCAGCATCCAGCAGCACAAGCCAGCGGCCTCGGTGGTCACATGCTGGGTAAAGGCGTCTCGCCTGGATGCCTTTCACATGGCTAAGGGGATACTTCCTCCCAGAGAAGTTGCTCTGTGCTGGGTAGCAGAAGAGGTGCAGCGTCTGGCAAATAACATCTTCACCTTGAGCCACATCCTTTGCCCTGTTTTCCACCTCCTGCGGGGAGACAGGCAGCACAACTACTCCCTGGCTAGAAGTCAGTCCTCGTATGCCAACTACAGAGGTATGGCAGTCAGTGAGATAGCAGAAGTGACTCCCCGCCTCGCCTTCAGTCTGCAGCCTCCAGGGAAAGCTCTCGGCCACTAATTTGAGAGCGGCTGTACATCCAGAAGTGAAAATCACAGAGTACTCCTCCGAGGGGGCGTTAAAATGCTGCAATACCCTGTAAGAAAATGTTCTGCTTTTTACTCATATGAACCATCAAAGTACAACTCAAAGTTTTCACAGGGGCTCATTATGAGGGTTTCTGAGGCCATGAATGGACTTTACCTGTATCTGACCCTCTCCATGGTGTCATGTGTCAGTCTGCTGCTGGGGTTATAGCTGTGAGGATTTCCTATTGGGGAAAATAACAAGACTTATTACAAGGCTTTAAATTTAATGTTTGAATGAAACATAAAGAGCCACATAAAATCACACTCAATGTGACTCCCCTCACCATAAACGTTCCTTGTAATGTCCAAGCTGTAGTCCCTGACCAGAGACTCTGGGTACAGAGTAGTTCCTGCATGATCCAGATATGTTATTCCTGTTTACAATGAAAAGAGCAGCCATTAGCGACCACTAACCCTGTCACTGTCTGCTCAGGGCTGGACATAATCATTACCTTTAATTCGTGTGAACTCCTGCTCGATCACTTCCTCTAAATCCGCCTCATAACCGTAGTGAGTCCAAACCTGCTGGAAAGTTTCAAAAGTGCAGAGGTTTTGGAAATCCATCGACCCTGAGAGCTACAGAACACACCGCGGGACTGCTGATGCCTCAGCCATTTCAACACACACAAACCACCGTCCTGTCCTCATTGACATTTTGCTGGGTCTAAGTCTAAGCTTTATAGTCCTCGTCCGTCTGAAGTCCGGCTGTTTGCTGGTAGGGGGGCGGTTACACGGCCGTGATAGCACATGACAAGTTATAACTTAGTCTCTGACTGACTGAGTTTTTTTTGTCGGAGTGGACACTCAGCTAGAGGAAACCACAGAGCTTGTTGACTATAGCTGAAGCTCAGCTGCTATAAACGTTTTACCGTCATGTGACAAGCTAGTTTTTTTTAGCTTTCTCCTCCTCTTGTCAGTGTGTTAGGAATATAAACAGTGAGCTAACAGCAGCTAACATGGCTAAAGAGCATATATGAGTAACAACAGATGAAGTTATTTTGAAAAGTTAGTAAGATAACTTATTATTTCACTCATTATTTCATTATGGACATATATTCTGATACATATATGTCTCACAAACATTTAATACTTATAAACGTGTCACAGAAATACAATAATATTTAATGAACATATTTAATGCTGTGCAGTATGTAGTATTTAACATGTATTGATTTGTTGATGTATTGTTGTGATTTTAAGCATTATAAAATATGATTATTCATTAGTTTCTAAGGTATGTTGAATTTATTCATTCTTTAACAGCTGCTCTTGGTCTTAAACTTGAAGATTGACATTTTATTTATCAGTAATTCATTAATTCACATTTGATTCCTTTAATCAAAGAATAACAGGGATTGTATTGAAACCCGGAGAAGTAAATGTATCTGGTGTCTCAAGATGTCTGATAGACATTAAAGTTAAGCACAGATGTTGATGAAAGAACCACATGAACATTATATTTATCCTTCACAGCCATTTAGCATGATTGCATTGTTGCATTGACATTTATACTGCTTTAACTGATTTTATCAAATGTCTTAGTAATCACATTACAGTAACCCCACCACATATAGTCCACATTTTATCCTCATTGACACACAATGTGCATAAAGGAGTTAATTAGGACGGCTGGTGTTCAAAATCTTATTAAAAAATATTGATTAGTTCACATTATTCCAGTGTAATGATTACTTTATGTCAAGCTGCTAGACCTGCTGTGTTATTAAAGCCAAAGACAGATAATGATGAAATAACCATGAGTATATCACATTTATCCTTCTACATTCTTTGAATTTTGCTAAAAATGTAGTGCAATAATGACTCAATTTCTTTTCATTTTTCAGGATGTTCCTAATTTGAAATCTACCCTGGTTTCAGTAATAGTAACCGATTACACCAACAGGTAATCACTTCACAGTAATCCCATTACATGTAATCCCTGACTCTTTAACCTCACTGACACACAAGGAACATGAAGGGGAGAAAATTAGTCACAAGTGATTTGTATAAAATGCATGATCACCTCATGAGCTCTGAAAGGAGAGTAACATACCGGGTCAGACACCGTGTCACTGACAACTCTGACGGCTTTGTTGTAGTTCTGAGTCTGTTTGCAATTCGGACACAATCACACTGTTGTACAAGTTTTATTATACTTTTCTGAACTTTTATTGACCTTCATTCCCTAACCTCAAATCCTAACATGACCTAGGCTTAACCCCTGAAAAAGTCCCTTAAAACGTGAAGAATACCCACACTTAAAGGGATTATCTTCATCTGTCTGTTTTCATGAAGACATCCAGCCCTTTAAATCACAGAAATACAACTTGGAAGCTGTATTGAAATCCTAGTTGAGAAGTGAATATAATGTGGCCTGCTTAGATGTCTGATAGACAGCCATGAGGCTGACAGCAGCCATCATTGTCTCCGTGCAACGCACTGAATAGTAATTAAATATGCCACTTATGCTTCACTGATTCATTTCCTTCACAATTTCGAAGCTCAGCTGAATACATTTTTCAGTGCAGAAGGGCTGTATTGTATCCAGTATGGCCTCATTACGAGGGCAGAAGGGCTTGGTGTGGGGGAGGGCCGAGGCACTGACGGGGGGAGAAGCACCCCACGAAGACATTGTGTTTAACATCACTAAATAACTCAAACGCCACATTGTCCTTCCCAGCCCTCAATTAGTCGGGTTCCTTGTACAAAGCACCGATTTCATACAGGGAGATTTATTTTTAGAGAAAATCCGGCCCTGTGCAGGCAGGAAGCTCTCTGAAAATCTAATGAAGAACACAGCAGTCATGCAGAGTTGTTAGTCACAGAGCAACATTGGTTAACAAAGCTTCCCTTCAGTGTCTCTGTGTGTATTTCTGATGACTGCAAAAGGCTAGACCTTCGCGTTTTTTTTGTTGTTGTGGTGGTGGCTGTAACTGTAGCTTGCTCTATCTATGCTGGACAGTGTCCAGGCAAAGAGCCTCTCTGCCCTGCCCTCAGGCCTCTCCAGCTTGTGGATCTCCGTGCGGAGGAACACCTCTTTGGTGGCTGTGACAGGGAGAATTAGGCAAGAGATGCGGGTTCACTTGCCCTGCGTAGGGGCTTATCTTGGGCTAAGCTGAGGGACTAATAGCAAAGCCAGCCTCCGCTCCAGCCAGTCTGAGGGCACAGGGAGCCATCTGTCCACTCCGTGGATAACTAACAAAGGGGGCAAACATTGAAGACGGACCACAAAGTAAAAGGCTGTTCATTTTGGAGATATCAGAAATAAAGAAGAGGAGCAAGTATTCTCTTTATAAGGTCAGTACGTTATACTTATCATGCATTACAGGCCCTTCACTAAGAGAGAGAAGGGTCAGACTGGTCAGTTTCTGTTAAGAGTGTTGCTGCAGGACTATAGTAATGTTGGGGTTTAGCCAGACAGGAAGTTCAAGTGTAACTTTTAATACAGCTTTCTTGTTTTGCTTTGTACATTTAAAGGGAGCTGAACTAGGTGAGGCTTTGTTTTAATACATTACTCCTGACACCCATTAGGTTAAATTAATTTGAGCTGCTTGTTTTTCTGCTGTGTTGTAAACGCACTTTGCTGCGCTCATAAATTCAGAGATCGGTCGGGCAAGAATTAATATTGCATTAAAGCAGACATGTGATGTATCTCCAATACTGTAACCCTTGTGTAGAGGGAGGAATGCCATGCTGCAAGGCCCCATGCTTATAGTCTAATATGTGGTGGCTCACAAATAGTTATAAATAGAATAGAATAAATAGTTAGACATAGAACAACCGTTTAGATAATCAAGAAGCAATTAAAACCTTTCATTATGTTGAAGGTAAAATATCTGGCATGAAATATATGGAATTTCTTTTTGAATTCATGTCTTTTAAAGGGCATTTTTCCTAAAGCACTATTCTATATGATAATGTACAATACAATAATCTTCGGTGTTAAAAAATTCTTTGTGTTACCCTCAAATTTCAATATATTTTCAAACGAAACTCCTCAAGTAATCCACTTAGACATTGTTCTCCCGTTCCCTCAAGGATTAATGCCCCGTTTTTTTTCATTGTCTGAAACACGTTCCTGCCTGTCACTGCTGTGGGAGCTGGGTTCCTGTAGATTATCTGTTTTATCATGTGCACTCTGTGGGTGCTGTTGTGCACCAGTGTTTTGTTCGGAAGTCTTGAGTGGGCGCTGACATGCTAGAGGTGACAGAAATGGGTCAAAAGGGTCTTAGCATTAACTAAACAAATCCTGGCCTATAGGATTAGACAGAGATGTTGCTGTTTATTTGATGTACTCACTGTAACTTTATAATGATACACGGAGAGGAGAATAGCTGTGGGTCTTGTTAGCAGAGAGACACCCTCCACTTATTCACAATATTGTTTGGATTAAGTCCTTCAGCTCAGTCTGGTATTATCAACACTGGAATGTGCTAGAACAATATCTTATTGTAAACTCAGCTGAGGGAAAGCCATGTTTTATTTGCCCATGATCACACTGATGCTGCCACATGTCATTCGACGACTACTGACAATTGTGTTGTTATCAGAGTTAGCATGCTGGAGGCAAACTCACTCATTTTTGGTCTTTTACTTTTTTTAGGTGTGGGATGGCGGCAGAGAGTTTTGTATTTATTGATTTGTGTGAGTATCTAAGCTGGGGTCTGTGGGAGGGTCAAAGGTCATGTATTAAAGATGGAGTTCAACCTTTGAGGAAATAGCTTGTTCGTTTTCTTGCGGAGAGTAAAATGTTATAAGATGTTACAACTTTGTAGTTTAACTTTGTTCAGAGTAGTGTCAGCTTCTCCCCCTGTTTCCAGCCTTTATACTAAGATAAACTAACCGGCTCTCTTTAGCTTCATATTTACAATATACACATGAGAGTAGTATCTCTCTACCTAACTCTCCATCAGGAAGCAGATAAGTGTGATTTCCCACAATGTTGAACTATTGCTTGAAAAAAAATATGTCATAGTGTTAAAACCCTGGAGTAGGATTGAATTAAACTCTGGATTAACTGGAAACACCTCATACACACTCGCCAATAGCGTGTCGCCATGTTCCCTCCTCCCCTTTGAAATCGCCAAGGTTTCAGCAAGTAAATCTAGCATTTGCATGAAGCCAACGTGACCAGCTACTCAGCTGCTACAAAATCCAGACAGCTCCTGGTTAAATGACATTTTTTCATTTAGTTTATTGAGTGTATTCATTCATCGGTTTTCTATGTAAAGTGGCTCTCAAAGACTGAGCTTCATCATTCCTGGTATTAATGAATGTAATCAATGGTAAAAGCATAATCAGAATCATGATGATCTAATAAACAAGGTGACCCTGGTCCTTTATAGTTAAACTCTATGGTTCTCTCTCTGTCTATTATGGTGCAGTAAGATGCCTACACTTTTTTTTTTTGTTCTGCAAATACAACCAATTGGATACACGGCCACAACAGAGCTGACATTGTGTGGTGTGCTGTTATATTAAGAGACAGTCACACACACATCACTTGATCCTCAGGCCTCCACGGCACCAGTGGCTTCCTTAGTATCTTATCTAATCCGAGGGAGTCACACAACTTGTATTTAGCCGGAACTAAAGACACCGTCCCATGTGAAGATTGCACCTAGTGATAGGCTTATCTTCCCCCGCTCACTACCACACCATCAGAAGACAAACAACTATGGTCTACAACTCTTCAGAGAGCATCAGCCCCCTGATAAATTCTTTAAAAAAAAAGACAAATTGGCTTCTTATAGCAGCATAAAAGCAACTGTTCCAACTTTGTAGTATTTTCCAGTTACTTTACATTCTCCATAGTTAAAGTAATGATCCATAACATTTTCAAATAGAGATCTCTTTTATTGCTGCTGCTGCTGCTGCAGCTGCAGCTGCAGACTGGTTTAACAATGATGATGCTGCTAACACGATAGCTTTAACATTTACAGTGTCTGGTTGCTGTTTCCCAGGAAAATCTTGTTGAGCACAGTGAATAATACATTTCACATTTGCAGCAGTTTGACTGTAAAACACAGAAGAAGAACAGGCTAGTTAGCATGACAAAAATAAGGCTGCAAGTTTATTTAAACTTTTAAGTGCAATACTTTCCACTCTTGAGAGTTTGACTTTATAATAAAATTCATTAAAACACACTTGGATCTTGCAGAGAACACGTCTTCAGCTTTACAGATAATTTCCTGAACCACCTGAACTACCAGAGCGGGGGTTATTATGCATGGGGACTGTCTTAGATGATTTCTTTCTTTTTGCAGAGTGTTTGCTTTAAAGCTCGGAGAACAGAGAGGATGTCTGACAAGGAAGAAATGGCTTCAGATGGGAGCCTGAATGTTACACTGACGCTGAGACTGCTAATGCATGGAAAGGTAATTCACAGATGTGGTATTTGTAGTAATAGCCTAATCGTCTGGTAATGGCATGCAGTTGCTGTTAAAAGGATTACATCCTGCTCCAAATGTGAAGAGCTGTTAAGAGAAAATCTTGTGTGTTGCCTCTTGTGTGTTCAAGCATTGTTATCTTTTCATTCACAGGAAGTTGGCAGCATAATTGGGAAGGTAGATTTATTTTACAATCCATCAAAATGTATTTATTCACTCTGCCTTTCTTCTGGTTGTCTATTTTTTTTCTTCTCATAAAACTAATCAGGCCTCCTGTTTTATCATTTCTTACATGATTCCAGAAAGGAGAAACGGTAAAGAAAATGAGGGAGGAGGTGAGAATTCACTTTGACATCCATAATGTGGAATCATATAGAATTTAATGTGCTCTGGCAGATCAATTACAGCTAATCAAAGCTGGAGTTATTGTGGGTGTGTGTTTCCAGAGTGGCGCTCGCATCAACATATCAGAGGGATCGTCTCCTGAGAGAATAGTCACCATCACAGGACCTACAGAGGGCATCTTCAGAGCTTTCTCCATGATCGCACAGAAGTTTGAAGAGGTACAACAAAACACAAAAGCAACAAACTCCACAGCAATGTTAAAGGTCTCATATTTTACACTGTGTTTTATTTGAAGTGTTGATCCATAAGAAGATATATTTGTGGTTTTAAGGACCAAAAACCATCTCAATGTAGTTTTACATCTCTCAGGCTTCTCTGAGCTCTAGTAACATCAGGTCAATGAGCCAATCAGAAGAGAGGATCCCAGTTTCTCCTCTTATTGGCTGACTGTTTTCTGAGTGATCTAATAAACATTTCACATAAACAGTCAGAGAAACCAAATTCTCTAAGGTTGGATGGCGGGTCCATGTGGGCAGGGCTTGGGGCATGGCTGAGAGCGGTGACTGCTTTGTTGTGACATCACAAAGTTCCAGAAGTCCTGACGGCTGGTTTTAAGGCTCAGTTTCTGAATACAGGCTGTGTGCATTTCTCTGTGGACTGAGGCTTTGATACTTTCACAGTATTAATATAGAACCTAGACCTGCTTTATAATCAAGCAACACAGCGACATCTCACTATATACAATATGGGTCCTTTAAATCATTACTAAAACTCTATTGTTTTACACAAGAATTTAATAGAGAACCTTTGAAGACATTGTCTGAAATCTGAAGGACAGTGAATGCACCTTTTCCTCAAAAAAGACTTGTCAGATGAAGCTGACGTTTTTACACCCTGTGCTTTAAAAATAAAAAAAACAACATATTTTTGAATTCTCCCTCAGGACATTACTGCAGCAATGACAAACAGCAACGTGACAAGCAAACCACCTGTGACACTTCGTCTGGTTTTCCCAGGGAGCCAATGTGGCTCACTGATTGGCAAAGGAGGCTCAAAGATCAAAGAGATCAGAGAAGTAAGTGTCCTTTTCCTTTTTTTTACTTTCTATCAGGAAGTTGTTTTTCTGCACCCAAACACGCACAGAAACGCTCCTCCTCAGGACCCTGACACCTCAAGTATCAAACACTCCAGTCAAACTTTTCTTATTCCTTGCCGCCTTAAAATGTGTGTGTTTTTTTGGTTGCTGCTCATGAAAATCCCACTGATTATGCCTGTAAAGATCAGAGGAGGCTGAATACCCGTTCTGAATGGACAATATTTGTGTGCACCTCTTCAAATATTGGAGCACACATTGCTATTTGGCTTGCAGCTGCTCCCTGCATGTCAAAATGTGTTTGGGGTAATTTGCGGGTGCTTGAAACAGCATTTCAATTTGGGTGATGGTGCGCTCTTTTCAGCAATAAATAGCCTTTGTTTCTTCTGCTGTCTGGCGATGTGAAGACCACAGGCGCTCAGGTTCAGGTGGCAGGAGACATGCTGCCGGACTCTACAGAGAGGGCTGTCACAATCTCCGGCACTCCACAGGCCATCACTCAGTGTGTAAGACACATCTGTTCTGTCATGCTGGAGGTAAGCACTGTCAGACAGCAGATGATCTTCACATTTAGCAGCTCTGTTTAGGTGTCAAGTATGCCACATTTGTTTAGGCTGTGGTTAAAGGTATTCAGTAGCACATTTAGGATATGTTAAACCTGAGCAATACCGAGCGGTAATACTTTAACCTAACCTATGTCAACCCTTATTTATAGCTAACTATGTCAACTGTTTTTTTTTCATTACTTTGAGCTAAGTATTTCAACATCTCTGTTTGTTTGCTAACCAGTTTTCAGCCACTCATATGCAAATGTAATATATGTGATATATTGAATTTGAATGCATGAAATACATATACATATAAAATAAAAACATAAATGTAAAAAATATACATGAAACATATTAGAAGTTGGAACAATTTCATATATTGACATGGACAGTATGTCTAACCCATACAAATATGTATGTTCATGTATGTATGCTTACAGTTTTAGACATAAGTTACATAAATAGTATATATCCATCCCAAAACCTGTCAAGGTATGTTGATATACAGTGGGTTTTATCACTTTATCACTTTCCCAATGTGAAGATAGATGTGTTTAAAATTAATGATAAATTAATAAGAAAATATTTAAGTATATAGAATGTATCTTGTTTTAATAACCTTGCATATATAAATTCAATATAACATAAAACATATATGGACACAACATGTTATACCGTAAAAAATATTCATCATACAGATATTTTTTAATATACTATATGTACATATACAAATTTTGCTATAAGTTTTTCATATATGTTCTAGACTTATATTCTTAATATATCCAGACGATGAATATATGTGATAATAATATATCCCCTGATATGTGACATATATGGCAACATCACTCTTGATATCGGGACATATATACTATGCATATATATTACATTTCTTTATGGGTATTGCAACATGTAATGTTAATTAATGTTTTACAGCTGACTCAGGTTGATAGGCAGCTACTGGTTATTGCGGATAAACAAACAATCCCACATTATAACCAGTTTGCAATCCCATTTGGCTGTTTATTTTCCACTAATATGTGGATATATTATTTTAAATAAAATCATAATTACTATTTTTGTAGGTGTAGTTGAGTTACCCCTTGTAATTGCAGAAGCACCACTTGGAAGGGAAAAACTGAAGTATAGTATGCTATAATTTTTTTTATAGTGATTCATATAAACTTGAACATGTAGGTAAAATGGGTTCCTTTATATTAGCATCCTAATACTAATGTTAGAAAAGGAATGTGTTTAGATTTATGATGCAAGCCCAGTTGACTTCTTTGAAAATTGTCAAAAACTCTCCATAATTTCATATTTTTCCGGTGTATTCACAGTTGTATCATGAGGTTCTTTGGTCCAAGGTTTCACTGACAATGAATGGGATATAAAAAGATTGTGCAAGTGATATAAAAAGGCATATAAAATAGCAAAGGTTCTTTTCTCAGCTGTAGCAGTGAATAAATTCTTTCTCCCTTTTTGCTTGGCATGACTGTGTCTGTAGTCTCCACCAAAAGGAGCGACTATTCCCTACCGTCCCAAGGCTATACCTGCAGGAGCCCATGCAGTATTAGCACCGCAGCACTCTGCACAAGTAAGTAGACACATGGGGGCTATTTAGCTCTGATTTTAGCCTCTTTCTGAAAAACATAACAATTGAATAGGCTCCTTATTTTGTGGGATCTCAGAGTCACACCACTAGAGGGACACATCTGTGTAATGCTGTGAGCAGAAAGATGAGGTAATGATGTTATTAAAAAAGTATCAAGCCAAGCTGTAATGTGTCAGTGATATGAATAACAGTCATTTACATTAATAATCCCCCTGCAGTGTGAAATCTGAACGATGTCGTGACCAAAGCTCATGTTTTCCATGAGCTGGCTAGCCGCTGTCCCGAATTTGGCACAGTCTGTCCTGACCTATCAGACATCTGTTTATGTTATTGGATTTCTGGCCATGGTCAAAGAGGGGGAAAAACAGCAGATGACATTTAGATAAAATTCCATCAAATCTATACACATCAGAGCTATGGAAAAGAGAGCGGGGGTGGGTTTTCAGACATGCAGTCACTGAGGTTGCTCTTCACACTCTGTGTGTGATAAATTCACATTTGAAGTGACGTGTTTCAACATGTCTGCACCTCTCAATCACATCACCACATCTCTTCTCTCACTCTGTCCAGGCCTTTGCAATTCCAGGGCAGTACGCTTTTGCGCATCAAGATGTAAGTATGATCATTTGATTGACTGACATCAGCCCTATTGACCTACTCCTGCCCACTCCCTCCAAGCCACCACTACGCCCTCTGTGTACCCTACTCTGCAAAGATGAAACTTCAGTAATCTGTTGACATTACTAACTCTAACACACGGTAGCAGCATGCGTTGATTGAAATGAAATCTGAGATCGTAAGAGTTCATGATCAGTTGTAGCTTTGTAGCCTGAGAGATGTGACTGTATTTTTCAGAAGACTAGCTTGAGAAGCCAGCATGCCTTTCTGAAGGAAATGAATCTCTTTCACACTGACACCATCTGTGATGTTTGTGAACTTCACATTGGCTCTGTATTGTAGCTGTCAGCTCCTCTGAAATAATCCAGTTTGATTGGTTAGCTCTAACTTCCTTCCTACCCTGCAGTTGACCAAGCTTCACCAGTTGGCTATGCAGCATATCCCCCTCCCTTCCCTTGGGCAGAGCAACCCTACCTTCCCTGGTACGTACCCACGGCTCCCCAGGGAAGTCCATCTATCCCTCTGTCTTCACTCCTCTTTGAATCACACCATCAAAACATCCCTGTCACTACAAAAAGAATCAAGGATGTCTCCATTGTTTCAGACTTTCTCACAGGTATTTGTAGAAGATGGCTCTAAATAGATGTACATATATCCAAAAAGATCTGCTATTTTGCAGTGATATTTGCAATAAAATGAAAGAGAAAAGAATAATGAATAGGATAGTGATGTTAAGCCAACAAACTAGTTTATTATCAACAATCTTGAAAGTAAGTGACTGAAATATTTATAATCCAAAAGAGTAGGTGACAGATTAAAGCAGACAGTATGATACAAAAGATGGAATACAAAAGAAAAAGAGACTTGTCTGAGAGGGAAATGTGAAAAATGACAGAAAATATTTACACTTTAGTAAATATTTAATCATTTTTCACAATTTCTCACATCCTCCCAAAATTTCAGCTCAGCTCCATTTGCCCCAGTTCCCTTCTTCCAAAATAAAACAGATCCTAATCTCTTGACCCCATCCTTCACCTCTGCAGCGTTTCTCCTTCAAATCTAACATCGTCTTGGCCAGACCATCCCTGACCTCAACCACCCCATCTACTCATATATTTTACCACAACTAACTAAGAACGAAACATTACATTATGATTACATTGGCTGGACTGGTGTGATAAAACTAATGAAACCTGTTCATTTTATTTAAAAAGTAGCTTTTCCAATTACAGTAATGTGAATAGAATGCGTGTAGGATACATATATACAATGTAGGTGTCTAACAAGGAATATTTTTCTGCCATATGTAATTTTCATGTCCCTAATTTAGCTGTATAACAGTTATAAACTAGACAAAGTAGGGCAACTTGTCATGCAGTGAAAGTGGAAGCCATTAGCACCATACTGTTGTTAGCGTTCCTTGTCCTACTTTGCAGGATTGGATGCATCTGCCCCCACAAGTTCACAAGAGCTGGCAATACCTAATGATGTAAGTGCCACATTGTTTGTATTCCTCCAGCACTAAAACTCACACCGATAATCCTCATGCCACTGACTTCATTAGCACTTTCTGGGAGGACAGCTATAATGAGGAATTTATGGACACTAGTGTTGCGCCTTCTTAGCTACAGAGAGTAATTTATTCCTTGTCTCTAACTTAAATTACTGTAGGGCTATTATCGTAGTGCTAGCATTACCAGTAGTAGCCTGTTGTAGCTTGAAAAAGACAAAAATATTAATATAACCTCAGTGTTTCTAAGGCTCTATAGCAGCCTATTAGCTATTAGACATTAACCTTATATAAGAATAGTTTAAGCTATGCTAGGTCAGCAAAACAGATGTCTCAGATAAAAATGTTTTATATTCATATAGAATTACACATACTACAACCTAACCTCTGCCATAAATTGATACCACCCTTATGTCTGTATGGTAAATGTGATCGTGGAGCCAGCAGCCGTTAGCTTAGCTGAACAGAATATAACATTTGTTTCATCCACAGAAAGACTGAGGTGTAAAAACAGATTAAACGAAGGAATGATAATGTGTTAATTTTGTCTTCTTTGAACCTGTTCCCCATTTCCAGTCTTTGTGCTAAGCTAAGCTAATGGGTAGTAGCTTCAGATTTAGCCTACAGACATGAGAGTGGTGTCAGTCTTGACATCTAACTCTCAGCAGGAAACAGTTTCACAATAATAGGTTAGTGAAGTCAGTGATCTAGTGACGATATTCAAAATATCATGAGCTTGCATTCAATGAGATGTTATAATTACAAGATGGTGTTTTAGTAATGTGGCTATAAAGCATCATGCAGATGTTTTCTATGCTAGGAATATGGTTTTCCACTGTAGAAATCTTGCTTCCAGATGCTGGTTTAAAATCTAATTCCTGAAAAACATGGAAACATGAACTGTCTTGTTATTCACGTTTCTCCACTTCTAGTTTATTGGCTGCATAATTGGAAGACAAGGCAGCAAGATCAATGAGATTCGTCAGGTCTCTGGAGCTCACATCAAAATTGCCAGTGCCACTGATGGCTCAGCCATGCGCCAAGTCACGATCACAGGCTCACCAGCCAGCATCAGCGTGGCCCAGTACCTCATCAACGCCAGGTAAGACATTACGCAGGGCAGCCACGTCCAGCAGGTCTTCACATCACAGCCTGATGATAAGAAAGCCAAACACCAAGCTATTGTATGAGGGTAGAGTTATTGTGCTCAGGGTGAGGCTGGATTTGTTCCATCTCACTGCTTCGTTCTCTTGACTGCATTAAAATCCTTATTGTCTCTGCTTTTTAACACATTCCTTCTTTGATTCTTATGTTTTCTCCTCTTTCTCACCTCCCTTCTCCTTTGTCTCACCCGTTCATCCCCTTTTCATTTTCCACTCTCTTCTCTTTAACCCCTCACCGTCTCAACTTCCCCCTTCCCTTCCCTTCCCTTCCCTTCCCTTCCTCCGAACGTCACGACCTGCAGCTTAGAGATGGCTAAATACACCATGCAGGCTGCTTCCTCAGCGACCCCAGTTGACTTCAACATGAGCTTCTCTCAGTCCGCTCCCACTGCCTCCACTGCTGCTACCTCTATGGCCGTCCTGGCGGCCACCACCCCAGCCCCAACCACCATTAACGTCCACTCTCCTTCCACCTTACCAACCATCCAAAACCCACACTATGCCGTCCCCGTTTCCAGTCTTCTTGGCATGAAAACTCTCCCTGTCCTGGCTGTCCACCCAGCAGCCGCTTCCAGCCTAACACAGGGTTTATCCCCTTACACCGCAAAAATGTCAACCTCCGGCGTCAAAAAATCAGAGAGGCAGAAGTTTGCTCCGTATTGATGTATGCTTTTTAAAGTGTAGCCAGTGTAGCTGACTGGTAAGACATTATTGAAATATGTCAATTTAACATTAAGGGTATAGCTTACACCAATGTGTGTAAGTTTTGCCAGTGTAGCACTTGTTTTCCATAAATCAGGAGGATATTAAAAACATGCTGAAAGGATGGTGGTATCAAAGCAAACATGTCCTCATTAATTAAACAGGCAGCGGAGGTGAATATTAACTCAGCGCATTATCTCACGGACATGCATAACAATTAATGTGGGTAACTCAGGCTTGTATTAGTATCCTAGAAAAAGATATTTTTTCAAATGGATTCATGTCACAGAGCTTTATATGAAGACTTACACCATGAGATGTGTTTTCCATGATGCAAATATTGACTTAGTTTTCTATCTGTGTAACTAGTTTACAATCAGTTTTTGTTAGAGAATGCAAACTAGTATCTCAAGACGTGGTGCTTTGTTGGCAGCAGGCTGTTAAATTGTTTGTCTTGTACATTAGAAGTCAGTATGTAAAGTATTTTTGCTCCACTCTTCTGTCATGTTTCCCCCCTTTTCCTTCACTATAGGCTCTCATCAGTGCTAACAGGCTTGGGTGTCCTGTAGTAGCGCTGCACTGTTGCAGTTCTGATGGGATTATCCTAAAGCCACATTGGATTCTAGTGGATTTCACTCTACACAGTAATCCTGTAGAGCGGGACCGGCCTAACTAACTCATTTATTGTTTCTGTACACTGGCGTGTTTCTTGTTTATTCTCCAACCTAAATGAGTGGAGTGCTTCAACTTTCAGCATCTGAAATGGACGCTGAGCAATTATTGTACTGAATGATTTATTCATGTGTTTCTGGTGAGGACCCCCCACCCCCCACCCCCCCCTAAACAAGGCAGATTTGTTATATTTGCTGATGAAATGACTTTGAAATAAATGGGACTTTTTATGAATGAAGATTTGGTTGTTTTGTTGTAATTTGTTAATGTAGAAAATCTTTTGCATTTTTGCTTAAGTCTCTAACCCCTATATACAAACATCAGCTCTGAGGATTTATGCATTGTTTAATCTGAAGCGGCTTTAAGTTTAATTTTATATACATCAGGACCACCAGCATTTAAGCTTTTTTCTTTAAAATATCATGTGGGCTCAAGTCTCTGAATACAGGCTGTGTGCATTTCTCTGTGGACTGAGGCTTTGATACTTTCAAAGTATTAATATAGAACGTAGACCTGCTTTATAACCACACAACACATGGACATCTACTTTTATACATATACGAGAGACGAGACTTTGTATCCATGCAGCGGATAAGGAATTTGAGCCCCTGTTACAATATGATATTTTTTGAATTTCACATTTTATTGTTGCAAATCCTTGAGATATGGGCTAACTGAATCTAAACAAACAAACTGAGGGAACATTTTTCCAAGTTTTTGTCTGACCTGTAGAAACCCAAAGACTAGACACTGCATAGTGTGAGACTTATAGCAATCAGATACTTTTCTCCATATTTTGATGGTTTTTCTCCGAAGAGAAAATGTGCCTCCACAGCCTGCACATGTAAAAAATTAAACAGCAGTGATGCTGAAATATAGACAACAATAGAGAGCAGTAACAGCAGCCATTACACGTTTGCAGCACACAGATGTATAGTGATTTTGGCAGGTGTACAAAGACAGCTCTACACAGACTGGTTCATGGTGTTGTGGATGCAGTTTGTTGATGGCAGAGTGCACAAAGCTCCTGCCCAAACAAACTTTTCCCTCCTGCGCTCTCCCGAAAAACAGAAGCAAACTTGGCCTAACCTCACAGTAAATATTCAACACAGGCTGTGGCAAAATTCTCACAGGTCCGGAAAAAGAACGACTTAACCTCCAGATGTCCACTCAAGCATACAGCTAATGGGCAGGTAGGGCACAGTCTAGTCACTCCTTGTTCCTCCCTGTCCCACTTTACCCCTGCCCCTCTGTGAAATCTGACTTCAGCCCCAACCCCCACCCCCAACCCCGCTGTCCCCCCCCCACTCCCACCCCCCCCTCTCACTGTAAAAACCAGGAGGTGGGCACTTCTGTTCTGCCCGATCAGTGGAGTATGGGGTAGCGAGCCACATGGGCCATTTCCACAGCAGGTCTGGAAATGCTGAAGTGGAGATAATCAATAGTTAATGGGGGCAGAAATGTAATGACAGTGAAGGATGACATTTCAACCTCGGGGAAAAAGTGAGGCAGCAGAGAACAGTGCTACATGTATGCTTATGTGTGCCCAGGGCAGTCATGAGTTCACAGCCAGACTCTAATGCTATATTAATGATTTCCTTTTTCAACCTGACACAGGCAGGAGTGAGGGACCCATTTTGGGAGCCTGCTGCCATTATGCAGTTTTGAAAAGCAATTTGGAGGTAAATAAGTAAATAAATAAACTTTTTTTTTTTTGGGTGCATAACCACGTGAAAGATTGTAGCAAATTGGGAGACAGGGCTGTCTCTCAATCCCTGATGAAAAATCACTGCAATACTCTATAAATATTCCTCTAGGGACAGACTCACATATCTTTTACTTTGTCTTTGGTATTCCCTCAGTAGTTTTCCACAGAATTTCTATTGGCCAGTGTAAGGTTTCATACCTATAACACTTAAACTAATAATACTTACAGTGTTATTATGATCTTCTTAAAAGAACTTATCATGTTATTTTTATAGTATCTACTATATATACACTTGTGTTTCTTTGATAGCAGTGAAGCTCTTAATCAGCCGTGCTGTAGCTTGCCTGTGTGCATGCAGGCCTGGAAAACTGAGGACAATGACACACTCAGCATTGCTTTCTGTTCTTGTTCATTTGGGGTTTTAGCTCCCTGAGGGGAGTTTTCATTCTACCGGTGGTGCAAGAGGTAAGAGTATAGCAACACCACTGTATTAAATATAGCCTAGTCTATTGCAAACAGAAGTCATGCATTCAAAATTAACCAGCAAAAGTACAGCAAAGTGTAAAGAAAGGTAAAGGAAGTGCAGGGAAAGTGGTCCGTCAGAGTTATAATCTATATTATAATACTGAATTACTATTATCGAGGCATTAATATATAATGTAGCTGGGAAAGGTGGAGCTCATTCTAATTAATGGGTGGTTTAATTTATTGTATAACGACGTGTCATATTTTATTTTCTAATTCTTAAGCTTTTAGCCACGCTGTGGTTGGTGAGTGCTCAGCTGTGCTGCCCACTGAGATATCTCAACAACTATCAGATGAACCACTGTGACGTTCTGCACAGACATTCATAGAACAAAGATGATGATTAATCATGACGATGATATTTCTTCAAGCAGAAAACAAGTCGAAATTTCAATTTGTCCAATTTTGGTTTATGACTAAAGTAAAGCAAATAAAGTACAAATTTGCATGTGGTTATTTTCCACCGCTGCATTTTACAGCACACATATTTTTTACTACTTTAAAATAAAAAAATTATACATAAAAGCATTTCTCTGCCAGAATGTTATTCCTGCTAGTGAAGAGACTTTGACCTTCATTTCACTTAATAAAACACAAAGTGTAATTGAACAGTTAACTGTTGGAATAAAATATGAAAATTTTAATAATAAAAACAAATGAGACCTTTCATTGCTGCTGGTCCAAGTGATGTGCAGATGGTGATGGATGTTGCGTGTGTGTGTTTGCGTTTGTGTTTTTATATCCTGGCGGGGACGTCAACCTGAATACACAGGACTGCGGCTCAGGAGGCAGAGCGGGTCGTCCACTAATCAGAGGCGTGGTTTGATCCCCGGCCCCTCCTGTCCACATGGCAAGGTGTCCTTGGGCAAGATGCTGAACCCCAAATTGTCTCTGATGGCTGTGATGTATGAATGTGCGTATAGGTGAATGGGTGAATGTGGCATGTATTGTAAAGAGCTTTGAGTGGTCGATAAGACTAGAGAAGCACAATATAAGTGCAATCCATTTACTATTACACACTAACCCATTGCAGAGACATCTGAGAAAGGAGACGGTGCACTTACAATCATTTCCCTTTAACCGTGTCATGTGGGTTTCTCCACCTCCCTCCCCCTTTAGGAGACCAGCAACTGGTCTGCATCTATTCACTCCAATGGGAGAAGTGAACGTGATCACAGGTTTTATGGTTCTTTTGCCCCATAGTCACCGAAATAAATAGCCATTTTTCCACAAGCCACAGATCTTCCGAACATCCTGACATTAAAATGGCATTTTTCAGACGGATCAGGAGAAAACGTACTTTATTAGAGACCTGTCTCTGTCTCAGCAACAAACTCTGGCAAAATCATGGCAACACAGATCTCTCTTCTCTCTGTCGGTTCTGGTTCTGGTTCTGGGACCTGTACATGCAAGCATGCATTAAAAGTTAAAACTGAAACAAAACGAATGTTTCTTTGCTTAAAAATACTATTATTGTTATTATTGTTTAACAGTTTTTGGAGGGGAAACAGAGTATTAGACTGATATGATCTTGTACTGAGTTGATCAGATATTAAGCAAAACAAAAGCTATCTATCAGGCATGTAGTTGTGAAGGTTAGGGTAAGTGAAACAAGTCAGTGTGTGTGTGTGTGTGTGTGTTTGTGGCTGGGTGTGAGGGGGCTGCTGGGGGACTCATGACCACAGTGTCTCTAGAATCCTGGCTATGGCCCTGCATGAGTCTTGATGTATTTCACTCAGGTGGCCTGTTACACTGACAGTTATGTGGGCCCGCATTTTCTAATTCCCTGCTTGTTTAATGTGCTTTGGTCTTTTCTCATTCGGTAACAAATTATCCAGGGACCGAGCCGTGTCACGGAAACGACTTCCTAATTCGAGATAATGAAGTAAAGTCGTTAATCACAGCAGCGCGCGAACCTTATGAACCGACCTGAGAAACATCCATTCGGCTAATTGACTGCCTGTTGTTCCCCCCCAGTTTGCTCCATCTAGTGGCCTCTCGGCTGAACGTGGCGTCGGAGCGCTACCCCCCCCCCCCTCCCCTCCCTCCCTCCTCTTCCCTCCTCCTCCACCTCCTTCCTTCCTCCTCCTCCCATTTATTAAATTATTTATTTCTGGTCACCGTGAGAAACAAAGTGCCAGTATAGAGCAGGAACATCAGCAGCAGCAGCGCGGCAGTTGCGAACAGCGGCGGTTCGCGGGAGACGGAGCGCTCTCACTCTCTGTGGCGATTAAAGTTGAGCTGATGACCTGCGAGCATCCTCCGGGGAAACTGTGCATTTGACCGGTTTAACGAGCGTCAGTTTCCATCTCCTCACTACAGATCATTTGTTGCTGCCTTAGCTCCGCTGCCCAACAGTCCGAAGGCTGTGTGTGTGAAGCCGGCGCGTTGACGGATACGGACACACTCCCGAGGATCACAGGTGAATAATCTCAGTGTTGCTGCGTGTGTGTGTGTGTGTGTGTGTGTGTGTGTGTGTGTGTGTGTGTGTGTGTGTGTGTGTGTAGGGAGGGGGGCTGCAGTGTTTTTATTCGTGCATGTTACACTAAATTGCTTCAATGCTCAGGTTTCTCATCAACTTTGGGAGTGAGCTGCTTCCGTGTGAGATCTCACTCACTCAAGGTTACAGTAAAACCTGCCTGAAAATGAAAATGCATCCATCACCTATATGCTCATATGAGCTTGATGTGGTGAACTAATGCAGGAGAAGGCTGTTGCACCTGTGGAGGCTGCATGTGTTCCAGTGTAAGTGAAGCTGTGTTGGTATTTGGATGTAACTAGGACTAAGGGATGTTCTGAGAAGCTTCAGAGGGATTTGACAGGCTGCACAAAGACTGTCTGCTTACACACTTCAGGATGCAACAGCCAGCCAACACAGCCTCAAACAGTGGACCAGGCAGCCCAGCGCATTAAACAATGTATGCATCATTATATGAATTCAGTGTCCAGCAAAGTAGGTGGTTGCGTGGTGACAGTGTCTAGAAAAAAATATGCTTTTTTTTTTTTTTTTTTGATGATTGTTGTTTTATTGGTCGCTCAAGTGGGAGATTTATTCACGCTTTCATTTAAATGTCAATACATATCTGGGTGTGACAGACAAGACTTTGGCATGAGTCAAAAAGGCTACATCATCATCACAGCCATCATCATCTTTTCATCATCTTTCCTCACTATAATGTGTTTTCTGCCTCAGACTTTTCCTGGCAGGCTTTGTGTAGGAGCAAATTCTCACCTTGTTCCACCGCACATAATCTTAAGATTATATGACAGTTTTGCAAGGGCCCTTGGTTTTGCATTGCATGTTTAGGCAAACTTTCTTTTGATTTGGGTCACTCGTAGGATTTACAGTCAGAGGATAAAATTCAATTAGACAGCCCTGCAGCAATCTTTACTCACTGGCAGATGGCTTAATACTTCTGGATCCTGCCTTAGTGTCCCTTATTGCTCTAACTGGATTTCATCATTTCACGCTGTTTATCTGTATAAAAAACGAGTTTTTAAACGTGGCATCATTATTTCAATACTTTCTCAGCCCTGTCAGATCCAAGCCCACTAGCCTCCGCTGTCTAAACATTTCACATCTCGTCCCCTGTGATCTGCTTTGTCATAAATTGAAGTAGACCTCAAAGTAAATTGTTGCACTTCCCCCATGTGTTGTCAATGGCATGTTGGGATGTTGGAACGGTGTAAGTAGGAGAATCTGTAATGTGCAATAAATGCAGGGCACACAGCGGTGAGGGCATATTGTCTGTCTGAGTTAATTCCAGTCCTGAGGAGATGGTTTTCCTCTCAGTGACATCCAGTTTGATTTTTACAGAGGGACATCGCAGGAGTTGTTTTCTTTTCTCCAAGACAATGTGGATGTGATGTTTGCTTGTTTTTGGAGGCTCATTGCCAGACTTACATCGTGCATGGCCTTAAACAGACATCAAAACAAGAAGGATGCTGGGAGCCTTGCTGCTGCTGCTGCTGCTGCTGCTGCTGCTGCTGCTGCTGCTGCTGTATCACTTTCTCTGCTGCATCACTTTTTCAGTCAGATCAAATTTGCCTATTTATTCTTTTAAATACAGCTCATTTTTTATGAAGAGCAAATGGTAATTAGAAATAAACAAATAGACAAAAAAAAAAACAAAAAAACATCCTTGCTCGGGTGTGGAAAATTCCTGGAGATGAGAGCACTGCCACAGTACATTTGGCCCTATTTATAGCATGATTGTGTGAGTGAAACAGCTATTAACCTCCCTGGAAGAAACCTTTCTGAGTGACATCAGACAAGACAGCAAGAGGCAGGTCAACCTTAACACATCTTAACCGCCTCGCTGTTTACTTTTGAAGCCATGCCAATTCAATCTGTGAGAATAATAGTATCTTATTAGTCAAGGTGGAGCTAAAATTTGACTCTGAGCTCAGGTTGTTGTGTCATGACTTATGGGCCTTATTCTCTCTGCTGGGTAATGAAAACGACAATAATTTATGAGTCATAAATCAATGCGATGGTGAGCATCACTGAACCGTGAACTAACAGCAGGTTGAGTCCTTGCTTGATTAATCATTGTTGCTGCACCTCAGTGGTCAAGTCGGCTGTGTTCAATGGCCTGAGATGTAAACAGAACTTTGGCCTTTGACAGAGGGATTCATATCTACGTTAATGACTGAACCCGCTCCCGCTGCCAAACACTGAGGCTAATGTTGACTTCATTCTCTCTAGCGCAGGAAGCAACAGCAACATTTAAATGTCAGTGGAAAGTGGAAACGATTTTCTGTGTGCAGAAAATCAAGCTGGAGAGCTTCCTGAAGCAGGAACAGGTCACATTTAAGGAGGAGGGGAGGAGATTTCTAATGTATGGTCCAGTTCATATCACAGTCTGGTCACTGTGAATATTTAATAGGGGATGTAATCTTTTACACTGTTACTGGATTTTGCGCCAGCATAAGGTATCTGTAAAACTCACCTCATTTCTAGTTATTCAGTTTTTACCCAGAAATGTGGATCCCCATTGACAAAACCCACACTGAGTGCTGCTTTTGAATGCATGAGTAAAAATACACAGTGGTAAAAATCCAAATGAACTTTAATTGCAAATTTTACACACGATTTATGTAGTTGTAGAGCCCCTGACATTAGGTCAAAACTTTAATAATTGTTTTTGTTCTCCTTAAATATTTTTTCTGACCTTATTTAAACCTCATTAGTAGAAGAGAATCAATGTGCGAACCCTTTCCTTTACCATAAACTAAGGATAAAAACCACAAGACATGGAAAAACGCATGAAAAAAAGGCAACATTTCATGTTTTATATGTTATCTGGGCTGTGCATGAAAAAAATATATGTTTCATTTCTTTGACAAAAATCATTCACAGGCAAAAATGTACATTATATCACCCATTTCCCCTCGGGGACAATAAATAAACTAACTAAGTAACATATAGTGACATTATTAATTATTGAGTTCAGTAAGACCACAACAAGGAGTTAGACCTCATACAACAAACTCCAATAACAGAAGTCCAAATGCTCCTATTTGGGTTTTTGAACCACAGCTGTAGAGCATATTAAAATCTGTATTTAACTATGTGTTATAGTTTATTTATTACTCGCTTAAGGGTTGGCTTCCTCAGTAATACTGACTTCTGTTTTTTGAGTATGTTTTTTAATATTGTATTTCATGGAAATCTGCCTCCCCTGCTGCTGAGTTTCCGGCGGGGGTCCCCCTGCTGGTTGACCTGTCAGACCTGAGGTTTGAACTGACAACTTTCACATCTGTGGTCTGAGCTCAGACTGACCGTACAGCAGGCTGGCTCAGTGGTGGAGGAGTGAGAAAATGAAACTCACTCGATATCAACTTTGAATATATGAGCAGAGATGTTTTAGTAATATGTATAATTAAGACCTATAGATATTTTACTCCGAGGGTGTGTAGCTGTGTGTGTAGTTGTGTTTGCCAACACACTCTAAATAACATCTCGCAGCATCATTATTTAGTAATCAAAAATCAATTAAAGAACACCATTAGATTACATTTTAGTACAGTATTAAAGCTAGGTGGAGGTCTTTGTTTTGTAGAACTTATTCTGATGCATGTTTAACCACGGGAGCCATGGTGGGGTAATACAAATTGCATGGTGTTGCATTTTAAAATTGACCTGATTTAAGCTGAATTTGCTGCATTGTTCTCATATATATTTCTTTTTTAATTGGCCATTTTTGGCAGGACTTACATGCCATTTTAGCACTTTATGTGACTCAATAATGGCTCGGACCACTTCAGTGTTTGGAGCCGTGCAGAGACCTGTCACTAGCCAAATAACAAGGAAACCACATGACCGCTTAACTGTGCACGGTGATAAAAGGTGACTGTTCTTCAACACAAAAATATACAGCTATTTCTCCCAAGCATTAATTAGTGTTTGTTTTCCAGAGATAATTATCTGGAGCTGACAAGTGTTAATTGAGAGTTTTTCCACTTACAGTGCTGATTTTGTTTGCTCTGAAGTGGGTGTTCAAATGTGTCAGAAGTGTGAATAAACTCAGTGATGATGGCTTATATAAACTCTAGTATGCTGCTGATTGATGGCTGCAACCAGTAGTTAGTCTAAGGCTTTAGCGAGCATGGGCCGTTTCAGGTCACACCTGTGCAGAGTTTAAGAGTCTGACTGTGGCTTATTCCATGTTTGCTGGTAAAAACACAGAGTTGCTACATGGGGTTTGGGTCCTAAAAGAGATTTTTACAGACCCATGGTTGCAGTTTATCACAAATTATGCGCTCATTACACTCAAATTAATACTTGCCTGGGTAACAGTCCACAACACAGGCTTGTACCTAGTGCTTCAGATATGTATGGTGAGACATTGTATTGCATCTTTATGTCAGTTCATTGCTGTGTTTTTTTGTTTTGTTTTGTTTTTTTGTTTTTTGTTTCCTGACAGAATGCCTTTGCAAGTATTCAAGATAGAGCAGTGAAGCAAAAAAACAGAATTCTCTGCAGGGCTGGGGGCGAAAGATAAATCCATGACCTTTCGCCAAATGCCTTATATGCAACACTATAAATGTAGGAAAGTTGCAATACCTTGAACCTGAGTGTTAAGAAGAAGTACCCACAAAGGCATCTTGAAAATGTTCAGTGGTATTGGACCATTACACCAGAAGGGACTTATTTGTGTTCCAGTCTAGCCTTTAAAATCCCATGGCATTTGACACACATTATGCTGTGTGGCTGAGAATTAATTAGACAGACATTTAGAAAAGATGTGATCTGTATTAAAGATGGCATTAAGATGCAATGAATGTAGCAAATGATTTAATTTGCACATCCAGAGAATACACATGTGGTTGTAAAAAATTTAATACACAGCTGGTGTTATTGTATATTTTTCTTATTGTTAGATGCCATGAAAAGGCTGAACTAACAGTCTGTAAGTCTGTCTCAGTACCTCATTCATTCTTGCTGAAGACATAATTCTTGTAAAACAGGTCACATATTTCTGTTTTCAAGAGGTATCTGTATTTTAAAAAACAGCTGTGCACTGCAGTTTTAAGGATTAGTTAGTCAGACATGAGTAAATAGTGCATTTTTGAGGGGACTATTTTCAGCCACGGATTAATACACATCTGGTGCTGTAGTGAGTATTGACGCCACTGTAGGCGGATTGTTAGCAACACCTCGATTCTTTTTTCTGTTTTGTTGGGTGGAGAAATAATTTAAGAGGCTTGAGTCTATTTCTCTGCTTATTATTGTCTGTACCGGTCAGCTGGCTCGGCTCAGTGAGATCCAACTCACAAGAAAAGAAGTTATTTTAGCTTTTAGCTTTAGCTTATTTGTGCTATTTCATGTTGCATGACCAATTTCACACTGTAAAATTAGCATTTAGTTGTTATACTTCACAACACAAACAACATGTTCACACTGGGAAAATTTTGATATAAATTTGCTACAATGTGCAAAGATTCAACTTATATTTGAATGAATGAAGTCGGAGTTACCAGGAGGTGGTTTGGGTGGAGGGAACGCACATCACTATCACGCCAAAGACAAGGGTTTGCATCCAGAGTCCCATCTGTGGTTAGGTTTATGCAGGTTTTATTTAAATGAGCTGTTTTTAAGTTAATGCTACACAGCTGGCATTAGCATTTTCAGCTGTTCACTCACCAGTCTAGAAAAGCACCGAGAGCTGTCTCCAGTGGTGGAAAGTAATGTCGCTAGCTGGTTAGCGTGCTAGTGCACTCAGCAAATAAGCTATCTATCGATTAGATATTTTGGCCAAAAACAAACACGTTGTCTTTGAAAATTTTACTGATATGTTCAGTATCAACATATTTGCGACTTAACAGATATGTAAATTAACAACATATCCTCATTATGTCTGTAGAAAATGTTTCCCGCAAAATGTTTTTTCTGTTGCATTTAAGTTGTATAAACTTAAATTCTAGGAGACAGGGTTGACTACTCCATATATGGCAAACTGAATCACACACTGTACAAACCCTGTTACATTTGGAAGTGACTCACCATAACCTACATTGTGTGTGTTCACTGTAATGAGGGAAGGTGTTAGCAAGTACAACAGTGTGGCTCACGATGTGTTTCTGGACAACAATGGAGCTCTATGGCAGAGGAAAAAAGATATAGCTTAACACTTGTTTGTAGGATCAGTTTGTTGCTGGTTGTGATCGTTTCATTGGATCTGTTGACAGTGAGAAAAATGCATGTCTATTGGCAGACTTATCCTTTAAGAAGCTGCGGTGCCACGGCTAGTTTGTGCCCAACCAGAGCTCAGTCTGACGGAGAGCACGGCAGCAGCAGTATCTGTGTGACAGCTAGTAACAGCTGTTAAGGTGGAGAGGTGAAGCTGAGAAAAGCCAAATGAGGTCCTTTTACTAATGAGGCTTGGTCTCATCTCTCTCACTCTCCCCTTCTCTCCCTCTCTCCCTCTCTCAGCTGCAGCAGCATTATCGGTATGCACCTCGTTCTGCTTCCTCTCAGTTCCACAGCAGCTCCAAGGATTCTGCCTCAAACATAGCAATTCAGCCAAAACACCGCTCAAATACCAGTGGCGTGCCAGAAGTCAATTTTAGCCTTTTTTCCCTCAGAATGGATCAGATTTCATAAATATCAAAATGTATAAGTTAAAACATATGTAGGGACTCTGGCATCATAGTTGAACACAGAATTAGTGTCCCAACATGATGTCTGCTCTGTCTGCGTATTACCACACACCTAATCATGTTTACTTCCTGTTTACTTAGTACTCGGTTGCTTATCACTTTCTGTTTAGTGCTCCTAATTGCTCTGCTGGAAATTAGCTGTGTTCATTGAGGTTGACAAATTAATCAATATGGTGAACTACTCTTAAACAAGCCCAGGCAGGACTTTACAGTTAATTGAAGTGTCAGTCAATACGGTGTAATCTCACCTCCCTTTCAAAAGAAGCTATAAATGTCAACACAACTGAAGCCTGTTAAACGGAGCTCGGCGACGACACCAAACATTTGGAGTGAGGGAAATGAATGGAAGTAGGCCACCACAAGCAGCAAAGCATCATAGCAAGGCATTTGAATTTCAAGACGCCGCAGTAAATCAAGTTAAGCAAGAGAATGAAACAAAAACATTGACTACAGCTTTTTCAAAAATGTGCAGCCTCTGCAACGTCTGCTGTTGAGCCTGGGATTTCACTCGCTTGAGCTGCTGTATATTGACTCCTCAGAACTGTAAAGAAAGTGATGTGCTTTTATTTTGGTTAATAGAAAACAATGAGGAATTTAGTGGGCTCTTTTTAGAGGAAGTTTTGATGCATATTCGGTTCACGGCGAAGGCTTCAGCAGATCTGGCTTCATTTTGAAATTGATATGCCTACTTCTGTCAGCTATAGTAAATTCATCTTCCCAGACTAGAATTATGTTCTATTTTCAGATCAATTTCTGCTTTTGTACACTTGACTGTGATTCATTTAAATAAAGCAGACATTGATCCCACTGCTTTGTTCCGTAAGAGGAGCAGGAGTTTAAGAGTGTTAGATTCAGGTCCTCCTTTGGTGATTTTCCTCTTACTCTGTCACTGCTGTGACCAATTGATGCGGGGAAGTATTACAGTACGAAGCAGTATTGATTTCCTAACACAGCCCTATGAATAGTCCCTGTCCGAAGGATCCAATTCACTGCTCCTATGGCTTGCGTCACACTCAGTGGGATGTTTGCTCGACATGATTGAACAGTGCTCTGAAGTGGCCCGAATTTCTTGCACTGCTCTACTAAATGAGACAAACCCCACACCTGGGATAAGAAGTGACAAAATACTGAGCACATAACCCCAGTTTAATTTTCTCTTTCCAGATGGACTGGCTCACACCTGAGATGTGAAGTGTGTTATGTGAGCCAAGGTGTTTTCCCACCTCGCTGGTGGTGGGGAGAGATGCTGCACTTCGTTGCCATGACAGCAGAAGTTCTCTTTGTTCTTGGGTTCCTGATGAGTGGCGCTCAGTGTAATCCTATAGCGACCTTACCAGTGAGCCGAGAACGTCTGGAAAGGGTGTTGACCCAAGCCAGGGAGGACAAACATCAGGACAAGCAGGCCCCAGAGGAGCCGCTGGGATATGGCGCTCAGCAGCGGCCAGAGGAAATCAATACTTTGAGCCCCAACAGGACTGTCGTGAGCCGCACCAGGCCAAACCTCAACTCCCAGGCACAGGGATCTAAGGGCGGGAAGTCCCAGGAGCTGTGGAGCGAACAGGACAGCCTGAACCAAATAGACGAGGGCCCCACTAGTGACGTCACCCTCTCCCTGGACGCCATCGACGAGTACGCCTACCCAGACTACAGAGGCAAAGGCTGCATGGACGAGAGCGGCTTTGTGTTCGCCATCGGAGAGCAGTTCACCCCGGGCCCCTCGACGTGCCCTTGCCTCTGCACAGACGAGGGCCCTCTGTGCACCAAGCCAGAATGTCCCAAGGTTCACCCTCGCTGCATTAAAGTGGACACTAGCCAATGCTGCCCACAGTGCAAAGAGAAAAAGAACTACTGCGAGTTTCGGGGCAAGATCTACGCCTCGCTTGAAGAGTTTAAGGTGAGCCCATTAACTGCATTCACTCATTTTTTGACATGCTCAAACTTGAAAGAAGTGCTGACAGAACACTCCTCGCCATTCAATGGAGTTTATCACAGGCGCTACACAGAAACTAGTTACCTTGCCTTGCAGCATGCAAGCGAGCAGGCAGGCAGATTTATAATGGCAAAGGTCAGCACTTGTCTTTTTTTCTCACACAACGCCGGCATATTACCAGAGGCTGAATTTAGCAGTGCAGCTTCAGCAGAGTGTTTCCATATTCAGTTTGTTGATACACATGATAGAATTAGAGTTATAGTAATGTTACAACTCTGGTAGGGCATGCTCTTACATGTGGGTGTTTATGAAGAGACACAGAGACACACCAGCGAAATCTTGAATGTTTTATCTTCAGACACTTCTTTGAAAAGCTCGACTCAGGATTGCACCACAATCTTGGTGTTATGTGTCACATGAGAAACTACATTTACTAGTGCCTAATGCCTCTCTGTAAGTTGGTGAGTGTCTCAGCAGGAGGTTAAAGCTAATATGGAATTTTCTTCTCCCAACACATGGTGTTAGCGACAGCTCTATGTCAAGTCCTTTCTGAGGGAAATCTACAGAAATCTCACTAGCAGCATACATCAGCCTTTGTACTGTGCAGTGTGTGTGTGTGTGTGTATATGTATATGTGTGTGTGGGGGGGTGGGGGGTGGGGTGGGCTGCTTTGAAACTAAGCAACAGGCAGGTTTTTTTTTCGCTTGATTGCTAAGTTCTGGGGCACTGTACTAAGTGCTGCCTCGCTCCATTTTTCACAGTGGAGTGCTGTGCGGAGGCGCAAGCCTCCACTATCTGCAGCAGCACCGGTAGAATTAACCTTTGCTCTCTTGTTAAGACTAAAGGTGTACAGCTTTATGCAAGCAGCTGCCAAATGAAGCCTTTCATGGGAAATGTAGGAGCTGCATATAATTCCAAACGTATACAATCAGTCCCAGCCATTGTCCCTCATTTGTTCTATTTCAGGACATGAAGGAACACTTGGATAACCGACTTATTTCTATCATTCTCTGTTCATGCAGAAAGAAAATTGGAAGCATCTTTCTTTTGTTTCCTATTCCTATTGATTTCTCCATATCGCCTGATTGGATAGTGAAGCTGTGGAGAGACAGAACAGTGAAAAAAGAGAGAGACAGACACTGACACAAACAAAGAGCCAGAGTCAAAGATAGCAAGAAATTAATTAAGCGGAGAAGTCTGTTCCTCTGAACACTGTTTCTCTACGTGTGTATCTGTGTGTGAACTGTTTATGATGGTGTTAATAACTATTTCTTCTCTGTTATCCAGGTGTCTCCATGTGAGAAGTGCCGGTGTGAGCCAAGTGGGGAGGTGTTGTGTTCGGTGGCGGCTTGCCCTCAGACAGAGTGCGTGGACCCGGAGTACGAGCCGGATCAGTGCTGTCCCATCTGCAAGAGCGGTGAGTAGAAGTGAAGTGTTGAACACTGTATTCGAGTACAACCAGTCTGCTTGTGGTAGCTCCACCACAGCAGAGTCAGTGTCAAATGTTTTAGCTCAAGGGCACCTCAGCAGGAGTTACGAGGGCAAGGTAGCACAAATCATTTCGCTGACGCAAAGAACGCAGCGTGCTGCACTGCAGTGTTTGCAGTCTGTTTCTATATCAGATTGCATATTTGTAATCATGTAAGTAATGAGATCTAAGTCACACCAAAAATATGGTTAATCAGTCATGAGTTATTGAAAAAAACATTAACTCGTGTCTTAATGTCATATAATTACTTAGTTTATCTGATGGAGGCTGCAGCGTATGTTCCAAATCCGTCACTGCTGTCTGGTAGAGATTTGAGGTCTGCTCGGGTTTTTTGCTGTGAGGGGCTGTGAGTGTATGATCCTATTGGTTTGAGAGCTCCGGCCCATCTGAGAAGGAATTCTGCGGCTCAGAGTCGATTATCTGAAGTTGTTTCGGATGATTCCAGACAGCATGTCCTAGATTATGTCCCCTTGTTTTCTTGGTGTGACTCTAATGCAACATGGCAATGTCAGCAACATTGCTTCCTTCAGCAAAAAGAATGATGACTTGCGATATGTATCTGACTTGGAATCTTAAAGTGGTGCAGGCTGTCTGCTATAAACAAGAGCAAGCAATCTGCATGAAGAGGGGAAAATGCATCCCTGTGACAGAGACAAGATATACAGTGCACTCCACATTAAAATACTTCGTCTGTATGAGCCACTTATTAGACGACAGAACGGCTAATATCATTTTTGAGTAAAACTGCAAGCAAGATGTTTGGATATTTCATGCTGTCTGTTCAAACTGAGCATTTATACATTAAATGATGAACACAAGATAATTAGATGTAACAGAATGTCCAAGTGAAATTACAAAACCAACTGTTTTGCATAGAAATTCATCTTTAAAAGAAAAAAGAAATATACCACAACACCACAACACCTTCTTCAGCATATGACTACCATCTGCTTGGTTCATTATAATTACACCCAGAATATCACATTAGGGTAATTCATGTATCACTTTAGGCTCATAAAACATTATAGACCTAAGCATTTGCGTGTAATGAATGTTCGTGACTGGTTATCAATCAAAGGTTGTCCCACTCAAATTAAAATCCCGTCTCACAACGTCCAGAGATAACAAGTCGAAAACATTGGCAGTCATGAAGCGTTACATGCTCTATTAATATTTGCCTGCTGTAATCTTGGGGAATACACGCTGGTCCTTTGTTCCCTTTTTGCTGTTCACCCACTTTTTATATATGCACATATTGATCATGCTGAGAGTGCTTTGTGCCGAGTTTTGGGCAGTGCTCCATATTTTCCCCTGTGCAATGCCCAGTGGATTTGCTGTGGGTTGCGTTCGCAGGCACATCAGTCAAGGAGACAGATGTAGATACAGTACAGTATGTGCAGGGATGTGGCAGACTTGAGGAGAACATGCATCTGCAGTCAAAAGTCCCACCAAATCCGCGGGCTCATTCAGCCGATGAGGATTTTCAGTTTTAGGACGGCATCAGTCCCTATTACCATAAGATTACCACACATTACCATTCACCAGACAGAGCTCACTAAGTCTAAGAGGCTAAGTTACCTGACCACAACTAACACTCTCACAGTCTCAGCTGGAAATACTTGAATTATTGTAGTCCTATGGGATTCCGCGGTTAAAGGGGCATTACACTGACTTTACACATTAAGATCAGTTTACTCATGTCGAGGAGTGGGCTACTTCTCAGCCTGTGAAAACAGTTGTGTAATGTCTTTTGTGTCTGTGGAGGAGCTGTCTAAACCTGTGCTATAAACTGGAGGCCTGGAGTTTGAAATCTGTCTGCTTTTATCAGTCAGAGACGGTTTAATAAGAGTTGCGAAATGAGAGCAGCTGCTAGTTCTAGAAGTACTTTTCCCCCCACTTTAAATCCCTATTTCAAGTTTTTCTTTTAATGATATCCTCAATGTACCCCAACACAGAGAAACTGGAGCCTCCTGGATAATGTAACAGTACTAGGGGTTTATGCTATGGCTATCAGTTTGAATTATTTCATCATTGTTTCTGAGTGATAGTGTGTTTTCCGTCAATGTGGCATCACAGATGGCTCTAAATACTATAACAACCAAGAGCCTTGGCAACTGTTGCCGTGGTGGAGAAGCCAGGCAGAGGCTCAAATCAAAATGGACTTAAATTAAAAACACTTTGTTGTTGAGTTTGTGAACAAAACACAGTCCAGTAGGTGCTGAATTAACAAAATTGGCTCCGGATCAAAAGTAAATTAATTTAAACTCCAGACTTTTAAGTTTCTCAGCAACATAGCCTTTAGCTGTCACCCACAGTTAGCCGTGCCAGCGGATTCTAAGCTTGGAGACTTCTGACATCGTGCCAAAATGCACCTTGGGAGTTCTTCTTTGATTTTTTTTTTTTTTTATGTACACAGGATTGTACCTTTGACTGACAGTTACCTAACACTAGCTGTGGTCCAATTCAGGGATGACTCTGATGGCCACACCTTCATACGTGGCCTCCAAAGGATTGCGGCCATCAGAGTCATCGTAGGCCGTGAAGGCCGAACTGAAATTAACTTTGTCTCACCTGTTTTCGCCCATACCGTTGCATCACAAAGCTTGGCAACACATAACTTTTTTTTTTTTTTTTTTGGTACAAAAACTTTAGGTTTTAAGGCCTTTGTTTTGTTGTTAGCCGTTAGCTGTTCAACTGAGCTGACACCCAATACTTACATTTAACAGTGTATTCCTCAGGCTCTCTGTTTGCTGCCATATTATTTTCTTTATGGATCTTGGGATAGGTTGAGCCATGACGGATCCACTTGTTAGCGCCTTTGTTGCCCAGAAAAGAAAGACTCATTTCTCACCAATCTGATAGTCACGCCGCTCTGACGCAGTCCGTCTTCAAATGCAGCCTCTGAAGGATGTGGCCCCTGAATTGGGCCACAGCTGCTGTCAGTGAGAAGATGAACTGCACTTTTTCTTCTGGAACCAGGGGGACCTGACAAAGCTCCTCCCACTTAACAAATCTATTAAAAAACCCATCAAGTTGCATCATGGGAATTGTACGCTGCAGTGTATTTATAGCTTGAACAACAGGGACTGAAAGTCAAGCTCTCGTGGTTTTTAATTCTGTCTTGTGTGAGCCCCCTCAGATTTATGGAAGTGAAATACTAGATTGCTCCTATGCCCCTTAAGCTGGCTCCTATTATTATACACCTGTATGGCACTTAGCTATAATTAGGAGTCTGCTCCTACATCGTCATGCACCCTCTGTCAGCTCAGTCTCACACTCTTTTAGATTATCAACAGGAGCACAGTGGTATTTATGAAAATGCAGAAATAGCCTTTAGTAGCTTTTACAGTTGATTTGTGCAGCAGACTACTGTGTTTTTAAAGCTGCAGTAGGTGAAATTTATATGTTAATAATAAACAGAGTTTTAAGTTTGTGCCAACTTCCTTTGTTGTTTCTCTGACTCCTGCTGTTTTTCTCATATTTCACATTGATATCAGAGCTCCAACTTTTAATTAAGCAGAGTTGAGTATGTTTTTATCAGTGTGTGTTTAACAATCTCCTGTTGGACAGAGAATATTTCTGGCTCTGATTTGATGAACAGTGCTGGCAGGACTGTCACTGTGTAAACATGAGGTGTAAACACACTCTGCAATCACCAGACATCTTTGTGAGCATCACCTTCCACCTGCTGGAGAGAATGGAGGTATCTGTCAGGGCTTCATCCATCAAAAACATGACGCTTTGAAGACTTAATTATCACAAATATGCATTTGCATTTGCATTTGCATGTAAGACACCAAACTATAAACAACAGGAAGACTGGACCTACCTCCCTCCATCTAAGGGGGGGGGGGGGGCGGGGGCGAAAGAGAGGGCGTGTCTCGCCTCAGCGGACAGACTCCAATCCACAACGGTCTGGGGGTTATTCAAGACAGGGCAGGACACAAAAAATATTAACTAAAAAAAGCCTGGATATTAAAGACTGTATGGTTGTATGCTGGTTTCCAGGTAATATATAAATACCGTGGGTGTGTGGTCAGGCACAATGAGACACCAGGAGAAGTCCAATCCCATCCAGTGATGATTTATTGCAGTCTTTTAGGATAATATGTACAGGTAAGTACGAGGTCTAGGCCATGAAGGTGAACAACTATTGATGCTTGTTTTTTTTTTTATCTGAACAGAAAATACAAATAATGAGTTAATTCCACTAAGAAAATATATGAGCTCATCAAGAGGTATGAAATAAAACAACTACTAACATAGCATCTAAGGAACAAAGGAACTCACATTACACTCAGACAATCAACTGTAGCCAGGAGAGATCCCAGGGTTCTGCTGCAGGTACAGAAAGGGGTTTGCGCCTGAACACAATCCTCTATATAACCTCTGATTAATCCAAGCCCCTCCTCCTTCCTGCTCCTCCTGGAGCTCCTCCTCCAGACCTGCTCTTTACAACAATAAAATTGCCCTAAATAAAGGTCCGTCCAAGTTAAAAACCTTTCTCTTGAAGGGAAGGAGATGGCCGTCCCAGATGTCCCCTGTGTGGGCTCCTGGCTGCGTTGCTGGGGGATCGGGCTGGAGGGGGGGGGGCCTGCTTGCACCTCCGTCACTCTCCCCACCTTCACTACATAATTACAGCAATGATTATCAAAATGGTTGATAATATGATTATTTCTATATTGCTGTATGCAAATGTAAATTTGTAAATATATTATATGTTGTTATTGTTATAAGGACGTTGTACATGATATTCGCTATTACCATATTATTATTATTATTGTTATTGTTATTATTATGATTATTATTATTAACACTCTACCATGCACACACACAACACCAATCTTCATCCCTAGATATTACTACTACTACTTGTTTAAACATATTAAAGCATGAAGTACATAGGGGATACCCTACTAAACTATTAGACTATTTAACTAATGGAAGATACATCAAGGAGACATAAACATAAACAGGTGAGACATCATCCCAAGCTCGTGTCAACATCAAAACGATTATACATTGAATTTCACTTTGTCTTTTATTCATGATGCTTCTTTGGCAGGTTTTTACAGACGCTGTGATTTAAATGATGAGGATCAATGATTGTCAACTCCCACCTCGCCACTGTTGATCACGCAGCACTCAATACAAGACAGCACCGCCGTGGTGGTGGCTCGCTGATGAAATACTGATGATGTAAAATAAGGTTACTGGAGGTCGTCGGAGAGTTCCTCCTCTGGTTCTGTTGTTTGTCTTGTCTACAGATGTTGTTTGAGGTGCAAGACAGATGTTAAGACCTCCCAGGAACTCAAAGTGCCACATCAAAGCTCAGCTCATTAATGGGAACGAATTAAATACTCATCCAGATGTGTCGTGCTACCATACAAGGATAGTGTGTCTTGGAGTTTAAGAGTGTAAAAGTGTAAGAAGGAAAGGAAAAAGGAAAGAAAATGGAATAAATGAAGTGAAAGACTAAAGCAGATCTGTAAAGAGAAAAACTGAGCTTTGGTTTCTCATTCAACAAGTCATCCCTGCTGTCTTTTACCCTCATTTCCCAGCTAACAGCCCTCTTTACCATTTTCCTCACTATTGATATAAATCACAATGAAGTATTTCAATGTTTGATAAGTTCATCAATTATGCACAGGCATTATCTTGGCCTTTTCAGGCATGCAAAATCAATGCTTATGGCAGAGCACCCTGTCTCAGATGTGTTATTCAGCTTGTACGCGAGGAGACACTTGGGGAAGAGCCAGGGGAGGAAGATGAAAGTGAGAGGTATCGCTTACATCCACCCCAGACAGTTGTTCATGAATATCAAAGAACAGCTGTGAATAGAGGCAGGTTCTCATCATTTTTTACTCATTATCTTAAAGCAGTGGAACACATTGCAATTAAATAGTTTCATACCCCCCTAAAGTTTGTGACTATCATTTGCTTGCCTCCATAAAGTTTAATTAAACAATATTGATTCATCCAAAGAACACCTAGTCAATACAAGTCAAAGAGGAGAGGAAGGAAAACATGCTCTATACTTTAGTTTTTCTTTTTCCTGCTGTCAATGTATTTGAGATATTATTTTCCTTTCTTTGACATATAGGTATAAAAGATATAGAAGTGTTTGTTGTAAATTATAAGCCAAGTTTTCTCTCTCTTTCAGCATCTGCTTTTGAAGAATGGTCTGGAAAAAAAAAAAATCAATGCAGGAGAAGCCTCTCTCCTTGGCACCTCGGCCGTGGCTCCCTCCCTCTCGTCCTTTGCTCTTGCAGGGTATCGCCTTGGCAACGCATGAGGAAACAAGCGGTGCTCTTCAAGACTTAGACATTAGGGTCAACACTAATCTGGGGGGGATGTGATAAACAGTCTGAACTGGGGCCAAAATCACTTCAAATAGAGCAACACGAGACATGGTAGCCTGGTTGCCAAGAGGGATAGAGCCTCATTTAAATTAAGAGAGGCATGATTCATAGAGGGTCTTTTAAGACGTGACAGGTTTTTTTAAAAGGAACACAATAAGAAAAAACAAACACACACACACGAGTGAAAGGGAAGCTGTTTATATGAATGTGAAATGATGTGGTTGGTCCATCTGAAGCAGCCTCCATCTCACCCTGACAACACAGATAAGGAGTAGTGCAGTAAACAGAGCCGGCCCCAGTCAATGAATGCAAAAATTAGTGCTTGTTTGTAACAGACTCCTTGCAAAGCCCTGCAGTCCCTATTTACTGTTGCTACGCCTGTCAAGCTTTTCGTTCTTACATGTTACAATGATAAAATAGCTAATTTACCATTGTATTTTTTAAAACAGTCGATCTTCAATTTCACCCAGGAGTCAAAGGTCCCATATAGTCTAAAGGTAGATGTCCATGTGTTGTTTGATTATACAGCAGGTCTATGTTCTATATTAATACTGTGAAAGTATCAAAGCCTCAGTCCACAGAGAAATGCACACAGCCTGTATTCAGACACTGAGCCTTAAAACCAGCCGTCAGGACTTCTGGAACTTTGTGATGTCACAACAAAGCAGTCACTGCTCCAACCTTGTAGGATTTGGTTTCTCTTACTGTTTACCTGAAATCTGCTATATTTTTATTTGGATCACTCAGAAAACAGTGAGCCAATCAGAAGAGAGGATCAGAGCGTCCTCCAAAGCATCTATCTTGATGTTTGTTGAGATCCTCTGTAGATCCCGCTGTAGATCCTCCTTAAGATCACCCTCTCCAGTGGTACATTAGTGAACAGAGACTGAACTGTATCATCTTCATGAAGGTGTATTGGTTTATCCTTAATGTGATTGGCAGCATCAAAGCAGTATTGTGAAGTATGTTCATTTGTTGCCACAGGAGCAGATATAAGGGGTTTGCCTTTCCGTCATAATGTGCACCGGATGCCCTCATCACCTTCAATTAAATACTACAAGGGTGGTGGATACAATGGAAATCGCCGTTACAATCCATTGCCATGCTTAATTGGAATGATATCACAAGGCGAGAAAACCCAGCTCAATGGAAACACAGACCATTCACAATTATGTTTTGTTGACTTTTCTAAAAGATCCCTTCTAATTTGTGCAAAATTATAATGGAAATATTTCCTAGTATGATCATAAATGAGATCTTAAAAATTTGTGTTCTCAAAAAGCTTTGGGTGATACCAAGTACTGTCGTTTTAAAATATGGATCCATCTGTGGAAAAATTGGAAACAGATCCTAAAAAGATGTCTTTCAAAAATTAAGAAAAATCTAAGCAAAGAGAATAAGTTGATAACAATATGGGACTGTGTGAAGATTTTTTTACTTTATATCCCCAAATGATGATCTAAAGTGTTCACAAGTTATGTCCTGTCTTCATGTGTCCCGGTTGTAATGCTGATTGTATAGCTGCCTGATTCCAGATTAAGATTAAGATTAAGATTTGCTGTCAGCGGATATAAACCTTGAACAGTGGTTTACGTCATGTTGTGAGCACTGTTGGTTCATTTGTGTTGTCGCTGTTAAATCTCACAAGCTGTGTGTGTGAGCTCATCAGCCTAATTGACATACCTGAGCTGTCAGCTGGCACACCTGCTATTTATCTGCTGCTGCTTGCTCGTCCCCTCTGACTCCTCCTGATGATGGTTTTAAAGCAAAACGTGAGAGAACTGCCTGCTCTTATATGGCTGCATAAATTATATAATACAAAAAAAGAGAGTGAGGTTAAAGCTGCATGTTCCCAAAGCTGCAAAAATTAGATAGACTGTTCAATTTATTACTTACACCTTTTGCTCTGGGTTTGAAAGGCTAACCAAAGACACAGCCCTCCAAATTCTGAAGATACATAATATTGCTATTATTAGAGCCTTTTTCACACTGCTTTAAAGTTGCATGTGGAAAAATCGATAACCTGACAGGCCTGTTGCTAAGCCATGATTGGACAATCACTGTTTAGGAGCAGTGTTAATTAACAGTACAATTATTGCTTCTTTTTTAAATATCGGTTTGTTTCAATCTGTTGTTACATGTTACACACAGACTGTGGGTTATGATATAATCAGGAATAATAACTAGATGTACACTGATTTCATTTATTAGATAAACTGGAAAGGGAAAGTAGGACATTTTGCATCATCTAATGAATTTACAAAAGATTAAAATGAGTTTTTCCCCATCTTTCACCCTTTCCAGTCTCACTGCTGTTTTATTATCTAAAGGCCATTTGCCATTACTGGGCTTCATAGTTATGTTAACAACAGAGAAAGGTCTCTCAAATGAAGGTAATGGTTAGTCACATTATGTCTTAGCAATTAGATTACTACTGGGTAACTGAATGGTTTTTGGCTTTGGTCTGCTTGTTAGAGGTTATTTTCTTAATTTTCCTCTGAATAAAAGTCACTGCTAATGTCACATCCAAATACATTTTTCACAATACAGAAATAAGAGAGTAACAAAACTAAACAGGAAGGTCTCATTGACGTCAGGGCTGTTTATGAGGTTTAAGTAAATGACGATCTTCTAGTAAAGCCTGTCACCTGGACACCGCTGTGCTGACTGGCGAGGGTTTGTGGCTCTGTTGCTGTGAAGGACATCGGTTATGACAGTCGTGCTACTTGTGTGCAGCTGGGTTGTTCAGCCACAAAGATGATCATTGGGCACAGTAGCTGGAGACAACATATGCAAACAAACATTCACATGAGGTGGCACTTTCATAAAGAACCCAGTGTCTGCAGCTTTTATGTGAGGCGGGCCGTATTTAAAAGACTGAACCTGTTTCACGCAGCATCTCTGAAACAAATTATTCATATTGTTCTTAAATCATAGTCCCTCCCTGCAAAAGTTCTCCTACTTCCTGTCTTTGGAAAGCAAGGTCATTTTAATTCTGCATTTATAATGCAAATGTACTCAAAAAATGCATTAAGATGAGTGATTTCTGCTATTCTTCTTTTTCCATTACCTTATAATGGAGCCCTGCAAGTTTATAACATTTCAGAATGAAGGGGTGTGATGATTGGGATGTGTCCTCATTTCCCTGTCTATTATCTGGCACTGCTACAGAGCCAAAAGCCACAGGTGCTAATGGCTATCTTTTTCACACACTGCCCGTGCCAACTTCTAACATGCTGTAGTGACAGTTTGAGTCCAACTGTTCATGCACATGCACAGTCCATTTGTTTCTGCCTCTTCGGGTGTCGTTGAAAAGCTCTTGTGAAGCCTGATGTGCCTATAAAAATCTCTTCCTGCCACAGAGAGCGAGAGGCAGAGAAAGACAGAGAGTGATGGTGAGATGGGGATATATTATATTAATGAAGCAATGACAAAAAGGTGGGTGTGATATGACTGGCAGAATAATAGGGTGATGGCAATGAGTAAGCACAGTGGCGCCGAATCCATGCATAAATTAACACAAACGAGTGTCATGCAACCGTGAATGTCTGGCTGACAGGCTGTGGTTTAATCCCAGCTCCAGGAAGTACTTTTGATTTATTTTGTAAAGTGCATGATTATTTTTCATATTTTTCTCTCCCAGCATATCCTTGACATATGCGTCTTTTATTCGACACACTGTGTTCTAAATGCTGCTAATGATGATGAATCAGTAGCGACAGCAGCGCGGGACACAGGATGAGTTGTTATTCAGATAGGGTGTGTGTGTGTTCATCTGAAGACTTATAAATGTGTTAGGGTTGACATTTTGACAGGCCTCGGCAAACTGTTCACATTGATTGATGTGCCAGCACGCTCCTTCTGGTGTGCTGCCGTCCAATGAAATGCGGTGGCTGCAGCTGAAAGACTCCCCATTTATCAGGATCTTAATTATACAACAGAGTAGCTCAAGACCTTGTTAGTCTAAGGGAAATAGCCATTGTTATGCTATACCTGATGTTGTGGAACAATTCCCTCAGTGTTTATATTTTACCATGCAGCTTTAGAGATAATGGGTGATTTATGGGGACTTTTTTCCAGCCAATGGTTGAGGACAGAGGCACTTTGACTAAACAAAAGCTTCCCATCACACCTAGTACCAAAGAAGGTGATTCTGTAGGTGACAAAAGGTGCACATTTATGTTTGCCATCGTGGGATTTCTGTGCCCACAATGTCATATGAAAGGGAGGACCGAGGCAAATCGGGCTCCCGTGGTAGCTCTTTTTTTTTTTTTTTGCAGTGTCTCTCAGCTACTCATAATTCTTAACAACCTTTACCTAACATCAAAATTTCCATTAGTGAGCCGAGTTCCTCAAATATAATAATAATAAAAAGAACAGTCTCCTAAAACTGTTGATTAATTTTGTTGTTATGCACAATTCCACTGTGTATTCCCACCTTGAAGTTCAGTAAGATTTCTGATTTACTTGTGGTGTAAGGAATACCTCTGATGTGCACACCTCAAATTGAGTCTTAATGAAAACAAAAAGGCTTGGGTTGAATGTTTGAATCCCAGAACGAGACGGTGAAAGAGATAATCATGTGAATCGGTCCTTAAGAATTCAGCGCAATCACTGTAATCCCAGGATTCATCTCTTCCCTGATGAGAGCTCGATCTTCCAGAATGAAAATACTCCTCTACATAAACCGTAAGCGGTTGCCCAGTGGTATGAAGAGCATGGTAATGATGGCCAATGCTTATTTTGATAGGCAGGTAGAAAGCCAATTGATGATTCATGGCACCTTTAAAGGGACCCCAGTGAAAACTCATTCACTCTATTAAATGTGATCAGCATTGGTTTCATCCTGAATTAAATCCTGTCAGAATTGGCCACTGACACCACCAGCGATAGCCTGTTCATAAATCCTGATGCTTGTGTAGCTGTTATTTTTCTGTGGCTCTTACATTCACATAACCAGAACACTATTTTGGGAACGAATCAATGAAAGCCCAGATGTGAGAGCCCATTTTCCACTGAGAGAAATGAAATGAAGGGCAGCGCATTCAGTCTCTCGTGTTCATTATCTTTTTTTTTTGACTGACTGCATTCAAGCTCACTGAGATGTCATGAAACTATCTTAAAGAAACAAAATAGGACGTCTAACCGTGCTGAACTCCATATGGAAATTTGGTCACTGCAGCAGATATGACATCTAAAAGCAGCAATAAAAGAATAACTTAAGTCCTGTCCTACTTTCGAACAAGCTTGTGTCCCATTGGCCTTTGTTCCACACTGTATTTTCATAGATAGAAGAAGACTTGCAGCTCGGGTCGTAGACTAGAATAACTATTAAAACCTTGTTATTGATCATTCCAAAACAACAATATAAAATGCAACTTTTGTTGTATTGATGAGGTGAACCTGAACCTAAACTTGAATGTGACTCTGTGCTCAGTGTAATGGCATTAATCAGAGCCAAATAACTGCAGCTGCTGAGCAAGAACATTTGGTAAACTCAAAATTCAGTGAACTCTGGTCAAATGAAAAAACCCAGTATTCATGGTGGTGGATGCAGTGAGTTAGCTAACGGACTTATAGGCTAATAGTTCAGTAACTAGCTAACTGAGATGTGCTATTTCTAGACTGCACAGGTCAGTAGAAATAAAGGCACAAATCTTTTTAACATTAGCTTGTGTCCTCAGTTAGCACCCTGTTGAGTTAGCGAGAAACACTCCTTATCAGTAATGTCACTTTGACAGCTTTCGCAATGCTGACAGTAGCTAACTTTAGCTACTGTCAGCTAAATGGTCATAAACAGAACAACTGGCAGAGATATCCCAGAGTATAATTGGGTTAACTAGTGTTTTGTTGTTTTATTGGACTTACACTTGTTTATATATTTTAAGACTATTAGTTTATGTCTGAAATCACCCACTCATTTACTACTCCCTACACACCATCTATGGGGACTATAACCTATATCGACAAAATAAAAAAAAACAAGATTGTTTTTCCTTCTTTCAGAGCGAGCACAATGCATGATGGTATATATTGCTTAGAGACGATCGGTACTACACTACTTTTTTCACAATGCATTGTTGGATACTATGAGTTCACTATATAGGATATAATAATTCTCACTATACATTTGGACAGCACTATACTCCCTATATAGTAGACTATATAGGGAGTAGTGGGTGATTTCGGACACACACAGTATCAAAGATTGTGGCATAAAGGAAAAGTTTTCTCCAGGAATTAATGAGTGTGCAGTGTAATACTCTGTTAGTCTTGGTCAACTTATCGATTCACATGGGTTCAAGGGTGTCAAGATATACCAGTACTGACAATAACTGTGATATAAAAAAAAAATGCAACATTAATATTGTGTTAATAATACACATATGATAATATCACGATGGCAAGTGTTAAGCCTTGTGGATTTTCTGTTTATCAATTAATCTGGTTGCCTTTTCACCATCCATGAAGTGTGATTGTTTGTTGTTACAGCTATAGTTACAGATTCTCTAATTCATTTGACAAAAAAGAGACAGATTTACTGTCACTTAGTGGCTTTATAGATTGAAAAGAGCAAGAAAGTTTTTCTAACAACACAATGGCAGGATTTTCAGGTTGTTGCGCTTCATAAATCACCTGCGTCCAGACTGACAAGGGTGTCTGTGAATTCGTGGAATTTTAAACTGATTGGGATCCTTCGAGCAGCACAAAAGAATGTGACATTGAATTGTGTGTTCAGACCTTAAACTGCATTTTTACACAATGAACAGTGTCCTTGGTGGATCTAGTACAATGACTGTATATATGCAGTCATTGGTCTAGTGGTAGAAAATATCACAGAGGAGTGTAACATGGGTATGTCTTCTTTAAAGTTACTGAAACGCCGACGTATGGATGATTTTCTTTGTATCTGTGCACATCTCAGAATTTGACCAATAAATTATTTGACAAAGCAAAGCAAATCACACATTTTCAGTGTTCAGAGCCCGACCTCAATAATGTGACATGTCAAATGATGCCAGCAACACAAAAGAAACATATTGAAAAGATATAAAGTCCATCTGAATCTGTTTTTCTTCTACTACCCACAGGGCCAAATTGCTACGCGGACACGGCAGTCATACCGGCCGGCCGAGAGGTGAAGATTGATGAATGCACAATCTGCTACTGCACATACGAGGAGGGTACATGGCAGATTGAGCGTCAGGCCACCTGCAGTAAGAATGAGTGCCAGCGGAGCTAGAGCCTGGCACGTTGAAAGGGGGACATTGGCACGTAACACCAGCGCCAACCCGCATGTAAACTCTCGGCCTTTCACCCAGTCTACTGGACATCAGGGTCGGACAGCAACCCTCGATCATTTCAGCATTTATACTCTAGTCACTCTGGCAGTACAGAAAAAAAAATGCTTTTATGAAAGTTTATAATCTACACACAGAATATCTATTTATCTATGTATTAAATTATTTATGAATATATACATATAGGGGTCATTAATGCTGAACTAGTGAAAAAATATTTTTTATAGCCTCTGTATTTTAATAAGCAATGTATTGGACCAGAGGTCAATAAAACAACAGAATGTATAGAACACACACAGCTGTCTTTGGAGGTTAAAACCTCAATGTCTTGACATGTGGTGTCATCCGACAAATCCTGACACCTGCCCCTCTACCACCAAAGTGCAGACTAGACTTTGTGCGATCAATTTGAGAGTGACGGGAAAAGATTTGCTGTGCAGGACGATCAAGTGCAGAGTTAAAAACAACGAGGAACAGAGAGAAATTCAAGAGGACTTGACTGTTTCCTGATTTCTTTTATCTTTTTTGGATGTTCAGATGTGTTTTTGATTTTAAAGTGCTTTTTTGTATTTCTCTTGGTACTGTGTATTCATGTTTCAAATAAATGCCAATCTGTGCTCGATAAATGCTCAAATGGTACCTCTCAGCTGAAGGTCTTCATGGTTAATCTTTGCTGAAAGGTTGGCGTTTTACATTTTCTGACTTCTAATTGAATAAAATGTTCACAATTTCAATTGAATCATCAAGTAATACTGAGATGGAAAGATCAACCCAGATCCTTCCTTCAGAATAAATGATTTGGCATTTCAGATATCACAGGTAACCTTTGAGTGTGACAAAGTCGAACAAATCCACTCTTTAGATGCAAGCATTTTTCTGTTTTGAAGTACTAGGATGAGCAGTGTTTGTGGGAAAGCTACAGGTAAATATTTAATGAGTTGTCAAGAGGATATTAACTTATTTAGTAATGCTGTGGTTTCATTTCCAGTAGCTATACGCATAACAATATAAACAAGAGTGAGATTACAGACTCTCCACAGTTGCCTCTGAATTTTCAACTCCATTAATAAAGACTGGACCCTCCAATGGCATTGGTCCCAATTTGCTTCCAAATTTTAGAAACTGAAAGGTCATGTGGCTTGTAGCATATTTCTTCTTGTCTACATCCTCAATTTGGGGATGAGGACTAATGACTGCATGTGTCTGGCAGAGCGTTGGGGCCTATTGACCAGCAGATGAGAGTGACAATGACAATAATTTAAGCCCAGGTTCTGGACACTGAAGTGCAGGCTGTGATAACTGGATGCAGATGTTGCGTTCCTGTTATCTTTTGCATTAGCAGAGTGGCGCTCTCTGTGCCCCCCTTTGCAATGTGCTGGCCACGCCGCAAAACTCTTTGATCAAGGGGTTGCCAGACAACGATGCTGCATCTCCAGCAGTGAAACGTGCCTGTCAGCCAGCCGGCAGGATTGAGGTAAATAAGCCTAAATGCATGTACATGCTACGTGACAGGCTTCTCTCAGAGCAGCGGGGGAGCGGTGGCACAGATCTATTAAGGGTTTCTGGTCAGCCTTAACTCCTCCGTTTCTATGACTGTAAGTGTCCTTTCAAACCAGACTCGTTCATTCAAGGAAAAAAAGGACCTTTGCTTATGCATACAATTGGTGAATGAATGTGGGATTTTTCTCCTGTCCACCACCACCTTCTTCTATTTAGAGGTATTACTGCAGCGTCATCACTATATTCCTTCATTTTACAAGCTAATCCTCATTATGGCTAGTTTCCCAAGCAGCCTATGTGCTGTGTCTCAGCCTGTTAAGTAAGGATTCTGACCAGGGATGTTATCTGTCACCCACATTCGCTCTGTCCAGGTCATTAACACTCACAATTGGCTTTAGATCAGTGCATATCACAGCAGTTATTCAAGATCAACTCTGTGTGTGATTTAACAGAAGAGAGCCTTGATTAAGATTGCCTATAAAGTCTACTCATTAGAAACAAGGCTGGGTCTTTTACTTCGACATAAAACTCCCAGTAGTAGTAAGCATTGAAAATCCTTCAAAGACAGGCTATTAATTGGACACATCTGTTGGAGAAGCCCATGCGAGATTCCAATGCGCCCCAATCCTGCAACTATGTAATTAGGCTGCTGCCCTGTTGTGGACAATGTGTACTGCTGCACTGCGATGAGATGTGTTCATATTAAAATAGGTGATGAAATTCATTATTCATTTATAGCAATCGTCCAGCTCTGGCATTTGAAATGAAAACATCACAAGCTTTGAGAGACCCTCCGGTCAACAAAGGAAAGTTGAAAGCACCATCAGCATGCAGTTTCACAATAGGACCTTTATTAGCTCACAAATAGAAAACAAAAAGTCCTCCAGAGCTCTTTGCCCTAAATGACAGATGAAAACTAAGGCACAGCTTACAGCTTTGTTAAGACAAAATTCCTCTAGTATAGGGACTTACATACTTGTATGAAGTTTGCAAACAGAGTTAATCTTTGTAAAATACCATTAACCCTTCAACACATTTCCCATCTAATTACTCCATCAATTAAATCATAAAGGAGCCATTTGTAAGTTTAGCTATTGCTACATAGCCGATGTTAGCATTAACAGCTGTTTACTCACCTGTCTATAAGAGAGGTTGTGAGTTCAGCGTCAAACTTTTTTTTTACTCACCAGGAGCTGTCTCGAGATGTGGAAAGCCTTTCATGTTTCACTTCCTGTACTGAAGCTAGCATGGTAACCATTAGCCCTGGCCCATTCTGATTGTCTCAACACTTTCTGATACCGAGTCACTAGCGTCAGTCTGTCCTGAAGAAGTAGCGCTGCTCAGAGGGCATATTATTATCTCTTGTCTTAAAAAAACAGAATGATGGCTGAAGCTCTGGGCAAGACTGGTAAGTAAACGGCTATTCATGCTAACTTACAGATAGCTCCTTTAAACTTGTTAGTATTGTCACTGTTAGAATGGTAACATGATGATGCATAATTTATCTTAAAGCCTCACAAAACACCCAGCCTAGACTTTCAGACTTGCTTTACAGATCTTCTGATGACAGTAACTCTGAAATGAAGATGTTTGATAATGATGATTTCATTTTTGTGCTACACAATCAATCAGATGACAGCAAAAAGAGGACCCCTGTGCTCTTATATCTTATGTTCTAAAAGGTTTACAAATAACATTATTTGAATTTGTACCTCAGTCTGTGTTACTTAATACCCATGCATTTGAAGCTTAAACTAAATAGCTAACACATTCTAAGACTTACCATATGGTTTCCTATGAAACTTCAGGCAACAAGTTTGTCTTACATTTGAACGACACAGTGCTCAGAAACAGACTTAATAATAACTGACTTTTCCCCCATGGCTGTTGTATTTTTTATCAATATATAGTGTTTTGGATTTCTGACATCAGCCTATTCCTCCCTTTTTGACAACTTTGATGTTTCTCAACCAATCATTTATTGAAAAAAGTTGCAATCAGTTTGCTACACATGCTTGAGGGAGATACAGAGCTGAAAATTCCCAATTTCTTCAAAAGGCAGTTGATTAATTCCTTTAATGCACTGAGTGAAATTTGTAAAGCCTTATTATTGAATCTTCTGAAATGATAATAAATCCCTTCTTATTGTTTTATGAAAATGATGTCATGTTTTGTTACAAAATATGAAAACACAAGCAATTTCACAATATGAATGCTTTTGCAGCTTGGACCACTTGAAAGTTCAGTATAAAAAGAGGCTGTTTGAGTGAAGCTTTAGATCAAACTACTTCAGTGTCAACTTCAATCTAAAGTTTTGAAAGCACAGGTTTACTTTCATGATTTTCCATATGAAATGTAAGCCTACGTTAATGGCCCTATCTGTCTGCAGTCTTGGGAAATGCATTAAAAGCTTTGTGAGACAATGATTTGACAGAGGTGGAAATGTTCTATGAGCCCATAATACAGGGAACTAAGAAAAGGCAGCCTACCTGCATCCACACCAGGCAGTGTTAGTGAACACTACATTGAGATTTCACTTGCCCATTACGCTTTAATGACCTACCTTCTCATTCATTAGATGTGAGTAATTATGTCGGATTTCGGTTTTTATCGTGCATTTATCTTCAGACATGAAAAAGTAGATGACAGCTGAAGGTTATGAATATTTGATGTCGCATTTGCAGCATTTATTTCAATTTCTAAGGCAGCACTGAGCTTTTAACCGGGATTACTTTAAATAAAAGAGGGCTCGTTATCTGTTAGTGCATTTAGACTTTCTGGTTAATATGGAACTGTTATCAACAGCGGTTCATTAGTAGATTTCCGATTCTTCTTTCACAGAGCCAGGCTCTTTGAATTTCTGCTGTGAGAATACAGAGTTTAAATACCAGCCCTGTGTTCCTCTCATGGCGACTATTCGTCTAAATTCCTCTGTTCAGAACATTAATTTCACTGGACAGCTGCTAAATGTTGGTAAAATGCTTTGAGGATTCTATTTGCACCTTCTGAAATGATTTCTAAGCACATCACCTCAAATCCATTAAATCCCGCTTTGAATCTCTTGACAGTTCTGCGAGTCATCCTTGGAGCCACATGTAACATTCCCATGTGATTACGATGCTCCTTGATCAATCTGAGTGAATCACTTCATGATTGAGCGCCTGAGTCTCCAGAGTCTGGAGCCTGAAATTGTCCTTTATAGATTTGGTATTATATCTCCAACACTCCTCTCTGCCATTAGCCAGACATTCACATTTTCAATTTCACCCCTCTGCCTTGTCTTGCCTCCAGATGAGGGTGATACTCAATGTTAAAGGCTTGAATTGTCTTCCCATTCATATATCTGTGGAGCACATCTAACCCAGTGACAGATGTGGTTCGATTAACTACAACTGGGTTTTAAGGGGACAGGATATGGGAAGCAAACAACTAACTTGGCTTTGCTTTAGTGTTAAAAAGTAATCTAAGCCTGGCAGAAAGCAAATCCCCTATTTTCTCTAAATGACATGGGTTGGATAGACGACTTCAGCTTCAATCTGGCCCTATCCATCACAGGCTGTTATGGGCCAGGTAGGTGAGTGATAAGGCTTAGAGCATTTTGGAGGACAGCGGTTCAGCATTTCATCCACAACAGGCAGCCTACGTCAATGTGACCTGCTTGCTGAACACTTTTCAGGGGGTTGGGGGTGGGGTTCAATTCGGCGGAGGACTGCTGAGCCTCGCACATCTGCATAAGTTGCTGTCAAACTGGAGATAGTATTGTGGATTGTTAGGTTATCATAAAAGAAACAGCTTTTGTCTCAGCCCTGTGGAATACTAAGTTTTTTGTATTTGCAATACAACATTCATCCTGCAGTATTCTTTTTTTTTTTTTTCCTCTGGCGCGTGTATGGTAATTCATCATCCAGGTCTTGATACATACTGTGTGAGTGTCCGGTGAATGTGTAAGCGACTGGCTCACATGCTGCTGTACATTCCCCTGGGGTATTTGGATATGAAAAGTGAAAAGAGACCTCAATGCAAACAACACTGCAGAATCAGTTTTTTTTTGCTTCTTTTTTTTTTTTTGTCCTCTCAAAGAACATGAACGCCCCAACCCCAGCAGAGAGGAAATGGAGGTTGAAGCTGTGGCTTCTTTACTATGTTTAAGTTTCAAAAGCAGGTAATTTCACTTTGGTCAGAGGGAATGGAAACAGCCAAGGTGGGCAATGTGGTGGTGTGTGGTTTAATAATGGAAACCAAGGTCTCGAGGGACAAGTCCATCTTTCTGAGCAACAAGGAAAGTCCATTACCCTCAGTGTTTTTTTTGCGTAATGCAACGTCTTATTCGTAATTGAAAATCAGAGGTGTGTTATTGCACATAGATCAGGTCTAAAGCTGAAAAGTGGAGTGGTGTCCTGTGGCCACTGTCAGACACCTCGAGACAGAGCCAGAAATATCTCTAAAAGTAGAAATGATCTAAAACAGTGCTTCCGAGCTACTCTTTATTTGTCTGATGAACGCACACCCTGTAAGATGGACGCTTCATCAACACCATCCTTCATGATTTAAAAGTGGATGTTAAGTAACACTACAGCAAAGTGGGTATTACAATTTTTTTTTTTGGTACAATTGAATCTATTTTAGGTTGATTTGCAGAACTTAGCTTTTCTGACTACTCCTTAGAGGCAGAAGCTCAACCCTTAAACAATTTATATATAACTTTTAGCTATTTTAAGAGTTTATTCTTCACTTTTGGCTGTCTATTCTAAATAGTGATGTATTCATTGTAGCTAACCTTTTCAACTGTGTATTACTTTTTTATCCATTACTCCTAGCTAGCTTACCCTGCTACATTTCAGCTGGTTATCCATTACTTTTTAACCAATTGCTTCAACAGGTTCGTGTTTTGCCTAACTACTTTAAGTATTTATCCATTCATTTTAGTTCATTATTCCACCTGTTTATCTGTTACAAAGGTAAGTGTTAAAAAAAGAAGCTTTCATCACCAATAGCTGAAAAATAACATGAATTTCATCAATAAAAAATATGATTCGTTTAAAGATTCTCTGTAGCAATGTAATTAAATAAAGTTAATGCACACACGTCCTACATGAGCCCCAACTATTGTTGTTTGCTTACAAACCCTGTGTTGGAACAGACTGTTATTACACAGTCAAACATTGCTTGGGAAATATTGCGCAGCAGGAAGTGTGTATTGCTGTCAGACTGGCCAGACAGAGGCAACTGATAAAGGAAGTCAGACTAGTTGGTCAGAAGTTCATCCTACAGCAAGACGATGACCCTATAAACATACCTCCAGGGTTACCTGGCAGAAAAGGGCGAGACAGCGGCTTCGCATGATGGAAGAGCAGCACGGTCTCCTGACTCTCCAGACGAGCTGGTGTGAGATGAACTAGATGAACTTTCTCAACAGTATTTCCATGCAAGAAATAAGTGTGTTCAGCTGCTGAACAAGTCAGAAATTTCAATTAAATTCAGTTCAACAAAAGATTTCCAGGATTCCTTTTTTATTTGTTCTATTCTTTAATTTCAGCGTACACCAAAACTTTAAACTGCATCCATTTGAATAGCAACAGTAAAACTTGAGGTGCTCTAAACTTTTTGACCAGTAAGTAGTTATTTCAACTGTTGACTTTGGGCCAATTATTTCAAAGTTTATCCTTCACTTTTAGCTGACTATTTTAAATTCTCTGCTCGCTAACCAGCTTTCATGCAGTCTCTTTGGCAAAACACCAGCCATACACCAATTTGTAATCCTTATTGGATGTTTATTTTCCTCCCAAAAAACAAGCATATGAATATATATTTTTTAAATCAAATCACATTTTCTATTTTTCTTAATTACTCCAGATACACCACAGTCGCTACACGCACCCTGTCAGCTGCAGAGGAAATTCCTCTGTGGGGATCTAAAACACCAGCTGGACACCATGTTTACAATGGTGGTTATATGTATCCATGCATGTAAAATGGTTTAAGTAGCTGATTTTAAATAGTGACAAATATGCCAAACCTTAGTCATTTGCCTAATTGCTTGCTTGTTGATTATTTCTGAACAGCACTTGTGTTCATTTGCATTTATCTTCCCTTTCATACTTAATAGTCTTCCATTTTCGGAAGTTCATGGATGTGCTTCCTTGTAAACTAATTAATTACTGTAATGATGTGAGACCTGAAAAGGTGACTCACATTACAGTGAGATATGTTTCCCCTCACCAGATATTCCCTGTGCAGCCAGTGGCTTCTTTTCCAAAAGAGGACAGCCACTGTTATCCCAACTTACACATGATTTACAGCTGCTTGTGTATCTGCTGTAGTCAACATATTCATCACTGAAAGTGACATTGCATTATGCTGACTCTCCCCTGGGGAATGTTAACATTAAACATCATGCTCATGCAGCATCATGATAGCCCAGAGGGTACTTTGCGGGGGAAGACTGTGTGTGAAAACTTCCATATTAAAAGCATTATAAAGAGCAGATTTTTCACTCCCACCTCCCTCATGAAAAATGTACAGCGGCATATTCATTACTTCATTGAGCTAACTGAGTGTGACAAGCGGAGAGCTGCAGCAACCGAGGGCAGGAAAGCAGCACTACAATAAAGCCTTCGGCCACTCTCTAAGGACATGGCTACCCCCGCCGCTCATGGGAGCTTCATCTCTCCACTCTGTTTGGATTTTTCCAAATGGGTGAGAGTGCCGCACACAGCATGAGAGAGAGTTCACTTCAGCCAATTTGCCCTCTAATCTAATGCGTGCGTGGTCATCGGGCAATAATCAATTCACTGCTTTTACAGTGTGATGAATATGACCCACGAGCTATGACTTAGGGCCCTTATGCTATAAATATGGTCATGCATTTTCATCAGTTTACAACAGATACAGACATAATCTCAGAAGTGGCTGCATTAAGACACGCATGGGGCTCTTTGTGTGAAGTGTGCTGTATATCATGCACACAAAGAGACAGCTGGGTATAACTTTTGAGATATATAACCCTACAGGTATCTGCAGGTGGCTAATGCATCAAAGCTTTATATAGAAATAACGTGAATAATTGCAAACATTAATCTATCATCTGTTCCCCTTTATCTGCTTAATTTCTTGAAGTGCTGATTCCCTAACAGTTTGTGATGAATGATGCTGTCTGTTTATATTTTGGAGCATCCTCTCCACTCTTGGATGATCCATTCCCTGTGCCTGGCAGCCGTATCTCCTCCCGGCCCTGCCTGTCTGATCCCGAGGTGTCATCCTGGGTCACCCTCAGCGCTGTTGTCTGATTAACAAAAATAATGTCCCGCCCAGAGCAGCATCAGCCCATATTGTCTTCAGCCACAACACTCCACATGTGACTTTGCTTTGATGACCCTCTGCAGCGGCTGCAGCTGCAGCAGCAACAACAACAATGCCTCTTAATCCAGAGCAACAGTTTCTCTCAGATGAATGCAGTCTGCGCAAATTAGCTGCTGCTGCTGCTGCTGCTGCACTGTAGCATTGGGTCCCGGCACCATGGGCAAGATGTGAGATTTAAATAATTTCTGAGACTGTGGAGGAGTCTAGAGAATGGCAGACAAGCTGACTAATAACACAGGATTCAGTAACAAGGGCTGCTCCAATGGTAATGACTCCTCACTCCAGAAATATCTGGTTCCCTGCAAGAAACACAGTCGAATTTGGTATTTCAAGTCCTGCAACAACAACAACAAAAAGACCCCTGAAATAATTGGGATACAAAGCATAGGAGGGATTTAATTTTGGTGAAGGGAGGAATTTCTGATATAGGAATAATTAATGGACTCCAAATGCAATAAATCATGTGGACCTCTGGAACTATATAACCTCATTTATTACAACTGTATGACTTTTACATTCAGCACACCTCTCCTGAGACCTCATGAGATTGATGCAACAAATGGCATGTTTTTTATCTGGAGAGCGATTTCAAGAGGAGCCCACATCAGATCTTCACAAGTGTCATTTGTGCTCTCCTTTTGTGGAGGAACACTGTGTGGGAGTCGGGCATATTCACCACTCGGCTATCAGAATAACTCTAATTAGGCTATTTTTAACACATCCTTTTCAACACGCTCTTGGGTGTTTACATTTGCTAATGACAGCCTGAGTAAAAATCATCTATCAGCAGTCATCACCGTCATCGTCACTAACACGTTAACATGAACTCTCTCCCAAGAAAAATGCCACCTAACCAGGGCGCCTTCACTATTTATACACAGCATGCATGTGTAGCAGCAGTATGCATATATATTTATTGTGCATACTTACATTTGCACATTAGATTTCAGCAAACTAATTAATAGGCACTGAGGCACATAGTATTTGGTGTTGTTTTTGCTCCAGTGACTTAAGACAGTTCTTTCATGCACCAGATTACACCCTTTGTAAAGACATTTTTTTTTTTTTGCATTCATGTGATTTACATATTTTTCATTTAGTTTATTGTCAACCATAAAAACACAGCGTACATTTGAAGTTTCCCTGTCAACAAATACCATGCCTGGTTATTAAAATACCTTGTTTACCCTACATACACAAAGAAAAGTCATTTTAATATTTCTCCAGGGGATTGAAGTGTCTGAGCTATTCAACACTGGGTTTATGGTCACCTTGATTTTCAGTAATGGTATTTTAAGCTCATGATGTATCACTATAATTTCACATTCGGGACATATATTTTTTGTTGTAATATTTGTAGGCTATCATTCAATTCATAAGGGACAGGACGGCATTCACAGGCGTTTCTAGTTTTGCCATCTGACAATTCAGGCTCTACTACTCCATCTAGTGGTCCAGTGGCAGAAAACCAGACAACTGCAAATTTCTACACAGATGTAAAGAGGTTTTTTTTCTTGCTTTCTTTTTTTTTTTTTTTCGAAATAAAGAATTCCTTACCCATCAGACTGTAGCATTCTCTCTGGAGGGTCAGTCCACTGAACCCTGAGGCGAGGCCAAGTCTCCTCATTATTATTTGCCACAAAAACACATTTGTGTGGAGTAATATTCCACAGACAATAGGCGCCTCTGACTACTGGCAAAACATTTATATTTGGTTAGTGTGATAAATTAGTAGTTGCAGGTTGCTAAAATATAGCAGCTCAAAGGAGACATTATTAATCTTGAATTGCTCCCCTGAGGTGAATCATTGTGTGTGTAGCGTCCAAAATAGATACCAGGGGATGATTATTAGGTCGCTGCTCTCCATTATCATAGCAAGTACAGAATAGATGTTCACACATGAATGTTTTACTCAGGGATGTGGAGCTGCACACCTTCACAGACAGCAGGTCATGGCCTCTCTGCATGTCAGTAATGTGAGCAGCAGCCAACAAAGACAGTCTCTGGGCAACCAGCGCTCACTGGATTATTATGCCTGAGAGCTGATCCACGACCTGCTCCGTGTCTTACACACACATAAACACATACACATACACACTCTGTGAGTTTCTCCACTGGCAACAATGATGGCGGTTTTGGATCCCTTCAAGCCTTTCTCTGCAGAGCTACATGTCATCAGGTGCCTGAGCACCAGTTTGAACTGGACTGGACTCAAACCTGGATGTGCAAACTCTCCTTTTGCTAGATTTTACTCCCCCTGCATGTCGTCCTGGCTTCATTATGAAACGTCCCCCTGCCGGATCCTTGCTGTGGTCAGCCGGGCCCCAGAGTGGAGGTGGACATGGGGGGAAGGGGGTCAAATGTCAACAGAAATTCATAGATTTCGATCATCTGGCCTCTGCTCTCTCCATGTATCAGGGAGGGGCCACAAATAGCCCCAATCCCCTCAGGTGTCTGTCTAGACCTAAGAACTACAGGAGGATCCCTGGTACGGTCTTGAGAGACTCAGACAACAGATAAGGTAGTATAATAATGATTATATATTAATGTTTATTAATATTTATATCTGCTGCCTATCATAATTTATATCAGATGTCGTTATGAAGTTGGATCACTTTTTCTCGATCAAAACAATACCCAGAGAAGGAGTTTGGTGAGGTAATGAAGTAGTGTGCTTAGCTTGATTCTCTAGAACTTAAAATCCAGACGTCTGATGAATAAAATCCTTCATCCAGTTTAAATGTATGGTTAAAAATGACCAAGATCTAAAAAAAGGAAAAAGTAGAAAAAAATCTATTTTGAGGCTTCTGGTAGACAACAACAACGCTGACACATGTGCAAAAGGAATATGACGCCACTGACAGGCGACCAAATGAAACAGAATGTCACCTTGATTAAAGCGGAGGATTTCTCTAGGTTTGAAAATTGCTGTAAACATTTGGGATAATGTAAGTACACAACTCAAAATATATTGGTCATACACAGGTCGTTTTTTTTTAAAGTTATTTTTTGCATGGTTTTTATACCTTTGTTTGATAGGGAAAGTGGAGAGAGACAGGAATATTGGGGAGAGATATGCCGTAAAGGGTGCGCTGCCCGGGAGTCAAGCCGTGGACCTGCTGCTCAGGGATCAGTATGCCCGTATGTTACGTGCCCTAACCCCTCAGCCACTGGGACTCCCGTTTTTAGACATTTTAGCGCAGAAAAGTGACACATTATACGTTTAACCAAATTATCAGAAACAAACTGACACTCTCACTCACCTATGAAGGTATTATTGGAGCAAAAAAACTGAGCACCTGTGACAGTGGAATTTGTAGCTGTAGAAAAGTCACACATGTGTAAGCATGGCTAGAGATGAAGACCAGGAGTGCTAGTCGGTATCTGCATGTCTTGGAAAACACTGTAATAATGCTGCCATTTGCAGTCTGCTGTGTGCTTTTTACTTAACGGGTACTTGATACACAATCCACAGAGTGGGAGGAATGAGGGGTCAATAGGGACACATGGCTGATGGTTGCCGCAGGGCCTCCTCAGTAATCTGGCATTGAGAGCAATTACTAATGTGCTTAGTTATAGTTCCTAATTTGACTTTATCCCAGAGAATTTATCATTGTCCTGTCATCATAAGGTTCAACCAGGTCTGATGAAGTTCAGCCAAACTCATGGACATTTGCTATAGAAGGAACGCGCGGCAGTCTCCCTGATAAACACACTGGGTTTCCTACTGAAATGCATTACAAAACAGCATTCATGTACTTGGTAGAATTCATATTCCATACACACTGTACACACAAACCCCAAAAGATATTTGTTGACATTTCCTTCATTTTTCCTCTTTAACTATCGGAGCATAAAAACACTCACTTAATGCATTCAGTCTACAGCGCAGACAATGCAAACATTTGGCTGAGCTAAAGCTGGACTGGTTTCTGTTGAATGAATCACTTCACTAACAAAACATCACATATTAAATCCATAAACAAACACACCACACATGTTAAAGCCTCACATCATCCTACCATTATGTGGGCAGATGTTCACTTTGAAAACATAATCGTACTTTATTATTTTGTTTCTCAGCCAGTTAATTGAAGTAATCATAATTACTTTGACATACGTTATTATGGTTTAGGAGCTTTACAGCACTCAATTGCATTGAAGAGTTTAACAGTGTTGTTTCAATAAATGGAGGTTTGACTGATGTCTGTATATAAACAGTCTGAGACATGGGAGGAGAATGGTGAACGCAGTGCAGCTCACTGATGCGTTAAAACATCAAACTGTCTGATGGACTCATTCACTTAAGAGGTCTGTATTTTTGTCTTTACTTTAGCGATGGTAATTTCAGTCTGCTGCTCAGTCGGTCCAACACTTCGGTCCAGACTGAAATATTTCAACAACTATTGGGTGGATTGCCATTAAATTTGGTTCAGACATGCGTGATCCCGAGAGGATGAATCCTGATGACTCTGGCGAAACCTGACGCTCAAACCATAGCTCAGCTCCAATGCTGACTGTGGCATGTAGCTGGAAAGAACAGTGAAAAATAGATAGGTCTGAGGAAATTTTCGGTTTAGTTCAGTGAAGTAAAAAGTTGTTTTTTTCAGTTAGACGACCATGAGTTAGGGCGCCGTATATTTCCATTGTGTGTGAGCCTCTCTGGAATTGGAGTGTTGAAGCTGGTGCGTCCAAATCCATGAAGTTGCTGCTAGACTCCTCCACCTGCAGCACAGTGGTGGTCAGGTAAAAACTCCTGCAGACTGCAGTCGTCCAACCAACCTGCATACCAAACATTAAACTTATCGTTTGTTGCTCGCTCAAATGTTCACAAATAACAGAACATGACTATGACCAGAAAATACATTTCACAAGACAATAGTTTCTGCAAGAAATCTTTCACAACACAAAATCACACATCTCAAACTCTACATTGCTGAGTTTTTATCAACCACAACATCTTTCTCCAAATGATGAAATTAGTGCGCTGACATCACTTTTAAGCTAGCACTGGAAAAGAAAACACACTCACCAGAGAACACTCATCAAAAACACATTTTAATGTGGTCCTTCTAAATCCTTTGGTAACACAACAGTTCTCAGATCCCAACACAGTATGTCACAGTGTACAACATACATATCAAATCATATCATATCGAAACAGTTTTCAAAACGGGGCTGTTTTTCTGAGCTCAATATAAGCTGCCAGCCTAGAACTACAAGCACAGCAACGATACATATGATCATGTAGAATATACTAATAATAAACTTCATTTGAATAGCACTTTTCAAAACACAGTTTCAAAGTGCTGTACAGAACAGGATAAAGTAATAGACACAGTCAAGATAAAAAACAACAGAAACATAAGCATAAATGAAAACATGGAACAACAGCTATTTCTCAGTGTGAGTAATAGGAAACAGATAAAATGAAAGCGATAAAAGAGGGAGAAAATCTACATGTATACCACAGAAAAACTATATATAAAAAAGCCTTCCTGTAAAAGTAAGTTTTGAGAAGGAATTGAGTGTGTGAAGTCCCTCACATAAAGAGTTCCACAGTTTCAGGACTCTAATGAAAAAAGGCTGTTTTCCTTTTGTAGCCAGGCAGGCAGTAGGAACAGTTACCGTATGTTCAGGCGACAGAAAGCGGCGGGAGCTGTTGCAGTTTGCAGGCGCACTGACAGAGATGATGTCAATGAAACACCCAGCTAGCAAGTTTGTTCAGAGTGCTGATTTGCATGCTATGGCGCTAGTTAGCATGCAGTTCCCTCCTATTTACCATAGACTACACTTCACCAATTCACCTGGAACACCTAAATGCATCATAGCTCATTACCATAAAGTTGCCTGGACTTCTACTTCTTCTGATGCCCAACAGTTCAACAACCTGGAGGTCAGAACACAGTGACCTTTAATTGTCTCCCTTGTCTCCTAATGATAATAAAGCTAAACAAAGTTCACCTCCCACGTCATTCATTATGTGTAGTCCACACACAGTGTCATTTTTCTTTGAGGGTTATTGAGATTGAATAGGTTTGATTTTGTGCTCCAGTGATGTCATCAGGGAACAGTGTGTCATCTTGTTGTGTTAATTACTGCTCAATGAAATCATGCAGATGAACTGTAGCTTTGCTTAAAGCTGCGGGGAAGAATAAGCTCTCCATTTAATAAGCTGTCTGGTATACTTTGTGCAACAAAGGGGGCTGTTTAAGAATTCAAATTAAAGCAAATAACGTTGGTGAAACAAGTTAATCAATTACACTCAAGGCACTTGGTTCAGATGTTTAACGGCCAGTATGACCCATTCATTTGCAGGCGTTAGTTGGTTGGGATACAAAGTTACCCCAGGACTTGAAAGCATCAGAAACAACCCCGGAGCAAATGGCTGACCCAGTGTGTGAGTGTCCCTCATTGAAGTGTTACAACAGGTGACCTTGGTTGTGGCATGTGATCCATGGAGAGCAAAACCATCACTGCCAAAGCTGGAGCTTGATTATTGGTTGGACTGACCATGGGCCAGCTTTACATTTGCAAATATCTGTTAGTGACTGAGTGAGTGAGTTGAGTGAGTGAGTGAGTGAGTGATGAAGTTACACCATTGATCAGCTGGTAGAGTGTTGGACTTTTCCCATTGGCTGTTGTTCTTTCAAAATGATTTGGCACAAACTGTTTCTATTAAGTCATCAGGGGGCGTTTACAGCGGATCCACAACAGTTTTCAATAACTGTATTTCCTCAGTGACTGGGGCCTTTAATTACACCAACTACAGAAGGAAACAGACCTTTATTAGAGGCAGGCTTATTTCTAATTCCATCTGTTGATATGTATAGTTACTCTATTAAACTTTAACACAAATTCAAGACTTCCTGTAACTGTTTCATATTAAAAGCCCTCTAGCATTTCAATGGACAGAAACTTTTTTTTCTTAACACGGCTTATATTGCTGTGCCGATGTGCTGCAGTAAGTGTAATGTCTCATTTCCTGTAGCTGGCGTTTCTGTTGTTTACACACTATTCATATCTGCTAGTTTCTTTAGCGAAGCAGATACAGATGGCCTCTCTCTCCCTCCCACTCTCCTACTCTGTGTTGCTTGGTGTGTCTTATCTTTAGTTATTCCTCTGCCTCCTTTAGCGATAATAGTACATTTAATAAATGTAGTTTATTTGGAGTGATGGAGGCGAGGCTCAGTGAATTGGAAACGCAGCTTTGCTTCCTGGCTGTGGGATGCGGCTACATGTCTGCCTATAACAAGAGGCATAGCCAGGGTTTGACTGGGGCAAATATTGGCCCTGGTATTTTTTTCTTCAGGTCCGGATGCCCAGGCCTAACGATACCTTACGCTTTTGTTTTTCCCTTTTCATGCTTTTATCATTTCACTATCCTGAGATCTGTGACTCTAGACAGGGGGACAGAGGTGGAGGCGTGGGCCAACCTTGTGAGCGACGTGATTAGGCCTGTGTCATTACATAGAAAATGAACCAATGGGCCGCTGTGCCTGCTTTATGCGCGATTACCAGTCCAGCCCTGGGCATAGCCCTAAGACCACAGCTCACATCACAGCTGGTTGTAAACCACACATGGTCCAGCCAAATACTAGGTTCATAGCTAGTCTTGGTTTCTTTTTCTCCAGCTGTGGGCTCTTACTCTCATTCCCACAATTGACTGTAGGAAATTTGAATTTTTAATAGCTATGAAAAGAGTCACAAATATAACATGGCTGAAAATAAATATTTCACAGAACAGGTTTATTACATCTGCTGTGCTGAAGTATATAACCCTGGTGGTGGTTTTCAAGGAACTCATTTACTATCAAGAAAGGTCACTCTAATTGAGTTACCTGAATGTCATTACTGTAAATAGAAAACACATTGTTATTGTTATTCGATAAATGTGTTTGAGATGGTTTTTCTTTTGGTTTTTTTTTTTTACAGTACTTTCTGTTGCAGAAACTCTGTTCCTCCTGAGTTTGTACCACTTTGTACTGTGCACCCTAACCCTAACCCTAACCCTCTGTGTACTTTACCATTGCCCTCCTGTGACATAGACTCACGATGGACATCTAAATTGATGCAGCAGAATGAAGGATATTGTCTTTTTCATTCCATGCATACTCCTTCTTTGTCGAAACCTGGCGCCTATATTACTCACATTGCAACTCAGCCTTGTCAGTTCAGTTAGAGAGTCGGGTCGCTATGCTAGCAGTATTACCTCAAGCGTCTTGCCTCAGGCAGAGATTAGGAGCAGACTAGAGATCTGGTAAATTCACTTCTTTGTAACCCCACACCTCCAGATGTTCTCATTTTTGAACTTGTAGTCTTCAGCTTCAGATGATGCTGACTCAAGCCGGAATTAAACTTCTCTGTGCTGCATGTAGGCGAGAGTGCATGGGGGTTGCTTGGATACGTTTGTACAGTTTATCAGATTTCTCACAACTTCCTCTGCAGCCACAAAATGCTTTATTTAATTTTCTTCACATATGCATTAGTACTCCAGTAGACCTGTAAACAGACTGATATTTAAAATCAGTGGAGTTCCCCTTTTAAACAGAGCAGCACCAGCATCAGCATCAGTTTTGACCTGTTGGCACACAAAAAATCAGCATTGAGGTAATGATAATGGACTGCACTTATATAGCACTTTTCTGTTCTTGTTGACCATTTAAGGGGCTTTACACTACAGGCCACATTCACCCAGTCATACACACATTCATACAGCAGGACCATCTGATTAGTGGACGACCTGCTCTGCTTCCTGAGCCACAGCTGGCAGGGAAATAATGGTGGATAAAGTCTGGTGATATTTCATATTTTAACATAACTCTACTATTAACTTAGTTATTAGTAACTTAGTCTGTTTTATTGTTCCAAAGCCACACTGTTGTACCAGGTGACATGTTCTATCATTACAATGAACCACTGTTTGATAAATGTTTGCTAAAAACTACAGTGCCCAACAGTTTTAAAAAAATTAAAAATGTAACTGTATGTTTGTGATTGTATGTTAACTTCATTAGGAACTAATGGGTCTGGGTATATTACCAGATTCATCCCTTAATGTTGTCAAATCCATGTGGTAAAAATGTACAGTGATAAAACAATGTATTTAGCATTTTTAAATAGCACTGTCACAGATCTACACACTGTATGTGTGTGTATGTGGTGAAGTCAAAGTCAGACTTTCTTAATGAGATAAATTCTGCGAAACGATCTATTGATGTTTCTGTCCTCTCTAAGTCCATTGGAGCTGAGTGGAACAAACAGCAGTTTCGATCAAGGAACGACACCAAGAAACTCATATCACTGTAAGTTTCCAACAACCAGTGAAATCTTTCCTTCTGTTTAATTAGAAATAAATGTGATGCTGCTCAACAGTGACCTCCAGTGACCCTGCGTCCTCCTTATCTTCAGCTGAAGTGGATGTCCATGGTCAGGTCAAATCCCTCTGTACATGTGAGTACTTTGTGTTTGAGAGGTCACCGCAAATGCCTTAGATACACGTTAGCACCAGTTCATGGATCCAATCCCCAGGTGTGTATCAACAGAGGTGACCTTGATCCACCTTTTATGTGTGTGTTCTCATGTATCTGCAGTGGTATAATCATCTCTGAGAACAGGGATAACACTGACAACATGGATGAGGATCTTCAACTGCTGACCCTGAAGACGTGTGTCATGCCCCCAGACACGCCTACAGCCCGGTGAGATTCACCTTTATCACACACACATGCATTCACCGTGGATCTAAAGAGCTTTAACATGAAATGTATTTTGCACTTTGATTCTCAAAGCTGCTACCTTTGAAATTCCTCTCACGGTGAAATTCAGCCTCATGGAACAGATTCTGATATATAGTGTGTAAACTTATGTTTTTGCTCCAGCAAATCCACCATCCCTGGATATTCAGACAAGATGCTCACTGTGCTGCTGATGCTGCAGTCTCTGTCCCAACTCTCTCCAGTCCTGCACGCTCCACTGGGTCCTGTGAGTCCTCACAGTAACTTTGATGAAGCCACTTAGGCAGCAAAATAAATCATTACCTCAAGTTTGCCGCTCAGCAGGGCCAATCTCTAAAGTGTCATCAGTCATTAATTTGTTATTCAAGGATTCAGAGCAAACATTATTTATCTTCTTCAATTTATCTTTTTTTTTGTTTTTGTAGTCTGTTAATATTCTGTTGTGTCCACTGAGGTTTTTTCTCCCTCCTACCACTACTCATGTCCTCAATACACATTATTTTTTAACTGGGTTTAAAACGTAGGAGAAGAATTATCACAAATGTCCACTGGAGGGCGATCTAATGCACTCCACCAACACCTACAACATCTAGTCATGTATATTCAAACTTCACCATGCTGATGTGTCCCTATTTTACTGCCATTCCTTTGAAAAATAAAATACAGCTGAAAGTAATCATCATCAACATCAACAATAAAGTGGGTTTTACTTAGAAAATGAATCATTTAAGATATTTGTTACATTTTAAGCCTGTATGTAGTAATTTATTCATCTTAAAAAAGAAGTTTTTTAGCATAATCCTTCAACTCTAAGTCGGTACAGTGGCATTCCTGCATTCAGTTTGACTGAAGGAACAAATAATATAAGCAAAAGCTGTTACATCAAGAAGAATACAAGGTATCTGTGTGTTTCAAGGGAAATAAGAGAATAAAATGAGACAGATTAGAAATGGTTGCAGTGTTGTTGGAAAATGAGCATGTGGGATGATTGCAGCAATAATACAAGTTCTAATGCTTTTCTGTTGCATTTTATTTTTGATTTCTTTCTGTCATCCATCCTTCTTTCCTTCCTTCCTTTTTTATGCCTGTACCTATTTGAGCAGCATCACTTCATCTAGTTGGATTTTACTTACTTTTCGATGAGTGGGCCGCTGAATTATTAGTTAGTGATCGGTTGGTAACAGTTAAAAAAACAATGGGTGTCATTCCTGAAGACAGACAGGAAGGAAATGGGAAGTCTTGGGGAGAAAATGACAAAGTTATTTTGAAGAGAAAATAATATAGAGGATATTTCACAGCAGATTTTTCTGGTCTGATTTCAGAGAATTAAAAAAAAAGAAGTGTTTAACGCACAGCTTAACCGAGATAAAGTCAGTTTACACGACTGAAAGTGATGCGTGTTCTAGAGCAAACATCCCTCTGCTCTGGGAGTGTTGGCTGTCTGTTAAGGAGGCATAAACCTGTTTCCTAGTTGGGCCTCAGTTGAGCGAACTTTACCGGCTTTTGGAGCAGGCATCTCCAGATGGCTGAATCCAGAGCAGGTCGTGGTAATCGTGGTTTTTCACAACCCAGATCCATTTTCCTGGTGCCCAACACCCCCTGAGATCTGTTTCCTCTGCTGATTAGGCTGGCCGCCCATATTTTTTCCCCAAAACAGAAAAAAGACAAGCACTTGGATTGATTAACTGTCTGCTGCAACGGTCAGACGTCCTCGGGATTTTTGCTTGCCAGAGCTCGCTCCTTACACAAGTGCCTATGGGTATTTTTTTCAAGTCTCAGTCTGTAGTCATCTTAGCTATTTGATCTTTTGCACTGTTGGTTCTTGGATTTTTATTTCATCCAAAATTATTTGTAATGTATTGACTCATAAAAACAATTACATATTTCCAGGGGGCAATCGAGGAAGTGGGGGCCCCTGTCCAGAGTGGTGACCACCACGACCCCCTGTAACCCCTTCCTGAGACCTGCGCTTCCTGTCTCACAAGCAAACACACGAGGAGACATTAGACAAAGCAGATGAGAAAGTTTTGAAGGAGTCAGCTTCCTTTTTATGCCATCCAATCTGTTTATATGAATACGTCTATAATGATGTGATGTCAGTGACTGATTCGGAGTGAGTTGGAGAATAATGAGATGCCCCATTATCATAATTTCCCTGATTTAGATGAGTGGTTTTCTAACTCTGGGTAGTGAGCGCTTGCATTGTCCTTTTAAACATTCACTCTCTCACCGACTTGCTGTGTGTGCGTGTGTGTGTGTGTGTGTATCTGTGTGTGTGTGTGTGTGTATTTTAACCTACACTATGTGTTTCTGTCATGAAGGGCAAAGAGAGGGATGAAACAGAGAAAATACTGAGGGAAGTCAGGATAATCTGCACTAATGTTACATATTTAACAGTATAAACTATGGTGGCTATAGTAGAGCCATTATGAGCAACATTTTGATAATCATTTTCTCTGGAAGTTACACAGACAGCACACATCATAGAGAGGTGTTACTTTTCTCTAGATGTGACTCTAATGCAAATCAACATTATTAAGTGCTATAGCTTTATGTCTGTGGTTTGTGCAGCTTCACGCTTAGACAGGAAATAGGGATGAGCTGGTTTTCCTGTTTCTCTTCATCTATATTTTGTTTAGATTTACATTTCACAAGGATTTGTACTTGAATACACTGCTGGTTTTCTGAGAAGTTAAAGTTGTGTGATCACAAAATGCATTGCTAATCTAATCCATATCTCAGTTATCTTACATTTATTGTCATGAAAGAGGTAGTTTGATGAGTTAGTATTAACGCTTCCAGAAAGCTGAGGGACTCACAAGAAAAAGCAGAGATTAATGCATCCTGAGTTTTAGTTTTTTTGTATGGGTAAACATCCAAAAATGTAGGACCTACATTTCCCATAATACAATTCTTTTATTAGAGCTCATCAGGGAATTTTGTAAAGGTATCTTCAGAGCTGCAGGAGACATTGTATACCTGTCCATTGGCTGTTTAGTGCTCATTTACAAAGGGATCAGAAAGCACAAATATTCAGTTACTTTACTTTCAATTCTCAGAACAGCTCTGTCAAAGTCAAAACTCAAAATCCTCCAAACTTATGCTTCCTTAGTGTTCGTAGGGTTAAAACAAAACAAGCTGCATTCACTTATTATGCTTTAAGCTGCAATAAACTTCCAGAAGATCTTAGATGTTTCCCAACTCTAGCTACTTTTCTCTTAACACACTGTGACTTTTTATGTATTTTATTGTATTTATGCATTTAAACTTGCTAATCTTTTTGTTTTTCTATGATCTGTTCTTTTTTTGTGTTTTTATTTAAAGCACAGACAGACATTATATTCACAAGCAGTCTGCATTCGTTTTGCAGATGATGCAGATGACGCAGATGTTACGAGGATGTCCACACATCTACCACATCTGCTCATAACCCAGGCCAGTTCCACATGTAGGCTAATGGGTAATGTGAGCAAGCTGGTTAAGACCACACAACATTTTAAATGCAACAACTTTGGAGTTACCAGGAGTTGTGTTTCTCCTCTCTTGATAGACGCTAACTGCCCATCAACTTCCAGCTAACAGCACGATCTCCCCGTTAAACACAGATCTGATATCAGCCCGCCATCAAACTCCTGGTATGACAGCTGTCAAGTCAACTCCTCAGTGGTCAGAGTAATGAAGCATTACTGGGACTATTGGGTTTAATGTAAAATTTGGAGTATTAAACCCTTACACTATTGAGAAAAATGATCACATTACTGTAATTACTGAGTAATCTTTTACTGCATTACTAATATGAAGTAATGTGTTACTGTCCAGCACTGACCAATAGACTAAACTTAATGTGTAAAAGATTTGGAATTCCTCCTTTAAGATTTCAGAGTTATTAACCACACCAACATACACTATCGAGATTTCCTCTGCATTGCAGTGAATCCAGTAAATCTAGAGTGCACTCTATGTTTTGGGAAGATATCAGTGATCAGCTCTGTTGGTGATTAAAGTCTAGTAACCGACAGTTAATGTGCTGGACAACCTTGACTTGAAGCGTAAATTTAGAAAGCCAATATTCCTCATTAACCACAATCCAAATGAAGGAGGGACCAGACTTAGCAACAATTAACTAATTACTGATCTTTTTTTTTTTTTTTTTTATCAATTAAGGACTTGTGGAGTTTAGACACTTAGAAATATAATTTCACATTTGGGAAAAAAGCTTATTAGCTTTTTTGCTGAGTTTAATGGGAAGATCGCTTATTTGTCATTTCTGTGTACCAAACATGAAGCCACACCAAGCAGCTGGTTAGCTTAGCTTACCAGAAAGACTGAAAGCAGGGAAATAGCTAGCTTGGTACTATCCAAAAAAGGGCTGTCACAAAGTCAAGTTTGAACAATTTGAACAAAGGTGTAAGTTGTTTGAACTCTTTTGAACACTACCAGTCCAGCATATTCAAGCCTCTTCGGTGTTAAGCTAGCAGGCGAGTCCTCAGACTCGTTGTCATAGAGTGCTGCAGGGATGACATTTTTTTGTAGGCCAACTAGGAAGTTAATATCACCCTGGCTCCTATTAGATTACATCAGAAAACAAGCTCTGTGATAAGTGAACATTTATGATACTTACAGTTTTGTTCAGCACAATAATCTTCACAAATGAACCACTTTTATAACGTATGAAGCCTAAATACAATCCTCTGTGGTAAAAAGCTAACGTTAGGCTATTAACGAACTACACTATGGTCGCATGACTTCAACGTCACCACCACTGAATTTCAACTTGTAGTTTGTAGCTCTGACCTCTTCTACAAAAGCCTTTCTTCTTACAGAGTTAGTGATAGTTTGCAAATATAATCACAACGAGGCTGTAAAGGTGGACTGGTGAAAAGATCGGTTTTCATTTCATTTAAACACTTGTTAGCAGAGATGTAAAAGCTGTAAGAAATCAGGACTGGGGTATTTACCGACGCATTTTATGTCGCAGAATAAACCGTGAAAATTTTTGAGCTTGTGTTAACCACAGACCTTATTTCAGCCATATAACCAAAAACCCTACGCAACTGGAAGCGCTAAAATGCTAACTCATTTATGGGCTTTACGGGCAGTAGCTTTTAACAAAGTCAGCCAACAGTGGTAATTTTATCATCTTGGTGTCACGATGGCCAAGATGACATGCAATGGGTCAAGCTGATGCATCACAAGGCAAATTACTTCAAATGTTCACTATGAACTTTGAATTCAAAGAAGACAGAGGCAGCAACGACACGCATATCCTAAAATTTGAACTGTTGCTTTAAAACTGGTATTGTACCCTAGATGCTCTTTGCTGTTGTGTCTCAGACCAATAAAACTGAGTAACCTCCCCACAGCAATCATAACTCTATTTGCTAAAAAAGCGGCCCCCCTCCTCCTCCTCAGATTTTCCAGCCTGTGGTCTGAATCTCATCACTGGCTCCTTTTCAAAACAGGCTCACAAACATCATGATTGATTCAGCCACTATCCTCCAGGATCTCTCAATGCCTGCCTGGGCTGGAGATTAATTTCCTTTTCCTCATCTTAATTTTTACTCATCGCCTCTCTATAAAAAGGCTAAATGTCAAGCATGCCTGACTCCTTCTAGTGACACGTCTATTCCAGCAGATAATTACCATAAGGAAATTGATGCTTTAGTGTGCAGAGGGGAATTTAATTTACTCTGACATCCTCACAGCATAATGCATTCCTAAAGAAAGAGAGTTTTTCAGTTTGCAATTGACTTTTTAGATAAATTGGACTATTTAATGTGATTATCAGTCTTGAACGTCTTTGACTTATTAAGGTGTTGAAACCAATTAAGGGTTACATGCTGCTCATGCTTCCAAATGTGAAACAGTGAATACTGCTTAAAGATCCATGAAATAAGAACCAGCCGGAGCCTATTGTTCGGTAGTACAGCCAGCTACGCTGCCTGATGATGTTTTGAGACTTGCCAGGTAATGATATTAATTACAGCAGCATGGCTTGCTGCAGGTTGTGGATTAACCCGAGGGAGCAGAGGGTTATGCGCGGTTTGATTTGGAGCTGTGGATTGCAGCCTGTACATGAAGTGTAATCGTAAATGCTGCAGAATTAAGTCATCTTAGAAAACTTTGAAGCCCTCTGCAAAAATAATTTGCAGGCATTTCCACATGACCAACAACCATTTACACGCTTTGCAGATATCAGGATGATTATCAGCGACTCAGCCCGTGGTGAACATCGATCCCAGTTTTGCAGTAACTTCTCTAAAATCTTGACTGAATCATTGTCCTGAAACAGTGTTTTGGCTCTCAACAGTGAGTGAGTGAAGCTGCTGTGTCACTGTAGAGGACAGTATCTCTGTGCCAGGGAAGACCCCAGTCATGATTGGACACCTCTGCGTTCGCTGATAGCGCTGAGTCACATTACAGTCCCAGCATTCCCTCTGTGTGGCCTCAGGAGTTCGCCCCATCCTGCAGCTTTTTTTTTTTTTTTTTCATACCTGCAAGTGTCAGAAAACTGCAGCCTCTCACTTCATAGACAACGCAGCGTCGGGCGCGAGGCTTTGAGGAAGTCAGAGAGCGTTGCTGCAATCCATATTATGGCCGTGAAGACACAGCACGCCACAGCACTCCTGCCCAAAGTTCCTCCTTTTGCAACCAACTGCCTGAATGTTGTGCTTCTTAGGAGATAAGGGCAGCCTCCCACGAAAGGTGACTCAGCAATCCAGCACACACAGCCTCTCCTGAGATAAGAGTGCTCTGTGGGGCCTGATGACAGTGGGATACTGGGAAAAACAGTCACAAGCAGAGAAAAGAGTGGAGTATAACCCCCAAGGAAACTGAATATAAACTCCTGTAACTCCATCAGCAGTGAATATATACAGTGCAGGGAGGGAAAAGCTCAAGCTTAATACTATAAGCTCTAACTTAAAATACAGTAATTATGGCAAAGATCCACTCCAGCAGATATTCATATGAGATAATAATGGCAGGACATATTTGAAAATGAGAGGTGAGTAGTTATTTTAGCCAAACGAGAAGTGTAACTCATTATTTATTTAGAATTTCCATCAATATTAATCCACAATTTATATTTCTTTTAATAAGTTCAGACAATATATAGGCGCCCATCGTTGTCTGGATTCTACTATAAAATTGCACAAGAGACTGACAGTCAGATTGGCAGCGTAAGAAAATTGGAAAGTAGTTATTAAACATCTTAAAAGGGTCTGTGTATAGTGATATGTGGCTGCCGCTGTCTTAATACTATCAGTATGAATGATGGGACAAGAGAGGGAGATGTATTATTGCAGCCTATCCAGAAATATGTAGCTGCAGACAGTAAGGCTAAGACGGTTTACTCATTTACATTTGAGCAGTTTCAAGTCACCTCCAAACAGTTTTGACTTTCTATTGTTAAAGTATGACATTGATGGAAGCATCTGAAACTAAAATATCTCTGATGGGTTAGGACTCACACTGTTGGTTTATACACTCCTGCGCACTAAACCAGAGGGAAAACCACATTTCAGTGAGAATAGTGCATATCTGCATGATGATCATCTGCAGGACTGAGTCTCTGACTCAGGGAGGATGCTCTCAGTTTACATGCGGCTTAAGACCTAAAGTAAGAAAGAGTAAAAATGTTGAAAAAAAAGAAAAAATTGTGGTCCAGTTCAGACATAAACCTGGTTCTGGACACCTGCCGATGTGATGATGTGGGACAGGAGGCTCTGACTCTGAAGGGAGCATCACTGGAGAGGAAGAGTAAAGATCATAGAGAGAAAACAACCTCATTATATGGGAAAGAAAACGGTTGTGTTAATTTCATGGACTGCTTCAGTGTGCCAGAACAGGTGACAGAAGGGGAGCTGTCCAATATGCAAGTGAGGAGTCCCCCTCATCAGCTTCCTCAGTGAGAATGAAATAAATAAACAATGAACGGTCCACTCTCCTCGCGCGCCTCATCCCATCTCATGCATGGCTGCCAGTAATGGTCTACTGGGTGTCAGCTTTTATTGGCACGGCACAAAGCAAGTGCCAAGGGCTCGGTGGCTCGACTCCCCATTGCAGACTCGGCCTGTGGATAAAAGCAAGCAAAATGCCTCAGACGAGCTCAGAGACATAGTCATGTTGGGCTGGAACGAGGAAGTGCAGTGGAGAGGGGAGGGACTCAGGGCGCAGCTCCATGGGGCCGCCGCGGCGCTGCGACCTTCTGCACATGGAGCCGGGGAGAGTTGGAAGAACTTCATACTGCAAACTCAAGGAATAGCAGGTAAAGTGACTTCCACCGCGCTTTTCAGCTCCACACTGATCTCAAACACATGGTCCAGACCTGTAAGACTGAGGTAGCTCGCTCTCGAGATTTTTTAGGAGACATTTGCACCTGACTGGAAAAAAGACTCCTTGTAGTTTCGGTGCAGGTGCGCTGCAGCATCAGATCCCGTTTGGTCCGCGTATTTTTCTGCTGATCAAGGACATGTAACAGATAACAGTACTTTTCAAAATTAAATACAGGAAAAACAATATTTTACCGCGATATTTGTTCCTGTAGAGCCAGTCATTTAAGAAAAATAATGGGATGTTCCTCATTTTCCATGCGTCTTTTTCTTCTGGGAACATGTGGATAAATTATTTTACATTGATTAACATTTATATAAAAATACTAATCTAATTTCTAACATGTCCTACTATTTATCTACGCTATGTCGTTATGATTTCAACCTGTTTCATACAATTTTACCCTCCTGTTGTAGCACCTGTTGCAACAGCTGTACGCACTCAGTAAAGTCAGTCTCTGTATCTGGACTTTCATTCAATATTAAACGATTTTCAGGAAATAAAAACTTTTTGATAAAATTTGTCGAGGGCCCAAAAACAAAAAGCAAAACAAAAAAAAAAAAAACACCAAAAAAAATCAAATCGAATGTGAAAATATTTCAGCGCTGCTTAAACAGGAAATCAGCACGCCCCGACTAAGGCTCCTATTTTCAATGTCTCAAATAAATCAATAATCGATAAATCTGATCATTTTGCCATACCGTTACGCTTTGTATTCACTTGTTCGAGCCACAGTCTCAGTTAAACGTCTGAACGTGTGAAGGGGTGAAAAAAAAAAAAAAAACGCGCACACACATGTAGGCAGGACTGCTGAAACTTTTTACTCTGAGGTGGAAAGTCTCTCATCAACGCCCAGACAGAAATGTTGAGGAAATTAATTGTTTGCTTCGTTTTTTTTTTTTTTAACGCGGGTAAAAACTTAAAGTTCCTGTTTGTGGACGCCTAACCTCTGTAGAAAATATTCAAAGTCCCAATTGGGCTTAAAAATATTTCTCAAATTAAGAATGAATCCCGCTTGTAATAATTGCGGCACTTGTATCTGGGTTTGTGTGAGGTGAAAAATCGAGCCAGAGAGTTGTCATCTCATTTTAAACTGTGAGACTACGAGAGCTTCATGTGCTTTATGCGGGCTATAATGTGTATTTTATTTATTTATTTTTTTTTAGAGGAACATTTTTAGTATGAACTAAAAGTATGATTATGAACTATTTAAATTTGTCATCGACTCAGTAATTTCACTAAAATCAGACTTAACCGCAAACGTTCGACAAAAGAAAACTCACACTTCATGGAGAAGTAAGTTCCAGATGTTAAAACTTGGAGATGAACCCGAGTACCTGCAAAAACAGGACTTGTTCATTGCTCAGTTGGAAAGAGAAGTACTGAAAGTGCTGCAAACCTGTCTGCAGCTACACTATCTTTCTTGTCAGTAGAAACAGAAGTAGGAGGGGGGCGGGGGGTTGCAGAGGAAGACAGACAGTTATTAAAATGATTGTACTGTCTGAATAGCAGAGTAGTGAAGTGTGTCAGATGCAAATGAAGGAAACTTCTCTCCAGCGCACCTTTACTCTCCCCTCACCCCCTCGACGGGCTCCCCACAACACATCCGCTAACGCTATCTACCCACTTACACCCATACATTTCATGAATTACTGATGAGAATCTCCATGTGCACATGAACAAAGGTGACCATGTACCACATTGCTTGGCAGTGTAGGACAATCTCTTCTCCTAATGGTTGATAAGGAAGCTGCCATAGCTTCGACACTTCTCATGAAAATTATTAAATTACTGACTCAGATATTTTCATTATTCGTCAGTAAGTTTACAAAGTGGAAACTTTTAGTTTATGATTAAAAACAATTAGAATTATGAGTCATATTGTTTGTTTGAGAATGGAATTAGAAAATTCTATCTATCTATCTATCTATCTATCTATCTATCTATCTATCTATCTATCTATCTATCTATCTATCTGTTTAAATGTTTTATTGCAGACAAAGTTAAAGTTATCATAAGCAGAAACATCTAAAAACATTTAACACGAGCCTCTTTGGTCTTAACTCACACAGTTATTTTTGTTTTAATGATTCATCAATTCATTAAAGGTAGCAGACTTAATCAAATTCTGGCTGTGGCTACACCTACTGTGTGAATATTATTTCTGTTTTTTAAACTGCAGGAATTAAGCCTCATTTAGTTCTAACTGAAACACTGAACAATAGCTGTTTTTGTTGCATCTTTTTCTGTACGTGAGTCTTCCTTCATGTGTTCCCGTATTTACTGCTCATGTTAAATGTGTAGTGTGTTTACTCCAGGGTACCCAGACTTGTGTGCTGGTGTGGTCCTCAGTATCTGTTAACGGTTTCGTTGTTTCTCATCTCCACCCTGCTCCCTGGTGTAGCTTTTGCACCTCACTATGAGCAGACGCCTCTTGACTCCCTCCCCACCCCCACCCCCCACCAGACTCACACACACACACACACGCACATGCGCGCACACACACACACACACACAGGAGAAGGACCGAGAATTCTGTCAACCCACAAGCCTCTTCCTGCCTCTCCTCATTTGACGTACTCAGACCAAAACTTTTCCAGTCCCCCCTGCACTCTGTGTCACAAGTCTCAGAAGTCTTTTCTGTGACTTCCACTTCACTGGCTCATAGATTCCACCTGCCCCCAGTTCACACACACACACCAACACACCTAGTTACAACCAGGACATGAGCAATGAGGGGTAACAATCCTGCTATTTTCATTGTTTCAGTTTGATTCAATCACATAAATGAGAAAAAAGCTCATGTGGGATGAAAAACTTTAAACTGCTTGGAACCTGCGTTTAGTAAAAAAGAAAACAAAAGTACCTTCAACTTTTGGCAAAGGTCAGTTCCAGTTCAGTTCAATACTTGGGGGCACAGTGTCTAAAGATTCAGGTACAATCACAAACAATACAGGAGGAAGTTTAACGAAAAAAAAAAAAAAAGTGACATAATAAAAAAAAGGGCACGAAAGTAGCACCACTTTCTCGAACAAAATAGCTACTTCCTGAATATTCTACGTGCACCTTACTTTCCACATGCCTACGCAAGTGGGTTGTGGCTGAATGTAGGAACTCTCTTTTTTATTTCTGTCGAAGCCCCCCCACCAACACATCCGTATTTCCCCTCGCAGCCATCTGCCCAGAAAAAAAGGGCACATGAGAATATACCTCCCTCTGTACCCGACCTCCAAACTCCAGATGCTGAAGAACGGCGCCGCAGAGTCAGAGCTCAGCACAGTGACACGCGACACCCATGTGTTGTGCTGAACAAATCATCTGCACCAGTGACCTTTGCCCCACCACCCCCTTCACACTTGCATCCTGGGCGTCTGCAGGCCGCCGAGCTCCTGACTTGACTCCGCAGAATATTGTGCGTTGCGACAGAGCGGCCCGGTCGCTTCCCACTATTTGTTCCAAATGTGTGGAGCCATCTGTCAGTAAAACAGGAAGGCCTAGGTTCCCCTTCTCCCTTGGGCTCGTTTCGCTATTTTCGGGAGCTTCACTTCTCCCTGTGTGGCTGCTTGGACTGGGCAGCGGCCCCACCGAGGGCTTCTTGAAGTGGCGGAGCTGGGGCTGAGGCTGTCGGGCCCATCTGCTGCAGGCTTGAGGGCCATCCATTATTAATGGGGCCACGAGCACTGGTGACTCCTCAGATATTCAGCCCTGGCCGGAGGATTGCTTCTGGACTCGACTGCCTCCACTTGCTAAAAAAAATGAATAAATAAAGAGAACTTCTCCGTCCCCTGGCCTGCTTTTCTGTCTCTTTTCTTTTCTTCGCTCCACCGTTCTGTTGCATTTGCTCCTCTGACTCCTTGCCTTCCCTTTGCTATCTGCTTCTCTGTCTCTACGGTATATCCATCTTCTCGCCTCTTCTTTCTTCTTCTTCTTCTTCTTCTTCTTCTTCTTCTTCTTCTTCTTCTTCTTCTTCTTCTTCTCCTCCTCCTCCTCCTCTCACTCTCTCTCCCCCTCTTTGTTTCTGATTGCGGCTTGCATGCATCTGTGCTCAGGCCGCGGGCTCAGCGATGCATGCTCAGTAAATTAGAAAGAACACGAGCACCGATCAGCTGGGCACGGCAAACACCCGCATCCTCGGTGACCTGGGGCCAGTTAATTTTCTGCTTAATTTTGCGGCAGTCAGTTTGCATTTTTGGATGATTACGTGGCAGGAAATTAACAATAAATAACAAATGTGGTCTGAAAGCTCATTCCCAGCAAAGTCGCGCCACCAGTGGGCCCCATCAGCCGGAGCCAAGCCACTTTCCAAGCCCAGTCTCTCTGTCAGACTTGTAATGAAAATGTCTGTAATTCTTTGTAATGTAATGTGGGGGACAGCGGTGTGTCTGCGGCTGTGACAAGAGCGATCTCGCTGAGGTGACGGAGTCATGCCGAGAAGTACACCTTTTACTCCACTCTAGCTTTTTATAATGTTGTTTTCTCGGCCTGCACTTGATTAAACTTACACACAAATACATCTCCCTCTCTCTCCCATTAGAGTACTTGCACCGCATGGAGACAGAGGAAGCCCAGGAAATGGCCCAGATGCCAGGTAAAAGACTGCAGCATGATTGAGCCATTGAGTGCAGAAAGTAGATACAATAGGCCCGCAGACAGGCTCTTACACCCGCCTGGGGGTAATTTTGCCTCTTCTGAATGAAACATGTCGAGGGGTTGCGCGGTGAGTGACGGGTGTTTGCTGGTGTGTGTCTCCCCAGGCAGGGACAGCCCCCCTGCCAACGAAGCATCCGAGGAGGCAGAGGAGCCCATGGCCGTCCCCGAGGACCTGTCAGCCGGCTCCGCCCACCAGCAGAACAACAGAGGGGACAAAGGTACGAGGCAAACGCACCCACGGCCAGTCAGAACATCACTGATGCTTGTGTAAATTAGTATGAGTGTGTGACTCCTACATTAAGTAGAGTGTATCCCATGAAGCGGCAATGAAAATGAGTCAAAACCACAGCGGTGCCTTTCCCACAGCAGTAATGTATTCACTCCCAAAGCATCCAAATCAGAGTAAAACGGTTACATGAAAGTAATGTCAGTATCAAAAGAATAACATATATATGTATAAAAAAGCATAAAAAGGTTTTCATAACTTAATCCCATACATGCACATCCAGTGGGAGAAATTTGCCGTTCCAAATCCCTTGGAAAAATTAATTTAAAGCTGCAAAGAGACACATTTAGGTCATTGGCAGAAAAGGTAAAAAAAAAAAAAAAAAAAAAAAGTCTTTGATCCATGGTATGTCGTTAATAAGCCGAATCTTAAGGAATAGCTAATGTGGCCTTGATTTGAGTTTGTGAGCATCAAGCCAGGGAATATCATGGTGAAAATAAGGATGAAGCATGCAAGTGGGGATTCACGTCGGCAGTGTAAATTTATCTCAAGTCCTCTAACGTGTGTGGTGAAATCATTATTGGTCATTAAAGGCTACATGGCAGCAAGACTTAACACACACAGGACAAATAAGTAAGTGTTATTTTGCTCGTTATTTTTATTGTTTATTCCTGACATTAATAGTCCATAAATGTCCAAATCCAATCCACAGTTATTGAATGAATTTATTAAATCTGTATTAAAAACAAAGATAGGCGATATATAGAATCAAGTGTGAGGAAATTCCTTTAGATAGAATATATCTTGTTTTCATCGAGACAAATGATTTTATTTCATGGCAAAAAAAACAAATAAACAAACAAAAAAAACACCAAAAAAAGAAGCATGACAGCTCAAGTTCGACGATCCTATCAGGGTTTTTCCACTTATCCGGATAACGGTGAAGATTAAGCAGCGCTCAGTCGAAAATAATATATGAGAGGAAACTGAAATAGGATGTGTAAGAGTTTCCTAAGAAGAACTTGCCATCAGACAGTTTCAACACTCCTGGAGATAAAGAGTTCAGGAAGAATGCCAAGCTGAAGAGAGATCAGTGCATCACTGCACCACATAGGTCACACACCTGCACACACACACACACACGCACACGCACACGCACGCACACACACGCACACACACGCACACACACACACACACACACACACACTGTTTTACTTTACAACTGTTGAGTTGTCATGCAGGAATTTCTGAACACTCGAGACCGAGTTCTGCGATGACATCTAAAGGATGAGACCGTGTTATGCAGAGTCAGGCAGCGTGTGTAGAGCCACGTTTCATCTCATCTCAGGCGACTGATGGACGTTTAGTACAATCTGGGAAAACGGGAAACAGTGATAACAGATGATTTAAATGTTTAACTTTCATTTGCGGCAAGTAAAGACAGTAAAGAGGGCACGGCCGGCAGCCGACTGTTCAATCCCTATTCAGTATGATCACTTCGCATGAGTGTGTGTGTGTGTGTGTGTGTGTGTGTGTGTGTGTGTACATGTGTTTATATAGGGAAAGAGAGAAAGAGCCCAAAGAGCGAAAGAAGGGAAGTGCAAGTATCTGGTACATCTATGCATCGCTGCCTCTGTGATAAAAGCCCAAATGAGTTATAATTATCACACAGGATCATGTGCTGCTCAGTTCTCTGTAATGAAAAAGGCAAAACGCAGGGGGGCTATATGTGGGACATGGGACCTCAAAGTATCGAAAGCTTGAAACCTCAAAACCCAGGTTGTTTCCTGTAGCAAATAAGTCTTCACAGCCTGGGATCATTATTGCTGCTGCGCATTCACGATGTTGCAATCCACACACGTATGACTCCGAGCGTGAGGGAGGTTCATATGTCAAAGTGAACACGATTTTCTTTTCAAAAATGTTACTGCTACTGTTCAGTAAATTGTCACAGACAAAAATCAGGTTGAATAGATTTGACTGTCTTACGCGGCTATAACACATTTGGTTAAAGTCACAAGATGGTCTTCGCAACATCCCGGTTGAACCATTTCTCTTTCACTTTCAGTGATTCAGACAGAGCCTTCGCTATTTCAGAGACATGAGACTGAGAGGGAGACTGAGCTGTCTAGTTCCCGAAAATATGGAGGCGAGTTTTTTTTTTTAAGTGTGAGGGGAAAAGCAGGCTGTTTTTGGTGTTCCTGCAAGTCGTGTTGAGTGTGCTTCTGGCGTGGTTTAACACATGTGGTTCCACTACCTTGCACATAGGGTTATTTTCAGGCAGTGAGAGCAGCACAAGTCAGTAACAGGAACCTCCAGCAGGCTCCCTGTGTCTCCACACTGCACAACTAACGCACTTGCTAACTTGCTTAGTATCTGCTATTGGTATAGCTTAATTATTTCTTCTCTTTTTTGGCCACTAATGCTATAGCTTTTTAAAAAAATATATTTGTTTGTCACAGCCTTTTGTCACCTGTAGTCTGAGGATTAGATCCAGACCAGGTTATAACAATTTTATTGCGACCTTTTTGTTTGTCTACTATGTGATCTGACAGTTGCTTCCCAAAAAGAGCTAATCAGGATGTGTGACCGTGACAAACATGATATAAAGTAAAAAGCCTTCTTCCTACTCCCAGTTTAGTCACAACTTCCCCAAATCCATGAGAAGCTTTCATGGTTCCCTTCTGTCTGCCTCAGCCGGCTGATAACCTGAGAGCCTCACTGCTGTAACAGATGTTTCAGGAACTGACAACTGCTGATAAACATAAAAGTTTTTTTGTGCATTGTTCCAACTGTTCATTTTCCTCAAATCAGTGAGAATATACAAAATGCCTCATGTACAGCACTCATCTGCTTGAGGGTTTAAACTGCTGTTAAATTGATTTTTTTGTGCTGGATCAGTGGCTGCAGCTACATGTGCAGAGAAATGCCTCTCACTAATACAGAGCAGGGCAATAGTCTGATTAAGCCTTTTTATTGATTTACATAATTTTACTACTCCCCGCTGACATTGGAAAAGTGCAAAAGTTATCCAGAAAATTGTGGCAATCAGTGGTGTTGTGGCTAAAACCAAGAATTAAATAAGGAGGGTTGAAGTGGTGTAGTTTTGCTTTCGAGCTCTGTGATATGCAAATGACCCGAACTCGATCACTTGCCCTCAAAAGTCCCTCCAGCTTAATTTTTTTTTTTCTGACAAAGACATCACTATTAAAGTGCTTATGCCTGACTGAAAACCTTAGTGGTTGAAGTGAGAAATTCATACGCATGTTTTGCAACATGTGCAAAGTAAAATCTCCGAAAGAAAAAAAAAGAAAAAAAAATGACTCTAGCTGCTCAGTGCAAGAGTAATTGTCTTTCACCTCTGCAAATACAGTGAGTAGGACACGTGCACAACTTGACTGTAGTTCACAAAATGTCATGGTAGGTGTAAATATGTCTAGGCTATGTGTAAAGATGGAGGATTAGCAAAATTCATTTGAGAAAAATAGCAATAACATTTTGAAAAGAAACAAAAAAAATCTTCATATTGAGTCACTTGAACACCATTGGTGAGAGTGTGTGTGTAAACTAGTTGAGAGAAGTTGAAACAGTTAGCTAAAAGTAACTGATAAACAGTTGAAGTAGCTAGCTAAAAGCAATGGACAGACAGTTAAAATAAATAATGTTAGCTAAATGTTAGCAGTAGTTTGCTAAAAGTAGTGTTGGATAAAATAGTTAGCTAAACGTAGCAGATAAACATATTAAAAAGTTAACATATGGTGGATAAATGGTGTAATATTTGAAAGTAATGGATAAATTACTTAAATATTTAAAGAAAAAATAAAGCGAAAGATAACTGATAAATAGTTAAAGTAGGTATCTCAAATTAAGGGGAAAGTTTAGTTTGCTAAAAGTAATACAAAAATAAGGTGCAGTTGGTGTAGATGAGTTCATGTGACAGGACTGTGAGGACAACTGATGTGAACTGTTGAGTACCAAGTCTTAAGTTATATCTGTTAATGCACGTACAACCAGACCATATGATTGCATAATAGTTTTGTGTAGACATATGGTAGATTTCCGTGTACATGCATTGTTATCCTCATTGCATTGTAATTACATCTTAGATGCACGTGTAGTATGTTTGGTAACACGGTTCTGCACCATAACTCATCGTCATCTTTTGCACTTTAACAGAATTTAAGCAGCTTTTTGTTTTTACACAGTGCAGCCTTTCCTTCTCTTTGCGTGCACAGTCTGTTTTTGTCTTATCTCATCTGCTCAGCAGAAAAACCAGAGAGCTTGTCCAAAAAGTTTCAGCAGCCGAGCAGATGAGGAGATTGTTTCTCCTGCGACAGAAAATAAGAAAATTCTTGTGTGGAGATGGATGATCAGATTATTTGATTTTGATCGGAAAAACGATTGAAAGCATCTTGTGATCCTGTCATCAAATTATGCTCCTCCTGTTGTCTATGGGAAACATTATATGTATCAGGGGATTTATGTTAGTGGCTCTCAGTGAAAATGAGACTCCTGCAAAAAAAAAAAAAAAAAAAAAACCAACAAACAAACAAAAAAAAAACCTGTTTCAGTTACAGGCTGTTTTACAATTCCTTTCCCGTGCTTCCCTTTCTGTCACTTCTCCATAATTCTTGGTATTTCAGTTAGGCAGGCCCTCTTTCTGAAGCTTCCCCTTTTCCATAGATTCCTATATTTCATGATTTCCACTTCTTCCTCTTCAGTTGTACAAACAGAGGTAGAGGCATGGGGAAATCAGGCTGCCAACATGAAATGAAAACCACATACTGGGACTTGCAAGATCAGTCAGTTCTCTTAAATGTTTCTAAAGTTCTCTGGTGGGAAAAAGAGGGAGCTAGCATTTTACACTTACAAGGCACTTCTCTTTTCTGATCACTTTGGGAACACCAGAGTAGAAACAATAGATCTTTTTTCTAATAGTTCCAGATGAGAGTTGCCATTGATGAGTCGTACAGCGTTTACTTTCTGTTCTCTAAAAAACTGGAAGTGTCAAAAGTAAGGCAGATCAAGACCCCTGTAAATGTACAAGATGGTGAACAGGCTTTATGTGCATATGTGTGTGTGTGTGTGTGTGTGTGTGTGCGTGCGTGTGTGTGTGTGTGCGTTTGTGTGTGTTCGTCTGTGTGTGTGCGAGTGCGTGTGTTCATCGCACTCTGTTGCTCTGATGCACACCGCTGTCGTCCCTAGTTTCGCACTGCTTCCTGTGTCTCTGTTTCCTGTTTATCTTGCTGTCATTTCTTTCACCAAAAAAAGTGTGATTGTGTGAGATGATCTGTGTGTTTCTTCATCTCTCATCACTGACGTGCTCAAACAGTAGAAATGCTGCTCCACCTGTGTATCCTTATGAAATCTACCATGATGCTTTGAAACAAATAAGCAGCAGCAGTGTACAGTTTAAATGTGTCGGCTGTGGGCCGATCTTATCTGATGTTTGTTGACTTTTCACAAAAATGCCTGAAACAGGAGGGGAAGGTTCTTGAAGTTTTGATGCAGCATCCCGGTAAACATGAAAAAATCGTATTGTGCGCTGAAGGAGGCCTGTCATTACAAAGCTGTTGTTGCCCTAGTTTATAGTATAGTGGGTTGCGGTGCTGTTACGAGAGAAGAAAGAGTGGATGAACAGAGCCATACTGACTTCAATACTGTGCTGAATGAATCCAAATAAAGGCATGGCATTTTTTTTTATCATAATGAGTTTCAAAGTTCAGTTTCATAGCTATAAATTGCAGTTCGAAGTCTTTATAAAATGAGTCAGTAACCGTGTAATTTATAAGTAATGAAAAATACGTGTCTCATTCAGACAAAAGAAAAAAGGGTAGGTGAGATAAAAACAAAACAAAAAACTTGTTTATCAAAGTATCTCAACAAGATAAAAGGCCAAACAATAAGAGAAAGAATAAATAAAAAAAAAAAAGTAAATTATGAAAAAGATTAAATAAGTTTAAGAACAGCTCTAAACAACAATGATAATGACTATCAAACTCAAACCAGGCAAAATGAAAAAGGGGTTCATCTGTAAAGCAAAAGAAATTCACATGCATTTTCAGAAGTGATCACTTATTATTCTCATGTCACAGTATCAATATCACACTGATAAACTGCCCATCTTCAGCATATAACATCATGAAAGAAGCATGCTCGTATTCTAAACCGTGGCCCCCCCCCTTGCCCTCTTTTCCAGCCTGTAACATTAAAGTTGAGGCTCGCAGTGATGAGGAGAATGGGCTGGCCTGTGACATGAATGGCGTGGAGGAGGACGAGTGCGCGGAAGACTTGCGCGTGATCGATGCCTCGGGGGCCAAGGTGAACGGCTCACAGCCGAGCCCCGAAGCCAAGGCCTTCTCCTCGGCCGGCGGTATCCGGCTGCCCAACGGGAAGCTCAAGTGCGATATCTGTGGGATAGTTTGCATTGGCCCCAATGTGTTGATGGTGCACAAGCGAAGCCACACTGGTAAGCCACCTGCAATACTTCTTGCCCTTCCTTTGCACCCATGTTCACTGTCAATATCAGAGAGGTGTCCTCCCTAGATTTAGAGCAGTTCTTTTGACTTTAAATGGCGAAAATGAGGAGCTCAGAGTTGTTGTCTCTTATTATATTTTGGCATTAACACAAACAGTCTCACAGTAGCAGCTTTTCCTACACATAACAATTAAAATTACTTGTAGAAATAAGACTCCAGAGCCTGTTCTTATGTTTTCAGACACCCTCATACTCAGTTGTAGTTGGCTCTATGCATGTAGACCCTCCTATCGTGCGTGAAATAGACTCTGAGCATACCATTAGCATTCATTATTGTTCATCTAAATGACTCTGAATCACCACAAGACAAGCAACAGCAACTGATCAAATTATTGTGCGATAAAGTAGCAGAGACGAACTTGGTCCTAAAAAAAAAAAAAAAGAAAAAAAAAAAAAAGAAACACGCCCTCAGTTGAGAAACAGGATATCTGCTGCAATTAATGGGTATCTCCATAAAGTGACAATTATCTGGCTATTAAAAGTTTTTCAAAATCCAAAATTGATATTCTATTGTAATGAAGCCAAACCAGTGGTGGGGAACATTTTTGAAAAAGGCACTTAACTGTCAAGCTTTAGAAACTAATGAAACTCAAAATGGAAGAAAGGAACACTAGACTAATGTAAATGCAAAAGAAAGTACAATAAAGGATATAATGAAGTGCCTCCTATTTAAATAGAAAATATTCTGTGGTGAGTCTTTGCTCCTGAAATGCATTTTTAATGAATTTCCTTTTTTATATATTTTTGCTGCTTCACTGGTGACTCTTATTTTATGGGGGGCCTTTGAAAAAAAAAAGAAAAAAAAAGCCATATTAAAACGTTCTCACAGAATGCCACAACACTCGGAGAGAGGCTGGATATTGGTTTATTCCAGAGGCGCTGATCAGGAAGACTGGCTCTCAACACAAAGTGTTTCCTTCGCTTTATTCAAATGAGGCTGAATTTGCATTGTGATGTGCCGCTCTTATTTTAGAGACGAAGAAGAGTAAAAAATGAGATTTTCAGATCAAATTGACCTAGGCAATGGTGCATTACGGAACTGGCAGGCTGAGTCTGAAAGGCTCTTGTTCGATCAGAGTGCCAGAAGTCGGTGGGGCAGGGGGAGCATGGAGAGATGGAGTGTCACTCTGCTGTGAAACCCTCCCACAGGCTGCTGGATCGCTCTCTGCCCCGGAGACGCTCCATCATCCAGCTTGTTCTGGCGCTCGGGATGCTTGTAATGCAGTGACCCCGCATTCCCACAGCCGCAGCTTTTTCTCCACGTAGAGAAGACAAAGACTTTTTTGTGCTTTTATTGTTGTCATCGCAGGGATCAAACATGGTGAGATTAGGGAGAGCAGTGCGATCGTGAATCATGAATTGCCTGATACATAAAAAAAAAACATTAAAAAGAAACTAGGGTGCCAGTTAAAACAGACAAGTTCTCATTTCTTTCTGTTCTTTTTCTGTGTGTTATCTGCATCTTTACAGTAGAGTGTGCGTCTGTTGTGTTCTTGTCCCACAGGAGAACGCCCTTTCCAGTGCAGCCAGTGCGGTGCCTCTTTCACCCAGAAGGGTAACCTGCTGCGCCACATCAAGCTGCATTCGGGGGAGAAACCCTTCAAGTGTCACCTGTGCAGCTACGCCTGCCGCAGGAGGGACGCCCTCACCGGCCATTTACGCACCCACTCGGGTGAGTACGCAAAGGTCACACACACACACACACACACACACACACACACGCACACACACACACACACACTGCAAACTTCTGCACTCATGGTAATTCAAGGGACACTGGGTGGAAGCCTTTACAAAAGGCATGACATGTTCTGCAGTGCATACAGCGACAGCCAAGGGCGATATAAGGGGAAGTTGACAGGGTGTAGATATGGTGTCACTTTTTTTTTTTTGCAAATGCTTTGCAGAAGTATGTGTTAATGAAATGTTTTGGGTGTAAACAGTACACTTACAAACCTGCTCTGAATAGCTGAACTGAAAAGTAAAAGGTTAAGCTGCTGAAATTTAGATATAGATGTGGAGATTATTATGCACAATGCTCACAAAAATAAAAGTAGCATGATCAGTTTATTGAATTATTTGTCTCAAGCACTTTTTAAAGTCTCCACAAGTTGGCATGCTCAGGTTACTGAACTGAATTAAATGAAAAGCAAAGGCTGCATGTAAGGTAGAGCATTGCATTCAAACTGTGGCAGCCTATGCTTCAAGTATATATGAAAATAAAATAAAATAAAATAAAATAAAATTATCATTATATTAATATTATTTCTATTATAGAATGAAACTATTTTTGTTATTGTTAAGAAATCCAATGAAAAGACCTAAAAACAATAGTCTGTCTGTCTATACATTTGACTTCCCTACTTTGGCACTCAACACTGAGCTCATTGTTTCCATGTAAATCTTTAAAAACAGGTCGCAAACAGTAGAGTTTTGTTTGTTTTTTTCATTTCCTAAAACAGCTGAGAAATGTAGTTTTTTTTTTAAACAAATTTTACTGAAATAGGAGTAAATAGTGTATTTGTGTGGAACTATTTTCAGCTGAGGATGAATACATGCTGGTGAGAATTTATGACACCAGTTGGACAGTAACAGCTCTATGGCTCAGAGAAAAAAGCTGCAGTAGCAGTAGCAGCTCACACCCAGGGCTGTAGCCAGAGTTTTAGAAGTCCCCCAATCCCCCCCAACCCTAAATTTTATTCCACAAACTGTGGATCTAAATTTAGTCCAGGACTATATTTTTGTGGAAATACTCAATCCCTTATTAAAGTATCATGATCAGTTATTTTGTTGGTGTAAAAATAAAAGTAAAATTTGAATTGAGTCTATTGAGGAATCAGCTTATAAAATACCCACCTTATGCATGTTCTTATTTAGACAATGTAAAAATCCCCTCAAGTTGCTTCCTGAATTCCCCCAAGAAATACATAAGACATGACCCTGTTCATGTCATCCCAAGAAATTAAAATATCTGCTTGTGAAGTTTTTCCACTGGACTTTCCAGAGATCATCTGTGGGCAGAGTGGGCGGGACTGTCGGGTCTTCTCCGTGGGTTTCCTGTAGGTGGAGCTCTGACTCCTGTTCATGCTAAACACCCAGTTTCTCTTCTATTTATACAAATCAAACTGGAAATGTTAAAAAAAAAAAAAAAAAAAAAGTGTAACTAAACCAAGAGAATATTCCACTGCTCTGTTTGCTGATAAAGTGTTGTTTTGTTTTTTGTTTTTTGTTTGTTGTTTTTTGTTTGTTTTTTTTATTGTTTTTTTTGCAGTTGGAAAACCCCACAAGTGTGCTTACTGTGGGCGGAGCTATAAGCAGCGCAGCTCTCTCGAGGAGCACAAGGAGAGGTGCCACAACTACCTCCAGTGCATGGGGTTGCAGAACAGCATCTACACAGGTTGGTGCCTCGTGAGACGCTCACTGCGCCTTCACCCAAATCTGATGACCTACTTTACCCTGTGCGCAGGACTCTGTATGCACGCGACAGCAGCGCACCATGCCGACAATGCTGCAGTTACTAAACACTCAAACAAGTCATATTAAATTCATGTCATTCCCATTCGAGTACAGGCTCCCATACATACTCTGCAGTCATGAATTAAATGAACACACTATAGAATACTTGAGATATTTAACATGTAAAAGCCTAGAAACACATCTACACTTGATCTGTGAGCATGGACAGATCCTATATTTACAGACCAAGCGCTTCACATGTGTCAGAATAAACCGCTCTGTGCTCTGTGAGGAAAACACCATCAGGCATGTGATATCATGCAGCAGTTCATCGCTTTAAACCCGACAAACTCAAACTACTTTGACTCTGAAATCTACTTCTCTGTCTTGCTTTCCAGTAGTAAAGGAAGAAAGCAACCAGAATGAGCAGAGGGAAGACTTAAGCCAGACGGGATCTGACAGAGCCTTGGTGCTAGACAGACTAGCTAATAATGTAGCTAAACGTAAGAGCACTATGCCACAGAAGTTTGTGGGTAAGGGCTGAAATCTGCTTCCTTTGTGATAAATGCAATGTTGCTACTTTTTGCTGAAAAAAAAACAAGTGTAACTGCTGCACCTATGAAAGCTGCATAGGTGAAGCTGCTGTGTGTCTTGTGTTAATTATTTGAGCATTTTTCTTTGCTGCCTTGGCTCTGCAGAATGCATGCAGTATTTGCCAGATAACAAGTCTGTTTTTGCAGTTCAGCCTGATCAGGAATTTTGCCTTTAAATTGTTTAACTGCTGTTAGAAAAGATTTTGTGTTGATGTTTCCTGAGTGTTTAATCCTGGATATTAATTTTACACTAAAATTTAACTTCACAACATGTGAGGGAAAGATAAAATATTAAGAGGCTGAAGGAAATGTTAGTATAAGACCAGAAACAGAAGAAACATTGACAGTGAGTCAACCTCAGCTAGAGAGGAGCAGGCTCAGTGTAAAGATAGTGAAATCACAGTGTGTCAGTAAAGTAGAACCTTCACGTCTCCTCTGTCTCTCAGGTGACAAACGTCTGTCAGACCTCTCCTACGATGGAGGAGCAGGCGAGCTGATTCAGCCCCACGTCATCGACCAGGCCATCAACAGTGCCATCAGCTACCTGGGGGCCGAGTCGCTCAGGCCCCTGGTCCAGACCTCCCCGGCCTCCTCTACTGATGTGGGCCTTGGATCCATGTACCCTCACCATAAGCCGGCGAATGACGGCCATGTGGGGACGGGCCACGGCCTGTCGGCCAAAGACAGTGCGGCTGAGAACCTGCTGCTGCTCTCCAACTCCAAGTCTGCCTCCAGCGAGAAGGACGGCTCGCCCAGCCACAGCGGCCAAGACTCCACCGACACCGAGAGCAACAACGAGGACCGTTCAGGCGGGCCGGCCCCCAGCCTCATCTACCTGACCAACCACATCACCCCCGGGGTGAGGAACGGCGTCCTCCCTCTAGTGAAGGAGGAGCAGCAGAGGCAGTACGAGGCCATCCGGGTCAGCATGGAGATGGCCTCCGAGGGCTTCAAGGTGGTGACGGCGGACGGGGAGCAGGTGAGGGCGTACCGGTGCGAACACTGCCGCGTTCTCTTCCTGGACCACGTCATGTACACCATTCACATGGGCTGCCACGGCTTCAGAGACCCCTTCGAGTGCAACCTCTGCGGTCACCGGAGTCAAGACCGATACGAGTTCTCCTCTCACATAACACGAGGGGAGCATCGCTACTGAGCCCCGCCCACCAGGGAGCACACACATGCACACACACTTTCGCAAAGATAAACAGGTGTACATATGGAAAGGAAAACCCCCACACATTCACTCACAGACATACACCTGAAACAAGTGCATAAAAAACAAAATGTAAAATACACTGTTGATGTCTGAAAGTTGTGTTTTTTATACAAAGTATGCATGTTTGTTGATTATTACACAATACAATTCTATTCATTTCAAATGCCATGCTCAAAAGAAAGACCAGTTACTCATTTGTCTTTTTTAAATAAACAAAATATTGTGGATTGAAGACGACACAGCTGAGGCTCTGTGCCACTTCATGTATTTACAGTCGCCACGTGTATAAAATGTATAAATGTGACTTTTCTTTTGGAAAACGAGGCAGCAACTTTTTTTTTTTCCTAGTTTTGGAATAGAAAAGATTTTCACCCATTCACTTAAACATCTCTGTAGTGAAGTGTCTGAAACATCAGTAAAAGATTCTGCAGCTGTTTTTAGTGCAGGAAAAAACCTACTTTATTGTCGGCAACCAATAAAAACTTAACAATCAGTGTAGATAACCTCACATTTCCCTCCCAAAGTTCAAACCTATTCTTGTATTTGTATCAACCTACATATTATTTATATCACATTTACACTCCTGTCTGTTTCTTTGTATTTATTATAATGATCGTTGTTTGTCTGTAGGTTAGTTTTTAAAAAAAAAGTTGCATTTTTTTCTGTTCGACTGTACTTAATGTATTTGAGGTGAAAACATGACTGCTGCTGATCCTGGCCTTTTTGTTTTATACCTGATGGCTGAGAATTGTTTCACTCACAACATGAAGGTGAGCCATTTGAAGGGAGCTTTATGCTTGCAAAATATCAATAAAGGATATTTTATATATGCACAAAGAGTGTGTGAATGTTTTTTTTCTATAGCTGATGAGTGTAGAAATAAGATGCTTTAATTAACAGAGGACTATTCCTAGCAGAACTGCACATGGGTCCGCCATCATTATACTGTATATACATGCAAATGTTTCATGGACATGCAGATGTTTCATGGCAGATGCGTGCTTTTAATAGGATAGTTTTTCTTAACTGGATCATAATATTTGACAAGTAGAGTTAATGGAAAGTTTCTCTGAGTTTTACTGTATCATTTTGCCTTTTTAAGAAATATGGAGATTTCATTTCACTCTCTCAAACCTTGTGAAATAATTAATGTTGGATGTCATTCAAGACGCGGCTCAGTCCTGCCTGTCAAGGAAGAGCCAAAACAGAGTGAATGACTGGCATTTGTGTGAAAAATACAAAAACACTAAACACACTGAAAAAACATTTAAAGAGGGGGAATAAATAAACACCTCTCCGTGTATATGGAGGTTATTGGGTTATTTTCCAAAGCAAATATATTAATTTCTTCAGTGTTTTTATAGTTTTAACCCATAAAGTCCATAATTTCCAATTTGAAATATTTATATAATTTACTGAGGATGCCAAACTGTCAGATAATACAAGGCTAACACCGCAGTGGCAGTTCTGCACAGAGACCCTCATGTTAAAACTGTGACATCAAGAGACTAGACACACACAACAGCCTGCCGACATGTGCACGCGTCCAGGACCTGAAGAGTCCGACTGGTCCTCAGAGGAGCGGCAGCGGCAGCGAGCTGGGACAGAGACGATCAGCCACTGGAGCAGAAGGCCAGGTCCGTCTGGAGAGGCCCAGTCAGGGCCGCCATAGGACCTCAACGGCGTTATGCGGCGACAGCCTCGTCCAGATGGCTGCTGTGTGATTTAGCAGAAACGGGAAGCAGCTGTGGCCAGCGACGAGTCCCCCACGCTTGACTGGGACCCAACAGGGGAGGGAGGGCATTTGCATGAGAGGGATAATCTGGCCAACCAACTCAGGCCCTGCCAGGATCCAAGATCTCACTTCTCCTTTCAGCCAGCTGACTGAAACAGTCCTTTAAGAATCACAATTAACCAAATCCAATTGTTCTGTCAACAGGATCCAACAAGATGTTACTACTCAGGGTTTTTCTTTTCCGTCCCTTCACATGACTGTGTCCCATTGATGGATAACACTATATTCAATACAAACCTTGTGTTCAGGTGTCTATGAGTTGTCAGTAGTTCCACTAAAGAGTCATTTCCCCTCTAAACTTCTCAGTTGGTGCAATTTAAATAACTGGTAAAGGTCCAAAGAGGTTAAATATTTTACAATAAAGAAAAGAAATTAATTTAAATTTGTTTTTTCTTCTTTCCTCCTCCATAAATGATCACATAGCTCCTCATATTTACCTTGTGACCCAATCATAATACAGATATCTGTATATATGCAATGGTAGTTTAAACTAGTAGTGACATCCTACTTCCACACTGATGCATCAACAACCTCATAATGTAATATATAATAGTATAACACTCACAGGGACCATTTTTCCAGCGAAAAGAGTGTGTTTATTTTTGATCCTTTAAAGTTTTAATCTTTAGGATTTCGGTCATGGTTGTTTGGTGACAGTAAGGGCAGTTTTAAACAGCAGCTGGTTTATCTATCCACAGTGCAGTCAAACTAACTCATGTAAGTCAGTCAGTAATAACTGCTAATAGAATCTGACCACGTGTTACACACAGCACATGTAGTAACAATGGATCACATGCTGCAGTTTCCTTCATGTGTGTGAAGGATTTCTGACTCTAATGAAGAAATGACACCAACAATGGAAAGAAGTAATTACAGTTAAATGCATTCAATGACTATTGATTAATAACAAAATCAGGGTTTGATTTCATGAAAATATTAAAGGTTGTAACATTACATCCATTTTATTGATTATACCTCTATAGTTTCACTCAGGTAAACATTTTGACTACAGGACTTTTATTTGTGATTGAGTGTTTTTTTGGGGGGGTTTTTTACATGTTTTATTTTGGAAAGATTCTGAGTTTTTCTTCCACCACTGTCTACACCTGATCTCTGGCAACAACACACAGTATTTAAAGCAGGCATCATAAAGCAGTTCTAATAAACCACCAACATCCAGGTTTCATGACACTTCTCTACCACAATGTCAAATGTCTGTGTTTTAAATTTGATTAACAAGAATATAGGTACTAAATTTCTTTTCTTTTTTCTTTTTACAATGAATGAACTGTGTAATGTGTACGTCTGTGACCACACAACCCCAGATGTAACCACTGCTGCACAGCCACAGTCAAATGGAGCTACAAGCTTACACCATATGGCACAGTTCTCAGTCCGTACTCTATGGACTCTATGGATCCTGCCAGCACCAGAGGAATATTGTGCATCTGTCCTGGTCCAGCTGTGAGGAGTCCCCGTGTTCGGAGACGCCCGGGGGGGGGGGGGGGTTTGACTACTTTCACTGCTGGCTAATTCAACAAAGTTTCAATACAGTGGCCAACCACACACATGTGAAATATTTATTAGGGACTTGACAAAAAGATGAAAAATAAATGAAAGTCTTTTTTCATGGTCTTCCAGATTTTCAAAGATTGTTTCATGAAATTTACATGAGAATTTCATTTCATGTGTGCACAATCTATAATGGTCCTCCTCAGTAATAGTGTATGTGTGACCAGTGTGGCATGCAACTAGAAAAACATCAACATTGTTGACCAGAACTACCACTGGGCAATAACACAAGTTACTGCTGTGGAGGAGACAAGTGTCTGTCATATTTCTTTACAGTGATGACTCAGATAATAACTGGACAGAGAGTTTGACATGTGTGCTTCTGCACCAACCACAAACCCTGTGGATCAGAGGCATTACTTAAATCATGGAGCGCACAGTTGTTGTCTAATAAAAGGGATGTGTTGCAGTAACAGATTTTCCTGTTGAGTCCACTGCTGTCTTAATCACTAACAGGAAGAGAGCAAAAGTTTTCAGGTTTCTTTAAACACGAGACCCAGGATACTCTGTGTGTTGCCCAACTTCCAGGGACACGATTAGCACACTGAGCATCAGGAACATTTCAGCACAGTGAGACCTACAGCTAAACGTTATAGCAATGTCCAAATATAGCTCTTAACAGTGATCACACCACCCTCTATGGATTAGAGGGGAAGGAGGATGAAGTGAGGAAATCCACTGGAGATAAACCCATTACTGCTTTGTTTCAACTCTTAGACATTCACAAACTCATGGAGACTGAAGGCACTTTGCAAAACTTTAATTTATTTAGGAATTTTTTTTTTTTTTTTTAATGTTATTAATTAAAACAAACTACAACAATGACAAAGTCTTGACATTAGTGATATAGATGACTACTTATACTGAATGTTCAACCTAAAAGTATTACAAAGAGGATGCTAATTGCTATATAGGAATTTAAACAGATCAATGTTTCATCCGGAGCACACAACAGGGGGCTTATGTTTACAGAAAAGCGTAAAGAAACAATAGCATAAATATCTAAACAAAACAGTCTAGCTGCTGCAAACCTCTGAAAGTAATTTGAATGCATCATGTAAAATTGCCGGGAACAATCTTTTATTTTCTCACCACAAAGATTCCTGTGAATAAAGATAACGTCTGCACTTCAGACATTTTCAAGAATGATGCTTACATATTGTTTTCCTGTTCATTTGTTCTGTCTGTTTTTCATTCAAGTTATAAACAGCCGGAATGCAATGAGTAAATGTTCATGGATCCCAAAAAAAGAAAATCAGACTGGCTGTAAAGAGATAAAGTCTACAGGTGGAAAAAATAACAGCAACAATTGCTCAGTTTAATGCAATCTAATACAAATCACTGATTTAGAAAACTATCTTTGTGAAACCATAGTGTGCGGTGCTCTATATGTGCTTTATGTGCACAGCACAAAATATTCAACAGCTTTATAACTTTTTCCCAACTCACTTCACAATAACATCCATAACTGTAACAGAGGTAGAGGAGAATCAGGATGAGGAGCCACAGTTTAACGGCCACATCCAAAAGTGCTGTTCCACTCTTCATACAGCTCCAAATCTTTTGATGAGACACTGGGCCTCACCGTCTTCAGGGCCTCCTGGAAGTCACAGTAGAGGATTGGTCGCACCTGATCTGCAGTGATGGTGGCGATGTCACTGAGCTGGATGCTGCGGATGGGCCCCAGTGCCGCTTCTCGACACAGCTGAGTCATATCGGCGCCGGAGAAGCCCTCTGTAGCTGCCACCACGCTCTCCAGCTCTTGCTCTCTCAGCTGGTTCTTCTCTCGAGTCATGAGATTAGTCACGATCTGCTGTCGGGCGGCTGCTTCAGGCAGGGGGATGTATAACCTCTTTGCCAGGCGTCGACGGGCAGCCTCGTCGATCTCCTGAGGCCGGTTGGTGGCGCCCACCACCAGGATGCGGTCCTCAGCTGCGGTGGCTGCCCCATCCAGCTGAACCAAGAACTCCGTCTTTATCCTACGTGATGAGTCGTGCTCCCCGTCTGTCCGCTGGGACAACAGTGAGTCAATCTCATCAATGAAAATGACAGCAGGCTGGTGGCACCGGGCGATAGCGAACAGGGCTCGCACCATTTTTTCTCCTTCGCCCACCCACTTGGATGTGAGCGATGATGCGCTGATGCTAAAGAAGGTGGCGCCTGATTGACAGGCAATACATTTTCCTATCAGAGTCTTACCAGTTCCTGGAGGTCCAAACAACAGGATACCTTTGGGTGGACCACGGAGGCCAGTGAAGATGTCAGGTCGCAACATGGGCCAAACCACAATCTCCTTTATGGTGGTCTTGGCAAACTCCAGACCTGCTATGTCATCCCAAGCCACAGGAGGTCCATGGTCCATGATCTCACTCATGATCAGCTCAATAATCTTTGGCTCAAAGTTTTTCAGACGCTCATCCAGGATCTGAGGCTCCTGGTTGGAATTACAGCTTGCCCCACCTTCTTCCTCCTCCTGTCGTGGAATAGGTGACACAAATTTAGAGAATGCACCTCGAGACCTGTTAGCACCCAGAGATTTTTTCACCGTTGCTGTCATCCCAGGGGTCTGGCCTCTCTGGGGCTGATGGGAATGTTTTTTCTGTTGGTCAACGATGAATTGCTCACGAGCAGTTTTGAAGTTGCTTCCAGCTCGTGGGTCAGCGGCTGCTTGACCTCCGTGTGGCCCCCTGCCAACATCCCCTCCATCTGGGTTGTTAAAATTCTTCCGCTTAGATGGATTGGAGGTGGGGAAGGAGGAGTGGTAGTTTTGTGTGCCACCTGCAGGGCCAGGGTTTCCCTGTGGAGGAATTGAAGAAGGATAACTAAACATAGACTGTGGTCGGGCTGGAGGTCGGGAGAATGAGTTTGGATTTACTGAGATCCCCTCAGAGCCTCTTGGCCTCGCTGCAGAAATATTAGCAGGATTACTGGCACTGTTGTTAACCTCTGTTTTAGGCTGTGGTGGTCCTATAGGTTTCAACAATGCAGCCTCTGACCTGACACCAGTAAAGGGAGCAGGCAGGGGGCTGCTCTCTTGTCCCACAGATACGTTAACATCTGCTGGTGCCACAAGGGAGCCTCCTCCCCCTGTCCCTGCCTGAATCATCTTCTGCACGCAGGGCAGCTCCAGCACACTCTCCGTGGTCAGGGATGATTCCCATTTGTCGCTGTGGTTCCTCTGATTGCGGGCCAGATGCAGTGCACTCTCTGCATAGTTGTTGAGCCCTGTGCGGGGGTCATCCGAGTCCAACACTGCGGCATAGCGCTCCGAGTAGGTCCTGAGCAGGCTGGCCATGCCGACCTGAGAGAGCTGGGAGCTTGCCCATGCATACTGAATGGAGAGGATGTGGGCCCGGTAGGCATCGGCCGTCTGTTCAGGTGTACAGTTGCCAGATGAAATGTCAAAGGACCTCCTCTGCCATTCGTCCAGGTGTGCGCCACTCATGCCTGGCCTGCTCCAGCCTGGTGAAGGAGAGGGGACAAGAGTTATTAAAAATACATGACCTCAGTAAAAGCCATGGCACACATCACCTCTGACCCATACACACACGTAAAAGTTATATCTTATTACATTCCTAGAAGGTTTTATATGGATGTTTTCAGAGACTGTCTATCTTCCTATGACTAATAAACTGAATATGTATGAAGAATCCTTCTATAACTATATGAATGAGGCTAAAGCGATTAAAGTTCACGAGCAAAGCTGCTGCAGTGTCCTTAAACTTTAGGTTATCATTGGCTCGACTGACAGGGACGTTTAAGTTAGCCTCCATTACATACTGTGATAAACAGCCTATGGACAGGACCCACTTGCAGTGTTTACTGAAAATACTCCGCACCACACAACAGGCCACAATACTGAGGATGAGGGACGTCACTTACTATTAGTGATATCTTCTTGTCTTTGTTGATATTATGCCCAAAAGTTGGTGTTACACTATAGACACGTTGACTTATTTACTTGTTGATGTTAACACAGTTCCCTTACTTACACTCGCGGTTTAGCTGTTCCCGCCACCTGTTTCTTCCTCAACAGTACGACTTCCTGTCACGTTCCAATTCGTTCTTCGAAAACCTAAATTAGTCTCTCCGCACCGCTCTCACCAAATGTAGAAACCAAGCTAAAAACGGACCGAACTTTATCTTTTTTCAAATGACACATGTCGACTTAAGATGAACAGACGAGAAAAATAAAGAATACAGCTAAAGCAACTAACTTCTTTAAAAATATCGGAACTGGACCCATAACTTGTCACAACTAGGGAGTGCTTCATTTATCCTCCCGGTTCGCCCACAGACCAATCAATGTCAGTTAATGTGTTATTATACTGCGTAATACTAGACGTAAGTCCTTGATTATTGAAAATAATCAATTATAAATTAAGTGAGCGAAATTAAGTGAGCGTGTTTCCCAGAGGAAAAACCTCTTTCTTGAGTTTAAAACTTATTATCTCCGGGTTATGGTTTCAACACCGCTCGGGTCCCCACTGCTAAGGTCTACGATGCCATCTTGTGGTCACAAAACGACAAACAAATGCAATGATTAAATGGTCGCGCTAGTACGTCTCATTCTGGGAAATGTAGTCTATATGTTGTTGAAATTCAGTAAGTCTCTGAATTCCGACATGAATTATTTTAAAGCAATTATACTTGTACATGAAATATATCTAAGGTTGTCTTTGTTTACTTTCATTGTGAATAAGAAGCAAAAAAAAAAAAAACTACCCGTGATATCAGTGTAGCTGTGAACTACACTAACCATAACCGGGGAGGTTTATGTTTGTGCTGTCGACAGTGGATGACAGCGGCCGCTAAGCTTCAAAGAATAAAGCACACGCCGCTGGTGGAAAAATAGGCTGCGTTTGTGACATTGTGCAGCTAACTAGCTAGTTAGAAAACGCCCTCCGCTCTTCCTTATTTAGGTATTAATCTTTGAGGAGGGATACCGGAAGAGTTTCCTGGATAGCTGTCCACAGTGGTCCCAGTCCCGTTAGCTATAGCTAAACCGGAGACGGGATGTAAATTAATCCAGACGGGACCAGCCCCAGGAGCCGGCAGCAGCAGTCAGTCACACCCTTGTCTGGGGACACCGGAGGAACCCTGTCTGTTGAGCAACATGAAATTGCCATTCTTCATATGTTATGCTCTTTTATACAAATCCGTGTTAGCCTCAAACTGCTGAATTAGAGTTTCAGAGCACCAGTGAGAGTTAACTGGGAAGTGCGGACTGGATATGACTGACTCATCATCATGGCACGGACAGAGGAGATAACCCTGCACAGTCTCTCTTCTGCAGTGCCAACCAGGCAGCCTCACAACTAGCCTGACAGCTAAGTTATTTACACATTCAGTCGTTTTTATTATAGTTTAAGGCCTCGCACTCAAATTGGCATTATGAATACCCCCATGTACACCTTTGTCACCCGTGACGACAACAGCACTGTTTATGCAGAAGTTTCCAAAATCCTGCTCTCAACTGGAAAATGGAAAAGGCTGAAAAGAGACAATCCCAGATTCAACTTAATGCTTGGTGAACGGAACAGACTGCCCTTTGGACGTTTAGGTAAATTATATTACTTTCCTTATTTCCTTTGATGCTAACAGCAGACAGAAAAGTCTGTATGAGTCTGCTATATTTGGAGTCCACCCACTCAGGATGAAACAGCTGCTGTGACTGTGCAGGGATGCTTGCTCCAACATCCTGTGGAAAGATTGTGTGTTTTTTTTTTATCTAGAGGCCCCAAGTGATCACATATGGGTATTTGAATAGATTTTAAAATGACCTCACTTGTACTTTACAGGTCATGAACCAGGACTGATGCAGCTGGTGAATTACTACAGAGGAGCTGACAAGCTTTGCAGAAAGGCATCTTTGGTCAAGTATGTATTTGCCTTGTTAAAAGGAACATCTATATGTTTTGTCTTCCAATCATCCATGTCAGTAATGCACTTATAGTAAATTATTAAAAGGGAATTACATTAGCTGACCATTTCCTTCTGTACCATCAGGCTAATAAAGACCAGCCCAGAGCTGTCTGACTCCTGTAACTGGTTCCCAGAATCCTACATCATCTATCCCACTAACCTCAACACCCCTGTAGCTCCGGCTACAAATGGCATTAGCCATCTGAAAAACAATCCCAAGACAGATGAGCGGGAAGTTTTCCTGGCCTCTTATCACTCTAAAAAAGAAAGTGGGGAGGGTACAGTGTGGATCGCCAAGTCTTCTGCTGGAGCTAAAGGTAAAATCTGTTATCCATGTTTCTGGCTTAAATCCAAGATACAAGTAAGCTTTGGTCAGACATTTTCCCTTTAGTGTCTTCTTAGATTTACTTGAATCAAAATGATAACTTGTACTTTCTGAGCTGCAAAACACAACAATTTCAACCATTTGAGGACGTGGTAGCTTAACACATTTGTTTTGATTGCAACAGGTGCTGGTATTTTGATATCCCATGATGCTAATCAGCTGCTGGAGTACATTGATAATCAGGGTCAGGTTCATGTCATTCAGAAGTACCTGGAGAAACCTTTGCTTCTGGAGCCGGGACATCGGAAGTTTGACATCAGGCAAGTCTTTTATGTTGAACACAAACCCACAGAGATTGTGCCAGTCTGTATGGACTCAGTAACTGAGACTCTTACGGTTTATGTCATGCTACTGCTAGGAGCTGGGTGCTAGTGGACCATCAGTATAACATCTATTTATACCGGGAGGGTGTGCTGCGGACGTCCTCGGAGCCCTACAACAGCTCTGACCTCCAGGACATGACCAGCCACCTGACCAACCACTGCATCCAGAAGGAGCACTCCCAGAACTACGGACGATATGAGGAGGGGAACGAGATGTTCTTTGATGAGTTCAGGCTGTACCTGCTGAACACTCACAATGTCACCCTGGAGACCACCATATTACCTCAGATCAAGCAGATCATAAAGTAGGTCCTTCTTGTTTTGCTAAGAAGAATAAGATACATAGTGTTTTCGTTAATTAATCTGTAACACAAAAAGTAGCATGTTCGATAAAATACCATTGAATCCCAACACTAACCAGATCCAGATCAGTCTAGTTTGTGCTGCTTTGTATGTGCATGTTTCAACCTGAATGACACGTTTAATACCAATTTGTTAAAACTGCGTCAATCAATTGCTAATGGTTAATATGCAGAAATGAAAATAAGAGCCACTTATGCTCACACACACACACACACACACACACACACACACACACACACACACACACAACCTTGCCTTACTATATTCATGAGGACCTGTCATTCATTAGCATTCCCTTACCCTAACCTCAACCATCACAACGGAATGTATAATGCTTGTCCGGTGTTCACACACACACACACACACCCACACTGAGGTCTTTGCAGCAGGAAAGAAACCTGCAGCTTTTAAACCAGCTTCCTCTCTGCTCTAACAGCATCAGCAGCTCAGTGATGTGAACTCACAACCAGTTAGAAACACTGTAGTGTACAGCATACACATACTGTGATTATTATTTACAATATGTCTTTTAGTCTATTACTCTTGGTTTATAACCATGTACCTGCAACACTGATGACATTTCAGCCTCAGCTGTACATTTCATGCTACATCAACATGCTAGCGTTAGTATTGTGGACATGTTAGCATGGCTGACCTGTGTTTTAAAACATTTCAGCTACTGAAGCTCTAGGGGCTGTTGCTTTGTCATTAGCTTAGCTGCATTTTAAGGTTTAAGCCTGTGGTGTCTGGGTCAAAGTCACATGATCACTTAAACTCCATTGCTGTGTCCTCACAAGCTGCAGTTTAAACTGCACCTGTAGTTTAGACTGAACCCGGCTGCTGTGTCCTGTAGAAACCACCTAACTGTATCTGAGGTGTAACTTAAACCTGCTGCAGACATGGTTTTACTGGGATTTAAGTTTTATTTAAGGTTTATATTAATGCAGTCCAGATCATTTTTATTAATTTCTAAAATGCCAAACCTTTCACCATCTCTGTACAAATAATCTTACATGTATGTAGATTAATTCCCACAGTTTAGCTGCAGTGCTAATACTGTATTTTTGACATATTATTGATACTGCAGAAATGAAAGACAGTTGCAAATGTGCTATGATATGATGCTATTTAAATATTCTCAACATTACTTAATGGTGGTGAAAATCATCATACTAGCACAAGTGCAAGTACACATGTTCTGTCAAGATGAGGTTTTGAGATAGGGAAAAAAAAACTTAATCAAGGAGACAGTTTCTCAATCAATGTGATTGATTGATGGAACAAAATTTATCATCAGTGTTGCATAGTGTCATCAGATGTAGAGGATGACCTTGATGATTGTTAACACAGCATCACCCGCGGTGTAATCAGTCACTCTTATTAATTCATTGTACAACAATATGGAAATATGGGACCACAATGCAGATCACAATAACACCATTAACAGCACAATAACACTTTGCCCCAGTGCATGCTGGGAAGCCTTATTGTGCATTTCCTTTCAAATAGTAGTAAAAGTCAGCGATTACTTAATTTCTGAAATGTTTGTAATGAACTGTATCATGTGTTTGTGTACGGCATGAAGGTGATCAGGTGTCAGATGGTTGGAAATGATTTTGCTGTGTGGTTTCACAGGAGCTGTCTGACTTGTATTGAGCCGGCAATCAGCACCAAGCACCTGTCCTACCAGAGCTTCCAGCTCTTTGGATTTGATTTCATGGTGGACGAGAGCTTCAAAGTGTGGCTCATTGAGATCAATGGAGCTCCAGCCTGTGCACAGTCAGTAACATTCAGCTCATCATCCATGTTAAAAATGTTTCTTTCTCGGCATCTCGGTCAGTTTTACCTGTGTTGTACTCAATCTTCTGTTAACGTCGAGTCCTCCAGGACTTTTTTGGGTTCTATGCAAATGAATATTTTATGCTAGATTTTGAATCAGTCACAGCTGAGTGCTTTCAATTGACTTAAATTAAACTCATTAAGTCAGTGTCACACTTCTGTTATTCTTTCCTTCTCCAGGAAACTATATCCAGAGCTATGTCAAGGCATTGTGGATGTGGCCATTTCCAGTGTCTTCACCCTAAACAACAGTGTTGACCCCTCATCTGCTTCCTCCTCTCCTTATTCCTCTTCCCCGTCCTCCACCTTCAACACCAACTCCTGCTCCTCTCCCAAACTGAGGGCCCCTCTTCACGTTGGCCCTTTTACTCGACTGTAAGATCGCGCACAAATATTCCCCTCATCTCATCCCCACTAGAAGCTTCCTCATGCTCTGTCTTCACTCCTAAACTGCACCTGAGAAGTAGCACACTCCAGCAAGCCGAGCCTTTAACCGAACCTTGCCTGTGACGCCTGGAAGGAGTCTTTCTTTTTATGGAAACCAACCGGACGGTAGGAATGATCTCTGCTCTCCTCATTATGCGTATTGTAAATGTGAGGATGCTGATCTGGTCAACAAACTTTGTGGGAGTTTCTGAATGAGGACAGACGCCCTTCTATCTCAGTTCCACCACCACCAGTGTTCTCCCTAAGCAGATTAACAGAGGTCTGAAGGATGCAGAGATGCTCCAAGTGAGACTGTAGTGCCTTACATTTCCAGCCACGCTCCCTTAAAAGGACTGCCAGTTAGCTTGCTCTGTTACCGTGACTTGTACTTGTTCTATAAGCCTTTGCACTGTTGCTCAATGCGGTCATAATCCGTCTACGAGAGTTAGCATTAAACAGATTCCTTGATATTGGAGATCTTAGTGAATTTGTTTTCTCATCAGACATTTTTCTTATTTTTTTTTTTTATCCCTTTTTTATAGCTTACCTGCAGCCATCAGTACCCATGCATTGGAATGAGCAATGCTAACAGTGATCAACAAGTTAAAGGGCCGATATGATTTAACTTATGACTCCCTTCTTATATTCTATTAGCTAATATACTAACTGTCTGATGAGCTAAACAGTCAAGATGTCAAGGTTTGCCTTGAATAACAACAACATTCCTCTAACCCGACCATGTGGACACTACAAATTATTTACACTGAGGGCAGCAGGGTGAGCAGGGACGCCATTGTTTCGCTCAAAAACCCAAGTTTACATCCGTCCCAACAAGCTCTGCCCAAGTGTCCCTGACCTCTGACCTCTATGGCAGAGAGGAAATAACAAAATGACTCCCGTAGTGGGATCAGTGAAGTATTATCTGACATTATTTTGTTCTCAGCAAATTCATCGCAAAATTTAGTTCATCTGACATTTTATTTGTCATTTGAAGAGAGCATGTTTGTGTGACAGCATGTAGTAGTATGCATCCTCATAAACAAGCACCTTTTTGCCATAGTTTGTGAAGAGCTGCCCTAATGTTCTGTGTTCGATTTCTGATCTCTGAAAAGATGGACTCTAATTGTAAAGTGTTGTCAATAAGTGTGTGGACTACGATTTTTGAACTGTTGAAATGAAAGTAGAGTAGCTTGTACAAAGTGTGTTATTGATTATTGAAATAACAAAGTGTGTTATTGATTGTTAAAATTAAGACCCCATGAAATAAAACTGATTTGTCCCAATATACATTTGTTTATAAGAAGAGCTGATGGAGACCAGAAAAATACGACCCCACTTCATGCTTCTTACTCTGGTCTTGTAAACATACTGTGTCACATGTGATACAGACAAAGGTCTTCATCAGGTCACTGCTTCTTCTTCATTTACTGTCCCATTCGCTTTTGTTTCATGGGGTCATTAAAATAGTTTAGTTCCTCACTTTTATTTTCACTGCATCTCTTTGTGAATAGCTGAGACCTGAGGTGTAACTGTCCAAGATGACTTGTGTCAGATATATTTTATGTCACTGTTTTTTTTTTTTATTATTTAGAAACGAGTGTTTAGTTATTCCTTAGATATGAAACTGTCAGTTAGCACGCTGAATAGATGAACTTCCACTGTCGTGTATCCAGGGGCTCATTTTAAACAGTCATTAGTCTCTCATCATGTTTGAATCCCTGCTGTTCCTCTCTTTTTTAACCTCAGCTCAAATGTGTGAGGCTTTGCTCCCCATGCTTTGAGATACATTAAGGGACACCATAAGAGCATTTATTTATGTTTTTTAATCACTGTGTATTTGTGTTTACAAGATGACTCTGAAGAATGAAGGACATGTGAGTGGCTGAAGGTCAGAAACATGAGATGGTTACAGGGGCAGGTTACAATGACAAAAAGAAACTGGGTTGTTGTAAGATTAATCCCAGTAACTAAGAACATACAGAGTCCTGCTGTAGCTGAAATTATGTTTGACACTTTGGAAAGATAATGTAGAAAAGTAGAAAATGGATATTTGGGTCACGATTGTGTTGGTAAATGGGTTACAAGTGTTTTGATAGCTGATTTGGAAATTTCAAAGGCAAACTATCACTATTTTTTTAATTCAATTTCTTGGGAAATGTCTTTACATCAAAGGGACGGGTGCCTTAGAGGGAATTGCATATTGATAAAAAAAAGCAAAAAAAAAAAGCAATGGACCTCCAGCATTTCAATGCACCTTCATTTGTTTGTTTGTACTGAAGTGAATTTGCTTCATCCATTATTAGACCTCTTGAATTCAATGATGTCTTCTCTTCTTATTCAGAGTTTCTTTGCACATCTGATTCATTTTCTCATGTTTTTCTCATATTTCATAATTTTCCTCATCTGTACCAAAGATCAGATTCCTGCTGTAAAATGTTTTGTAGTTAAAATAATCTGGACATTATCTCATCAACTGGCCAACGGGATCTAAAAGCAAGTGTCATGTTCAGAGGGATGTCTGTGCTGTGCTTTTGTTAGGTGATGTTTTATCCAAAATCTTGCATGAACATTTGTCTTTATCAGAAACAATATTGCTAGAATAAAAAAAATACTACAAATATCAAGCTTCTGTCATGTGCATATTTATGATCTACATGGTAACTGTATCTCAGACTGTATTGGACACAGATGAAAGTGATTATCCATCTTCTCATCTGACGCTTGGTAAGACCCAAAAACAAGTGTATGTGACTGTGACACCTTTAATTGTAATTAAAGTCATTTAAACAATTATATATGTTTAAATAGAGCTTCCTTCACAAGAACATACATGGTGAAAGTTTTACATTTCACAAATTAATAAAAATGATGTGATCTGTAGAAAACTGTCCATATACTTAATAGACCATAGACCTTAAACCTCAGTTAAACCAGGTCTGCAAAAGGTAAATCTTCATGAACTGTTCAAGGCCAAAATATTAACTTGTACACAATGTTGCATCACCATTTCGTTTAAATACCTTTGGCATGACATGTTAAAGGAAACAAAACATTCAAATTTATTTTGTGCCTGTTGTAAATCACTTCAGTTCATGTCAGTCTTTGACATGATTTGCCATCTGCGCCCTCAGAAGGTGGAGGACTGCCACCTGAGGAAATACAGCTCTGAATCCAGGGTGAAATTGTCCAAGGGAAAGAGAAATTCCTTGACTAACTGGAATGTCATTAATACGAGGAAAGGTGTGATCAGAATGTCGACTTTGCTCCGTTTCTCTCAGATAAACCATTTACACATAGATCTTTTTCAGAGTAAGATCTGTATAAAGTCCATGCAGTCATGGTTTAACCTCTTGAGGTCAGCTGCTGGGCGTCAACCGATCCACCCCCACCTCTAGCCCTTTGTGAATGTTGCTCTACCAACAACCTGCAACTGTAACCTGCAAACTGAGACAGACAGCTGCAGCCTTTCCCAGTTCCCCAGCCCTCACCCTGCAGCTTCTGGCAGCCAGCTGCAGTCTCAGCCACGGCCTTCAGCCTCTACCAACCAGCCCCAGACTTCAGATGCTCACTGCAGCTCCAGTCTTCAGGTGCAGGTGACAAGCATAGATGCATCCACAGTCTCATCCAAGCTACAGCTGCAGGTCAGTATCAGTCAGCTGATGAAGGAAATCACCTTTGGCACATTTTGAATTTGCATCCACCTGGAACAATATCAATCATTTTAAAATGCAGAATATAAATGGAGAACTGAACATTGAATTCAATAACTACCACCACAAGATGGCAGCAACCCAACAACCAAGATGCGACCGGCCACAAAAACCCCAGAGCGACGAAGAAGACGACGACTGGATGTACTTCCTGTGTCTCCATGCACATGTGGTAAACAAGCATATGTATCCCTGGCAGTGCAAGCATGGACTATTCAACAAAGTGGAGTAATTTACCAAAAGCCCCGAGTCTAAAGAATCTGACACAGGGAGGGTTTGGGGTCCTGAAAGAGGCTCAACATGCGGCTGTTCAGGATTTGACTAAAGCCCACATCGAGTCTTTTGACCAGGCCGTCACTGACGGACTCAGCCGCGTTGTACAGGTCTGTTAAACTTTTAAACAAAGTTATTTAAATTATTTACGCTGTATTTTTGAGAAATACAAGAAACTGTGTATCAGTTTGCCATTTCAGAAAGCTGGAAAGTCTCGTCTTTAGAAGCTGTTAACGTTAACTGAACTCACACCTAGCTAAATTAAATATAACGTCAGTCTTTGAAGCCAAACGTACGAATGAGCAAATGGTTTTTATCTGAGTTTGCTAACGTTTGTTTTCAGTGTTTCTCCAATTATTATTATTAAGTATTTTTGCCATTTATTTGAAAAGCTAACACTTAATAACCATTTGGACACATGGTACATAGCTAATATATAATGAGCAAGACTCTTTAACCTCAGTAAATTTTAAAAATAAAAGGCTGTACTGTAACCCTGGTTGGGTTTGCAGGGTACTAACTTCACTGCGTCCTAACACCAAGTAGCCTGTTCCCCTACTCTGCGCCCTTGTCTATTTTTCAATGTGACCTCGGTGTAATTTTTTGTGCTCACTCAGTTTGTTGCTTAAGCTGAATTTCTGTTAGTGTTTCTTCTGTAAACTGTTTCTGTTCTCGAGGTTTCTCGCTGTTTTGAGACGTGACATGTCTTTCTCAGGCCATCCCTCCCCTTGAGTTCACAATAAAAAATGACAAGATCAGCCTTTCCTTCGTGGAAGCCACAGTCTACAACCCAGTGGTCGCCAAAGGGAACATCTGCAAGGAAATGAGGGTGTTTCCTGCAGAGTGCAGGGGCAGAAGATGCTCATATAAAGGAAAGCTGGTGGTATGACTGAGATTCATTTACCCTCATGACATGACATTTTTCTTCTAATTTTTATTTCACCAATCACCTGACTTTTACTGTAGCACATGTAAATTGGCAGCCACAACCAGCCAGACAAGTGGTAAACTACAGGACTGGCCAGTTATGGATCTAAACAACATGTGTGAGAGTGAATAATAGATTTACAGTTCTTTAATTTGGTACTTTTTGCATCATCTCAGGCAGACATCAGCTGGTCGATCAATGGAGTTCCCAAAGGCATCATCAAACAGTCCCTGGGCCAGGTGCCAATCATGGTCAAGTCCAAGCTGTGTAACCTGCATGGTATGTCTCCTAAGGAGCTTGTCGAACACCATGAGGAAGCAGAGGTAAGACACATGATTGTAATATTTGTAAGATGCACAGAAATGCATTATATGCATCCATATTTCTTCAATATTTAACAATTTCTTCTTCAATATTAACAGGAAATGGGAGGTTATTTTATTGTGAATGGAATTGAGAAGGTTATCCGAATGCTGATCATGCCGAGAAGGAACTATCCCATTGCCATGGCAAGACCGAAGTGGAAGAGCAGGGGCCAGGGATACACTCAGTATGGTAAATATGATCATTTGAGATAACGAGCAGAAATACAGTGGAAGTGGCAGTGTAATAATAGTCTAGACTCAACAATTAAAGCTGCATATCTTTTAAAATGGATGTCATCATCTTTTTCTTCTCACAGGTATTTCTATGCATTGTGTAAAGGAGGAGCACACAGCCATCAACATGAACCTGCATTACCTGGAAAATGGGACTGTGATGCTGAACTTCATCTACCAGAAAGAGCTCTTCTTCCTCCCACTAGGCTTTGCTCTCAAGGTAGAAATCAGCCTTCATGTATTTTAGGAGTAAATATGTCTGCAGCACACAGTTTTGAATTAAGAAAGAAATCACAGAGTATTTTATTAAAATTTAATAAACCAGACTATGCTATTTCTGGAGAAATTGGGGCGATATTGTTGGTTTCTGGAAAAGCTGACACTGAACTGCATTGCTAGTAAAGAATGATAGATTTTTTTTAATTGACATATTATATATCCTCACAGTCACCATCTTTTATTTTGGTTGACACTGTAAAAATCTTTTGAAATTGAATCTCAATTACAGAGAAATAGCAATTTGTATGTGTAGAAGCACCAACTGAAATTTCGGACTAAAACGTATTTCCAGTGAAAACTGTTAAAACGTGTGTAAATCCATCTGTGTTGTTGTATGTGGTGGGAACATGTGGTGGGAACAGTCTGTAGCTGGACTTTAACAGAAATGTAAGTCAAGTGTTTGATAAACACTGTGGACATCAGAGAAGGTGTCTAATCAACTGATCTGAATCAGCTGTTTGTCCCCAGCTGCACTCAGAGGTCGCCATGGTGATTTTAAGTGCTTTGTTTGTACTGAGTGAGACAATGATTCAGCTGAGAGACACCTCTCGACCTTGGGCTCACCGCTAAAAGACCATAACTCCTATCGTTAAAGTGTTATCGTTCAGTGATACAAAATCTTTGTTTCTGGTGTAAAAAAGTGGGAGCTACAGCAGTTATAAAAACGCCCCACTTCCTGTTTTCAGGAACAGAATATTTGTGTTACATTGAATATTTTGGAAATTATAAAACATATCACCAAGAAAATAATAGAGAAAATTTTGGGACTCAGAAGAACATATAGTTGCTTTGCTTGCACAACAGCCTCACGAAATATATGGTAGAAACTCCTCTGGTGCTGTATCATTTTATCAATACAGATCATTTTCTTTGCTGTGTCCTCCAGGCCTTGGTGGACTTCACAGACTTCCAGATCTACCAGGAACTGATCAAAGGCCGCGAGGACAATTCCTTCTACAAGAGCTGTGTATCCGAGATGCTGCGCATCGTCACGGAGGAGGGCTGCACCACCCGCAGCAAGGTGCTCAATTACCTCGGCGAGCGCTTCAGGGTTAAAATGAACCTCCCTGAGTGGTACACCAACGAGCAGTGTGCCAACTTCCTGCTGGAGTAAGTTTTTATGGCAGGTGGAGGTGGCTTTTCTTTTTTTAAATGGACAACCTTGCAGAAACGACACACAAATGTAGTATTTTATGGTACATTTACTAAAACCACATGTTCTGTTTTGATCAGCGAGTGCATCTGTGTCCACCTGAAGTCAGACGTGGAGAAGTTCTACCTGCTGTGTCTGATGACAAGGAAGCTTTTCACGTTTGCCAAGCAGGAGTGCATGGAGGAGAACCCCGACAGCATCATGTGTCAGGAGGTGCTCACTCCCGGCCAGCTCTACCTCATGTTTCTGAAGGCAAGTTTTTTAAGTTTATCATTTGAATGAGCGCTGAGCAATCTTTGTCATTTTTTTGCCTCTGTTGCTGAACAGAAGGAGCTGTAGTGAGATTTAAAAGGCAGAAATATATAGCAGCTATTAAAGCAAACATTAAATGAGCATCGACATGGGTGAGTTTTACCATATCCCATCAGGGATTTTATATGTCTGTTTTTGCAGTTAGAATTAGTTTTTTGAAGAAAGCATTTCTCTTTCTTTACTGAGAACTTGAATGTCGGTGGAAAAAGCTGAAACAACACATTTCTGATCAAATGTCTCAAATTTACTTTGGGTGCACCAACTAAAATGTTTCTCATAAATTCACAAGTTGTTAGTGATTTAAACCCCAAAATATCTTCACAGGAGAGACTGGCTGCCTGGCTGGTGTCTGTGAAGCTGTCCTTTGACAAGAAAGGCAGCAGACTGAGTGGAGGATGGAGTCCTGAAAACATGATGAAGATATTTAACATGGGCACTGATGTGACCAAACCCTTTGAATATCTGCTGGCCACTGGGAACCTCAACTCCAAGACAGGTATGACCACATAGTATGTACAGCTCAGTATGCGAAGTTGTTATGGTATTAAAAAAAAAAAGTAGTTCATCTATTAAATAAACCTTGTTCTTCCCTCTGACCCCAGGTCTTGGCATGCTGCAGAACACAGGCCTGTGTGTCGTAGCTGACAAGCTCAACTTCATCCGCTACCTGTCCCACTTCCGCTGTGTGCACAGAGGAGCAGCGTTCGCCAAGATGAGGACCACTTCTGTTCGTAAGCTTCTGCCAGAGTCCTGGGGCTTCCTGTGTCCTGTCCACACTCCGGACGGAGAGCCCTGTGGCCTTATGAACCACATGACAGCCAGCTGTGAGATCGTGGCACCGACCTTGCCCACCACATCCCTGCCTGCTCTGCTCTGCTCTCTCGGTGAGTTCTTACTAATGTTCCATTAAGCTGTGAGGCACAAATTAAACTGTTTCTGACACAAGTTTTAAAGTTTTGCATTTTACAAACTCTTTCTGTCTCTGGTGCCTAAGGTGTTACTCCAGTAGATGGATCCCCTGGTCAAGCCTATTCAGACTGCTACCCTGTGGTCCTGGACGGGGCCGTTGTAGGCTGGTTGGAGGCTGAATTAGCCCCAGTTGTGGTCGACTCACTGCGAAGGTTCAAGGTATGATAGTGAAATATTAAACGGCTGTACTGTGCATTTGTGTGTGTGTGTGTGTGTGTGTGTGTATGCAGAAAACTGACATTAAAATCAAATACCTTCAGGTGCTGAGAGAGAAGAAGATCCCTCCCTGGACTGAGATTGTTCTGGTTCCTAAAACAGGCAAGGCCAGCTTGTACCCAGGCCTGTTCCTCTTCACTACACCCTGTCGTATGGTGCGGCCTGTACACAATCTAGCTCTTGGAAAGGAAGAGTTAATTGGGACATTTGAACAGGTAAGTGTAAACTACAATTTAAAAAAAGATGTTACGGTAGCTATCAGACCTTTATCTGAAGAACGCAGCTGAAATGCATATTTAATCTTCTTTTTCTATCTTGCTGCAGCTTTACATCAATGTGGGCATCTTGGAGGATGAGATCGAGCCAGGAGTGACCACACACCAGGAGCTTTTCCCTCACACCATGCTGAGCGTGGTGGCTAACTTCATCCCCTACTCAGACCACAACCAGAGTCCTAGGAACATGTACCAGTGTCAGATGGGTAAGTCTGAGGCCGCCATTAATGGTCCCACACACCTACACAGATGATGAGGCTTAGTAGATCGAAAAATATTCCAATTCTTTCATTGTGTCTGTCAGAGATTAAACCCATTCTCTTTGCAGGTAAGCAAACAATGGGTTTCCCCCTGCACTCGTTTATGGATCGCTCAGATAACAAGCTGTACCGGCTCCAGACCCCACAGAGCCCACTGGTCAGGCCCTACATGTACGACCACTACAACCTGGACAACTACCCCAGTGGCACAAACGCCATCGTGGCCGTCATATCCTACACGGGCTACGACATGGAAGATGCAATGGTAAATAAAACACAATAAGTAGTTAATATTTCCCCAAATAGATACTGAACTAAAACACCAAATAACTTTTTAGTGTTTTTAAATGGAGTAAAATCCTGACAGACTCATCACTCTTCTTAGATTGTGAACAAGTCATCATGGGAGAGAGGCTTTGCCCATGGAAGTATCTACAAGACTGAGCTGGTGGATCTGGCAGACAAGGTGAGGGGAGAAGACAGCGTGGTGTTCGGGACCAAGTCAGGTGAGGTGAATGGAAAACTGGACGCTGATGGACTACCTCACATTGGCTCAACACTTCAGTATGGAGACCCTTTCTATAGCTACATCAACCTCAACACTGGCCAGACCTTCACCACCTACTACAAGTAAGTGTCAACATTTGTGTGGTAATGTTTTTTCATCAGCTCACTAAAGGAGGCATTACCTTATCTTTTCAAATAATGATATAATGATTTTACTTTGAGAATTATCTCCATGGGCGGCACAGTGCTGCAGTGGTTAGCACTGTCACCTCGCAACAAGAAGGTTCTGGGTTCGAACCCCGCTTGGGACTTTTCTGTGTGGAGTTTGCATGTTCTCCCTGTGCCTGTGTGGGTTCTCTCTGGGTTCTCCGGCTTCCTCCCACAGTCCAAAAACATACACGTTAGGTTTATCTGTGACTCTAAAGTGCCCATAGGTGTGAATGTGTGCGTGGCTGGTTGTTTGTCTCTGTATGTCAGCCCTGTGATAGACTGGAGACCTTTCCAGGGTGTATCCCGCCCTCGCCCAATGTCAGCTGGGATTGGCTCTAGTCCCCCCGCGACCCTATTAGGATAAGCGGTGTAGATAATGGATGGATGGATGAAATTATCTACATGTTTAGACAAACAAATTCTTCAATAATATTCAGTAATTATATTTTGTATGCTAAACCTTTCAAATCACAATCAGTGATGTGTTTCCTCACTGTTTTCTCCTAGGAGCCAAGAGGCCTGTGTAGTCGACAACATAAAAATCTGCAGCAATGACACTGGCTCAGGCCATTTTAAACGTATCTGCATCACGGTACGAATACCTCGCAACCCCACCATTGGTGACAAGTTTGCCAGTCGCCACGGTCAGAAGGGCATCCTGAGCCGCCTGTGGCCGGCTGAGGACATGCCCTTCACAGAGAGCGGCATGACTCCCGACATCCTGTTCAACCCCCACGGCTTCCCCTCCCGCATGACCATCGGGATGCTGATTGAGAGCATGGCCGGCAAGTCCGGCGCGCTGCACGGCCTGAGCCACGACGCCACACCCTTCACCTTCTCTGAGGAGAACTCTGCATTGGAGTACTTCGGTGAAATGCTCCGGGCTGGTGGCTACAACTACTACGGCACAGAGCGGCTCTACAGTGGAGTGAGCGGTCTGGAGCTAGAGGCCGACATCTTCATCGGAGTTGTCTACTACCAGCGGCTGCGTCACATGGTCTCCGACAAATTTCAGGTGAGGACCACAGGAGCACGAGACAAGGTGACCAATCAGCCAGTGGGGGGCAGGAACATCCAGGGGGGCATCCGTTTTGGGGAGATGGAGCGAGACGCCCTCCTGGCGCACGGCTCCTCCTTCCTGCTTCATGATCGACTCTTCAACTGCTCGGACCGATCAGTGGCTCAGGTGTGCATTGACTGTGGCAGCCTCCTCTCCCCTCTGTTAGAGAAACCACCACCCTACTGGTCGGCCATGCGCCACCGCAAGACTGTGTGCACCCTGTGCGGCAAGAGTGACTCTATTGACTCAGTGTCTGTTCCTTATGTCTTCCGCTATTTTATAGCCGAGCTCGCAGCAATGAACATCAAAGTCAAATTAGATGTGAAGTGAATTTTGCTGGAGGATACATGCCTTAAATATGACAAAGTACAAATCAGAAGAATGAGTCTCAGTAAAGCTGCGTGAATTAACTGTGCAACAGAAGACAAATGCACTGTACAGCCATGATGTAAGTAACTGCTTTGTCCAAAGTGTTTTATTAGCCAAGACTGAGAGAAAATGACCACATTAGCAGCATATGATGGAATGAATGTAGTGACATGTTCTGTTGAGGTGTGTAAAAGTAACCCAAAGGGCTTTTGTACAGTCATTCTGAGTGTTGAATAAAAATGATGTGCTGTACCACTTTCCTCTGTTCTGTTGCTGATTCTCATGGTGCTACACCATGTGTGAACAATTGTGGAAGTACAGTATTCAGATCCATTGTTTAGGAAAGAGTACCGACTCCATACTACAAAGTTCTGCTTTAAAATATCAGTAATATCATATAATATAATGACATAACATAATGACCCCCGCAACTCATATTTACATATATTAGATTGTTGATGCATATGTAGCATTTACTGCTATAGGTACCTGAGGTGGAACTAGTTTAAACTACAGCATACAATGTATTAAACAGTTGTATTTTATAAGCTTTGATCTGAAGAGTAACTAGTTGTCTTGTGGAGTACAAACAACATGTCATGGAAATCCTCAAGTAAAGTACAAATAACAAAATTGAATGAAGTACCTGAGTAAATGTACTAAAACACCATAAAATATTTGAACATTCAAACATATCCATAAGAATTCAAATTTCCACAAAATCCCACTTGAAGTGATGTCACACACGGCTTCAGTCCCCAGTAGAGATGCACAATTAATCGAAATATAATCAAAATCTGGCCAAGTGCAACATCCAAATTGCAGGAGCTGCAATCAACATTGTTCATTTTTTGCACGTGTGTGTGTTGTTGTGCTACAGAGATGCCTTGGCCTACAAATCATATTTTTCAAACATGTTTTGTTGGTACGAGCCGCAACTAAAATCACATCATCTTTTTAAAACGCTTTCATGAAAATCAAATGCAAAAGTGATGACAAAGCGACTCATATCATAATTACAATACCTGTCAAAAATAATCTCAATATGATTATATATTATATTTTTGCATATTGTTCAGCTCTAGTCACGAGTTGTCCTTATTCCAGTTGTGCCAGAACATGTGGCAGGTCTAACACAGTGGGGACGGTGTAGTCTGGTTTCACTGAACCATCTGGCACAGCACCACCTGCACTGCTGATCCAAACTGTAGCTCGTACTCTGGCATTAAAGCCCCCCTGAATATCTGTGTCCAGAGAGTCTCCAACCATAACGCAGTCCTGGGCCTCTACCCCCAGCATGCTGAAACACAATGTGAAGATGGAGAGGAATGGTTTCTGCTCTGCATGTTCTCCCCCAATCACGATGGCATCAAAGAACTCCTCACATCTGACAGCCTCCACCTTCTCTCTCTGGGTCTGAGTTTCCCCGTTGGTCAGCAATAGCAGCTTGTATCTGCTGCGCAGTTGTTTCAGGAGGTTGCCTACTGGAGGGGACAGACTGAGAAGTTCCAGGCGACTGTTTTTCCACAGGTAGTAGCATTGAGCTGCTAGAGAGACAGGGGAACTACTGCCCACGGTCTCCTGGATGCTCTCCTCCCAGTGACCCACTCGAACATCATCTATGGATCTGCCTGATGCTGGGTCAAAACTCTCCTGTAGAAGCTTCTGCTTGAACTTGTCACAAATACTGCTGATGGTGTTGTCATCGATGCCCAGTGTGGTCTTCAGAAGTTCACTGGTCTGTAACACACAACAGATTACCTCATTAAATGAATGAACAAAAATGCATAAAAAGTCAGTCTGGGGTTAAGTAGGCACCATTAATCACACATATTTTGGTGGATGTGGGGATTTAACAATTTGTTTATGTGTGTGAATTTACATTTTTGGTTAAAACAAAATTACATTGTCAGATCCTGTTAACAGTCACATATTCAATCAAAGAATAAAATGAACAATATATACTGTACATCGGCCTACATGTCTATTTTCTTCACATCTTTGCTTGCGAGTTTTGTTCATACTGAAGTTGGGCAGAGTTCTCCTAATATTTATATAATATATCACTGAACTCCATGTGCTAATGTGAATAAATAAATAAAGGTGTGAGTTGTCCACCACCACAGGTGCAAATAAACTAACACGGATGTGTGAGGGGAAACTTTTTGACATTTCACAGTAGGAAAAACACAGGTGTATATACTTTAATGAAATCAAAAATGGATGACTGAACAGCATTTAGCTGCTTCAGAGTCAAGGCCCTAGTATGTGCATGCTGGACCAGTGGTACATTTTAATGACTGCATTGGTATTTCATTCCTATACTTATGTACCTATACACAACAATACAAGAATGCTCCATTATAACTAAAGACGTTACATACACAGAAAAATGTACTTGAGGTATCAGAAGTAAAAAACGGCTAGGCCACTTTAATAGAATAGAGCCATAAGTAGTTAGTTAATTAATATCTATGCTTTTCCTGCACTCACCAATCAAAATGTCTGTCATGACATACAGATGTAGAAACACAAGGAAAGAACACAGTACTTAAAGGTGGAATTTCCTATGCATCGCTGTATTATAAGTGAAAATAATGTGTGAAAGTAAGGGTCTTTAAGTGCAGTAAAAGTACCTCGAAATTGTAATGAAACACAGTAGGCTACATGACAACAGTAAGACGCCATTATAAAAACAAAGAAATGTTTGTTTAGTATGAGCGTAAAACTGTCACCGGTGGTTTTCAGGCTAAATAAACGGTTTTTAGATCAGCTGAACAGCGGTGTATCGCCCCCCCTACTCCCTCTGCCCTGAATGACCAAAGGCTGACGTTACAAATACGGACGCTAACCTTAAATATTACATGAGGAATATCTATATGTATCACCTTCTGTATCGCCACTCCACCTGCCCGACTTGTCTCAATGAGTGTGTTGTCCAAGTCGAACAGTATTGCCTTCACAGTTTTCCCGTCCATTGCCGGAGGAGCACAGGTTACATTAAAATACCGGCGGTTTAAATGCGGAAGCACTACCGGGTGAACTGCATGTTGGGAGTTGTAATTCTTCTAATTGTTCAGTGCTTGCAAGTGTAATCCTCTAGAGGACGCCAATTAACAAAAATACAGTGATTTTTTGCAATTAGTTCACAAGATTCTGAGCGAGCTCTGCCCACTGATTTCAGCTGTTCCAGTTATAATAAATCATTAAGACTAATTATATTTGAGACTTTGGTGTATTTTTTAAAGAACATGCTGCAGACTCACTAAAAACAAAATACAAATAAATTAGTAAAGGGAAGCCTACTACAGCTGTGAAAAATACTTACTATACTTATACTAATAATTAATGCTAATATAATTATAATACTAAAGTAATTAAAATTTGAAAAAATACAATTTATAAAACCTCCCTTGTATGGTTTGTGGAGTCACTAGAACACATATTAATTATTTATTGTCCAGGTCATATTCAAATTAAAATAAAATAAATTAGAAATAAAATAAAAATAAAAATAAAAAAGTAAATAAATGTACAGAGGACTAGTAGACACATGACATCTATTTTGAATATTTTAAAATAGATTCCAACTTACTAATGATTTATTTCTCATGATCACTTCTGATTTATTTGCAGTAGTTTACGAAATGTCTTATTTTCTCCTCCTTCACTTCACTGTAATGACTGGGCCAGAATCAGTGAAATTGAAAGCTCAAATCACAGAGTCTGGACCATCACACATAGACCGTCTATCTGCACTGTCCATGGGCTTGTTATGGCAATGCAGGTGCAGGCTCCTTTCTCTTAAAATTGTATTGATTAATAGGACCATACTTAAAAAGTAGTTGGACCAAAGGAGTTTTTATATGTTCTAAATAAACTAGCCCCAGTTTGTGCCTCTCATGTATTTGAATCAGACGCAGACATCCGCCAAGACCAGTGTCAAAAAACCTACACCAGATTTCAGAGAAAAACCACTCCAACCATCCTTTCATCAAGTTTGGTGCAAATCAATTCAGTACGTTTTGTGTAATCCTTCTGACAAAAAACCAACAAGCAGAAATGGGTGAAAACATAACCTAGTAATTGATGTGATGTGATGTAATTTGATGTAATGTTGGAAAAACCCAGACATTGAAATCACTTATATTTATCTGAAGGTATTTCCAGAAGCCCCAAAGATTCTGTAACCATCTGGCTGAAAAAAATATTGTGTCTGCATGATGAAAAAATGATCTGTTTCCCAAATTGGGCCTCTGTTTCAAAATCAAAACAAAGATAGCAGCTTGATGGCCACCTGGATAGGACACAGAGTTGCAACATGGGAAACAGGTTAAAATATTTTTCATTGAGCAGCAGATGGAATACTTTTTTAAAATCCAGATGGTTAGAATAGTCTTTGAGGATTCTGAAAATACCTATAATACAAAGGTCAAAATGACATTTCATGAACTTGGACTAGGAAAGGATAGGAGCCATGTGTCATAGTGTATAATAACTGGCTTGAAAGGGAGCGTATATTAAGGGGATACAAGCAGCACTACAGTGAATTAGTATTTGCAAAAATAGCCAGCATTAATAGAAAACATAGTATTCTGTATGTACTTACAATGATGCTAATTACACATAGTGCACTTTATATGTGAAACAGGAAATTCAGTTCAAGTACCTGGTGGCCTCTGTCCATGGTGCTGATATAACCTATACTAAAGCCTATATACAGATTACAGTACTGTACAACTATTGTACAGTTATAGGCTTCATACTTAATAGCCTAAGTAATAACGTATGCATGGTGGATTTTGAACACCATACATACATTTTTGTTTGGTTTCCAAACCAGCGGACTGTCATATACTACTGCTGTCAGCCACACACAGGCATCGGACACCAAATATAAACATCTGGTTACAATTTTCTAGGTGATATATTTTTAATATCTAGCTTACTTTCCTTACATTTAACTTATTTTTCTCACATTTGAGACAAAAAAATTAATGTAAAACATGTTGTATATAATTGTTAACCATAGGTTTATATGTAACAATAACCCTAAATCTAAATGTTCATATGTATACATACTAAATGTTAAATCTAAATCTAAATGTTAATACATTCATACTGTTACATTCTAAATCTTTGCTTTCAACTGCTGGTCTTCTCTTTTGGAGGAAATAAAAAAATAGCTCCCAAGACTCCACAACCTTGGATTTAGATTTAGGGCAAGAAGAATCATTATTGAAAACAACAAAGGCATAGAATAAATTCACTCTTCCTTCACTCTCTCCCTCAAGCAGTCTCTATAGGCCAGCTGCTTGTGCATAACCACAATATTATGACAGTTGTTCGACAGAATACAGTGATGAATTTAACATGCACAACACAACTCCTCATGTTTATGGCTCAATGTGACTAATAACTGACAATTTTCATTTCATGTCCCAGAAAACACGGCTTGTAGACTTGTAGAGGATGTTAAAGAAATGAGAGAAAGATACTGGTGAATCCAACTTTCTCTGAAGCACATGTTCACTGCTGCTTTGGTGACACTTGGAACTTCAATTCATCAGTCCCTTGTGCATAGAGAAATGTACCTGAAAGTATAATATCTTTTGGGAAATAGGACATTTTTGTGGCGTTGGAATTGTAGCCCAGCTTTGATTGTTGTAGCTCGCTCTCCTACAAGCTGCAGCTGACAGGCTGCACACTCTAACCTCTCAGCGAGGTAACCACTCCTTTCACTGTGCTGTTTGCAGACTCATGACGTGTGCAGGACAAAATCAGACTATGGTTTACTCACAGAATGATGGAAAAACGATTAAACAATTATTGCCTAACTTCTTCAAAATTATAATAGTTTGTTTTACTGTAGTATTAAACCTGCCGTCAACACCAATAACCACAGGTGTCGCCAAATCAACGATGACTGACACTATTTGCAGGAGCTATTTGAAAGTTTTGCTAACAACATTAGCATTAAGAGATGTTTACTTACCAGTCTAGAAGAAATGTTGTGAGTTCAGCATCAAACTTTAATCTGCAACATCTGTCTCCAGTGGTGGAAAGCAACCCTCTTGTTTTGCCTCTATTTCTTTCACTTCTTTTCTCCTACAGAAGTTAGAATGCTAATCAGATAGCTTCGGCCTGGTCAGCCCATCTCGTCACTTTCCAATACTGAGTCACTGTACCGTCCAGTCTGCCCTGAAGAGGGCGTATTACAACCTCTGGTACTGTAAACACAAAATGACTGAAGCTATTATCAAGACTGGTAAGTAAAGAGGTGTTAATGCTCATGTTGGCTTGTAGCGATAGCAAAAATCTACAAATACTGTAGCCCCTTTAACCTACTGTTAATAGCGAGTTAGATATAAGATTTAGATTTAAGATTCAGATTTAAGATTTAGATTTAGCATTTGACAAATAGATATGGATTTGATATTTTGGTTTAACATTTAGATTTAATATTTAAATTCAGATTTAACATTTATTTTTTGCATATAAGCATATTGTTAACAATATATATAACATATAACATGTTGTTTTACATGAATTTCTGTCTCAGATGTGAGGAAAATGAGCTAAATATTCAAAGTTTATTAGCTAGAAAACTATAATCAGATTTTTATATGTGGTGCCCCATACATTTACACACTATAACAACATGGAGCAGCTGGTCTTACTTGACTCCATTATTATGCTGTGTTTCAGACACCACCCATCATTTCCATATATTGGTGACTGAACCGTGGCTGGAGCGTCCTTATATTACTCTGCAAAATTATTTTTAGAAAGGTAATGATCAAAATGGATGTGAAACAATCAGTGTCATCACTTGTCAAATTAAATGGCCTACGTGACTCTTGACTATGGATATTGCCAATTTAAACACATATTCCGTGACACACACTCTTTCAAAATCAAAACATACCTCAAGTCTTATGCAACTCTTCCTTTAACTCGCTCGCTCATCTGGCAATAAGCCAGAGGTTCACACGCAACAGTGTGCAGGCCTGTTGCACTACTGTACCAAACCCAATCAGAAATCACAACAATCTTTTCTCACATTACCTGACAGGATACTGGTTTCAGATCAGGTGCTGGAGTCTTCTACAGAAGCCTGACCTAATTATCTCAATTACCTTGGACAAAAAAATGGCAAAGATAAACTATAAATCAAGAAATGGTGTGAGAGGCTTAACCTGCTATTATCTTTCAGAACAAACAACACCTGCTGCTTGCATGCAAAGGAAGAATATTCTTGTTTAAATGAGAGACGTGCAGCAAATGAACGCCAAACCCTTTTTTTTTTTTTTAAATCACACTTGCTCTTAAAAAGGGAAGAGAAACATAAACAGTGGATGTGTGAAGAGCAACCTTACACATGTTAAGATGGAAATTCCCCTCTGATGTGGAGGAAAAGAAAAAAAAAGAAGCAAATGACTTCCCAAACAGTGAATGTGTGACTCTTCCAGAAAAGTGCAGGCAACTGAAGGACCGGTGAGGCCTCGTGTCTTTGTCTGCACGACACCATTCCTCTTTTATCTATGTGGGTGGCCGTGGCAGAACATAGTCACACGCTATCTCTCAGCTGGGCACGAACCCCCTACAAAGGCTAATTATTAAAGTGTCATTCCACCAAACACCATACAGCCTCTTAACAGAAGGAAGATCAGCCTTATTTTTCCATTAACACTTCACCCACACCTATTGTGTTCTTGTGACCCTCCCTTGGTTCTTTATAACTGGGGTGTTGGTCTGGGTGTGTTTCTGATCTATGGGTGCGGCTGTGTGTATGGATACAGGGGGCAGGTCTGCTTGTCTCTCATTACTAATATTGGATCAGGCCTGGATGGGACAAGTGTAAGCCAGAGGGACGAGTGAGTCTTTAGGCCATCGGACGAAGGAGCTTATTATTTGGGATTCAGAGGACTGGGTGCTTGTGGTTTTTAAGTGACAGTTCAGGTTATTTGGGTACTTAGTCAGTATAGTCAGTGTATTACCTGCAGTAGATTTAGATCAGCGCACTCCCACTAAAGCTGAGCAAAGTGCTGCTGCAGGGCCCCTCTGCAAAACTGTGTTTTAGCCACTTTTAAAAAATGCCCCCAGAAAAAAAGCTAATGTTAAGTTGAAGTGTTTGCTTTATTTTTTATATTTTCACTACTTTATCTTGCTGTCAAACAACGCTTTCCTTTGGAACTACTGTTTGTGAACCGTTGAACTACCGTATTACTAAGCACAAGGGCACCTACGGCGAGCACTGTATTCCTCCACAGATCAGCTGTTTGATTCAGAAAGAGCCAAGCATAGGTGAACTTGTGCGTATACGGTAGTTGAGAGAATATCGTTCCAAAGGAAAGTGTTGTTTGATGGCAGGATAAAGTGGTGAAAATATTCAAATTAAAGCATACACTTCAACTGGTATTAGCTTTTTGCTGTGGCCATTTTTTCAAGGGGCAAAATGCAGATGTTTTGCTGACACCACAGCAGCACATCACTCAGCATCTGTGCCGATGCTCCTGCTGCATCTCTAAGCTGGCAGCACTCTGATCCAAATCTACTGCAGGTAATACACCAATGCACTATACACTATAGATAACTACCTCACTCAACTCCACATCGAATAATCTGAACTATCACTTTAAGAGAATGGAGCTTTCAGTTTTGTTGGCAAGTTGTGATCTGTACGTGACACCAGGAGTGAGCAGGTCACTTACAAATCAAGATATGAGGATTCCCTCACACAGATATTGCTCATCTGGGCCATCCTTGACCGGGTGACACGAATTCTTTATCGTCAATCTTTAAGCCGTTCTAAAATATTGAACATTCTTCACATATGAGAGATATGGATCAAATATTCAGACGATGCATGTGTGAAAGAACAGCAGAAACGGGAAACTCAGCTGTCCTTTCTTTGTCAAGGTGCTCACATCAAGCCTTGCTTCTGATACAAAGACAAACTCCAGCCACACACACACACACACACACACACACACACACACACACACATAGATGTGAGATTTTATCGAGGCCAGGGGAATGTATGAACTACAGTCTAAATAGAGAGACACTGGTGTGCCTAATGGCACTTGTCATGGTAACAGGGGGAGTCTGGCAACCTGCACGTACACACAAACAAAAACAATCTGATCTGGGGCAGGATGGTGCCTCTTCAGGCGGTTATGCAATGCTCTCCATGATCATGGAGTGATACGCTTTTCTGTAAAGCTTATATAAATTGTACGTTAGGGGCCTTTAGAAACCTCTCATCCATAGACATCAGTGTCATTATCAAATCATACGTATTGCATTTAGTTCTGTCAGTTCTCTTAATGGTTGCTGCTAAATATATAATGGTCTTTTCCCAGTAGGCCTTTGTAGATGGGTGTTGTGCATCATCTGATGTATACGTACGCAGAGTATTCCTGCTCATGGAAAGAGACTGAACCTCGTAGTCGTCTGGCAGGTTGCCAGAGCTTCCTGCATGCGCTGTGTGCTGATACACCTGAGTTCTCCTGACCGGCCACTGAACCAGTGCAGCAGCAGGGAGGGAGGTAAAGTATGTGTGGTCACTGGAGTATAGCCCTGGGAGTCTGGACCCTGGAGGATCATCCTGTCCCGACCCACTTCTGGCTGATGTGCATACAAAACACTATCCAGAAGGGGAGTGTGTGTGTGTGTGTGTTAACTTGTACTACTTACACTGTGGGGGAAAATCTGTTCATACAGCCACATTTTGGGGACTTAATTACTAATTAGGGTTAAGTCTGTTTTTTGGGTTGAGTTAGCATGGCATCTGTCTGCCATAGGTTAATTTTCACATGGTGAGTGTGAACACCATTGCAAATTATCCTGTGCAGTGGGATTGGAAACACCACCATCATGAGTGAGGTGGCCATGCAACATTAGGTTAAGGGTTGCAGTTAGGTACTGTATGTACTGTTAAGTCTCCAGGTAATGCATGTAAGTGAATGCAAGTGTGTGAGTGTATGAGTTAGCCGACAAATCTGTATATTTCTCCCATACTGTATACATGTACAATGAGATACTGTATGAGAAATGCATGTAAAGGGCTGCTTTTAATAGAGCTGGAGGACTTAAGAGACAGATTGAAAGAAGAACGGTCAGGGGAAATCCAGTTTTTAAGTTGCTTAGGTGATAACTGCAGCTTTTGTTGTCATCCTCCCGCTCTGTCCATGCCCATGTTTCAGGTTAAACTCTCTTTCTCTATCAATAAGGACTACAGTCTTAAAAAAAAAAAAATGCTCAAAAGTTAAACAGGAGAGTGAAAAAAACACAAATATACATACTTAAGACACATATGTAATAAAAGAATAAAGTCACCATTACATTCTTTTCATCTTGTTAGTTCATTTTCTGTCATACTATAGCCGAAATATCTTCTTTTTGTGAAGTGAAAGTGATGAAAAAAAAACGAATTGTGCAATTTATTGTAATTAATTGTTAAATTGAAATAATAATTTATAAAAAGTTGTTTTTTCTAGCATTCTATTTTTTTTAGTACGTTTACAGAAAAATACCAACCAATAAATAAATGTCAGATTTCTTAATTGGGATGTTAAAATACACTTAACAAAATACTGATTGTAATCTTTGACTCTTATTCCCATCAAAGACCAACAAGTTACAACAACCTGAACATTTCTCTGACACTGGCACTGATTGTAACATCACGTTATGACAAGAGAGAGACATAAACTATCTAAATAAAGAGTGGTCTGACAGAAATGTCTGTTAAATATACAATAAATTATTACATAAAATACTGTGTCAATGAAAATTATTTTTCTTTCATTGTTTGTTGAGGTGAGTTTTAAAGGTCAGAAATCTCAGCACATCAACTCATCAGCCCTTTTTTATCTTTATTACTTGATGATACATTTTGGAAACATCTGAGATGTGTGACTCATAAAGAAACTAGAAGAATCTACAATAAACAGCAGATTGTGTGAAGATAACTTTCTGTTTGAGCCGATTCATCCTGAGGAATGAGTAGCCTGGAGTAAATCAAAATGATTGCGTGTAAGTGTATATGTGTGTGTGTTGGAGCTCTGCTAACCTACAGGAGTTATGCTACAGATTCTACATCCCAAAGGTGCAATTTTCAGGCTGACTGGACTAGCACGAGATGGGACATGCTGAGACAGGTGGGTGGACGAGGTGTATCAGAGGCTTTGATGCTTCTCTCTGACACACGCAAGGCAAACCACAACACAGACCCAACTCGCTGTTGGCAATACTGTAGACTGTGAAAAGCGATGTCATTTCTTATCAAAACATATTAAGTGTCAGGCTTTTAAGACCCAACCCGGTTGTATTAACATCAGAGATACAGTTTTGATCAATATAAATGATGAAACTACAAAAACACTGATAACATATACAGTTGACTTTGTGGCCAACAAGCCTTCATCTGAATTTGCTTCCGTGTGTGATTTTGAAACTCTGACATCATGGGTTTGCACACAACATTTGCCTTGGAAAATCCCTGGAGGGACATATAGAAAGTTGAAACGCTTCAATCAAGTGATGGCATCAGGTGTCAGATGATAACTCTTACAAAGTTGCAAAGCATAGCTCTGTTTCAAGGTGGTTGCTTTTATACTTTTTTGTTTTGAATTAAATAAACAAGCTGTAACATGTTGATGTGGGAAGTTTTTTTAAGCTGTGGACAAAGTCAGGCTATCTGTTCCCCCATGTTTCCAGTCTTTATGCTAAGCTAAGCTAACTGGCTGATGGCTACAGCTGTATTTTTACCATACAGATGAAATATAGTGTGATATCAATCTTCTCATCTAAATTTTGAAATAATCCTTTCATTGTAATTAATTAATTAATTAATTAACTAACATGACGTTTACCAATCAAAAAACTATTTCCTCTGTTTTACTTACTTTACAGGAAACTTTTTATGAAGGTAATCAGGCATTTTTGTTAATATCACCAAAATGTTAATGTTAATTATAAATCCTGTCCATTTAATACAGTTCTAATTGTTTTACAGCTGAAGCCCAAGAAGAATGAAGCCAGTTGATTTGAAAAACAGAAGAATCTGACTAATTAAAAATGTAATGAACCAATTGCAACACGTCAGTAAACCCTTCATTAGAGAGATTCAATTCTTATATATTTTTCAAATTAGATTAGATCCTCCTGGGCATGAGATGATCTGCCATTTTTCACAAATGATTCTTCTCAGCTGCTCTTTGCTGGAGGGGGTTTGTTGCTCCACCTTTAAAATACTCCATATCTGATTAAAGTCAGAGGACACACTTGTGTCACCTTTCTTGTGGGATTTCCTGAGTGTGTTTGGGATCATTGTCGTGTTGGAAACGTCCTCTCCTGCCAAACTTCTTCAGACTGGGAGTCATCTTGTCTTTCAGTATTTGAGTACACAAACTCACATTCACACTGCACACTGCACTCATGTAGCCCCTTGTCAGCACACTCTGACCCCCATGTTTCACAGTCAGCACTATATGCAGTCAACATCCTTCAGGCTTATTCTCGTGTTATTTGGCAAAGTTTAATTTTGCAGATTTGTGCTGTTTTGTGGGTGATGATTTTCTTCTTGGAGGTCAACTTTATGTGATGTCCTTCCTGCTGACTGATCAGTCGCTGAAACACCACTTTCCACAGATAATCCTTTTGCCAGAAGCACTTACTCGTCTGTTTTTCAATACAAGGTTGAGTCATGTTTCGAGGACGGCCTCTGCACCTTCTGTTATTGGCTGTATCGCTCTTCCTATACCTCCTCTACTGCTGCAGCAGCTGTGTTTCAGCTTATGTCACAATCTGGTTTCTTTTTTCACGCAGTTCCTCACCATGTGGAGTTGTTTCGCGTCGGACACAACCCAGGCCAAAACTGAGGAAACTGTGGTGTACACAGGTTATTTTATAACCTCATTCATCCAATTAGCCTTCATTGGAAATCACAAGTGTACTCACATTTGTTGGATTTGGGGCATATATCTTTGATGAAGTCTATCTAACCATTTTTTAATTATACATATGGTCAAATACTTAAATTACAACTTAAAAGTATTACATTACATTATTGGAAAATGATACAGTTTTGAATATTGAACATTTAGTTATATTACACAGAAGTGTACCAGTTTTGTTGTGTACCAAAGACTTCAGATTCAACAGTCTGAGAAGGGAAAAATCAATTGCGTAATACATGCAATACTATTAAACTGGTGATAATGAGTCACATTGCTTTGTTCTAAGGGGACACAAGCCAGAAAGGTTGGGAGCCACTGGTTTTTTTTTCATACCCTGCCATCTGCCCATGGTTTACGCTGGATATTTCTGCTCAAGGATGAGAAAACAAACCCAATCAAGTCCCCCTTTCCTTGCGCTCCCTGATTTGATCATGATGTGCAACGCTGAAATACAGGGAGTGGAGAGAACAGATGGTGCGTAGCTGCTGGACTCTGACTGTACCGGGTGCTGACACTTTCCATTTGAAGCCCCCCCCCCCTCCTCCTTCATCAGGGAGGAGTGTTGATGACATGACATGCCCCGTGTCAATTGCAGAAGTTTAAGAGAGGCTTCCAGATGGAGGGTCTGGCATTGACGTGGAGGAGACATGACTCCATATGGATTCTGTGTGTCATTCCTGCCTGTCCTTGTATATGGGTTCACAGTGAGATCATCCACCTGTCACCTCCAATATACAGCCTTGGTTTGAGGGTCAAGATGAAGAAATTTTTTTTTTTCTCTTTGCATATATTGTAGCATGAAAGAATATGTCACAGTAGGCATTTTTTTCTGCCTGTTAGTGTTCATAGATACACTGCTTTTCAAACAAGTTCAAATTATTTTTAACAGTGTATCAGCCTGGAAAAATAACCTGCGCCTGTCTACCGTTATGACCCACATTTAGGCTATGTCCACACTACTACGTTTCAGTTTTAAAAGGTATCACATGTAGATTTACGCCTGGTGTCTACACTACTCTGGAGTTTTCAAGCGCCTAAAACAGAGACTTTTGTAAACGCTGCTAACCGCGTTTCAGTTTGAAAACCTTCGGAAACAATGACGTAGACACCCACGGTCGCTCCCTGATTGGGTCTCATCAGTCACATTTAGGGTCACACATAATGAAATACAAGTGTTACTGACCTTGTTGTCTTTGCTCGCAGCTGTTGTGCAGTTAAATTCTCCATTTTAACACTGCAACTCTTTGCTGCTCCTTGTTCGTGGTATTTTGTGCAACTCATTAATGCAGATCCAGATAATCTGGTTCCTGTTTACACCGGCTTGTGCAGTTTATGTGAATGGTCATGTGATATACGTTTTCAGGTGTGTTAGTATGGACGGAGATCTTTTCTTTTTTGGTGATTTTTGTTGGGTTTTTTTTTTTTTTGCTCTTGAACATTTTATTTATGGTAGTTTTACAAAGTTAAAACTCAAATAATATAGACAAATACAGGACTTAGAGAAAGAAATAAAGTTAAGTTAAAAAGTGTTTTGGTTTTAAACCAAACGTAGTAGTGCAGACATAGCATTAGTTACATAGATCTTTTCAGCTAGTGATACAGATTGTTGTTCCCATGCTGATACGCTTCTGTATCTAACAAACAGCTCAGTTTCTGTTCTTGGTGCCAAATATGTTTAACATGGTATTGTACGGGCTACTGCTCCAACTGTTAGAGATAGATTGTCCAAGCTGGTTTGATCATTCTCTTAGAAATAAATACAACATCTCACCCACACAAACACACAGAGACAAAGCACAGATCTGCTTGCAGACATAGACACACAAACACACATTCACATGCTACATATTTCTCTGTTAAACAGCACTGGAAATAGCAACCTTCTCTTGCAAAAACAGACCCATGTATCAGTGGAAACACACATTTAATGACAGATGCATATGGACCTCCCTGCCAACAGAAAACACTGATACAACGTAAGTAAATGAAAACCGTCTGCTATTTTGTTCATATTTTGGGATATTTTGGGACCTGTATAAAAATGACATAATGGCACAATTTACTCATATGATGCACAGAATAGAGGTGGTGGCAATGTGAAGTGTGCGTGGAGTCATGTTTCATATGCATCCTTCCCCTCGGGGGAGTTGGAAAACTTCTTGTAGCAGTGACTATATGGCTTATGTTATTACATAATTGGATCAAGTAGATTTTGTTTCCATGGCTATGAGAGAAAGCATGCTCCAAACTATAATAACCAGTCCCCATTAACACACCACTGCAAATACTGTATAGTATAGGAGAATGTATGAATGACTTCACAATTTGTAAGGATACTCTTACATCTAATGCCTCAGTGGAAGACTCTCGGGAGTGCTAGTGAATTACATTCCACACTGAACATCCTGGGGGTCTTTTCTCAAGGCCTCATGAGAGATGAGGCAGGTTCTCAGATGCTGATAAGGGCTGGTGACAGACGGCCACCTGGGAGACTGATAGCCAGACCCTTCTTTTATCTCACCTGGCTGAGAAGAACGAGACCTCTGATCAGGCCTGCAGAGGCTCAAGCAAACCTTTGTTGTCAGTGTGACACGGCTGCACCGATGGACAACAAAGAGGCTCTCTCTGCTGGGCAGCAAGCTTTTCTTCTCATCAGTAACATGTGATGTGAGGACAGGTACACCTGTGTTTCTGTAGAGTCTGTTCGTGATGTGGGTAGAGCTGCAGTGTTTATCTGCTGTTTCTATGTCTGAGGGAGATCAAATGATCAGCCCTGCTATGGCCCACTGAGTTTGCACATCACAATATGGTAATAATAATAAACTTACAGCATCCGGTTCTCAAGCAGAGTGTGCAATGAGTCTTATAGGAAGGTGCAAAGAAGTTGGTGGTTGGGGTGAGGTGGAAACATGATATAAAATAAACCGTTTAAAAAGTTTAGTTTAACTTCTAGATAGTCATTAAAGCTGCATTATTAATGTTTTTATAACAAAAATGGATTCATGTGTGACGTGAAAGGGTTCTCCCGTAGTGATTAACCCACAGAGAACCATTATGCGATTGAAACTCCCCTCACATCTATGGAGTGTTTTATATGGCAGCCACTGCAAATATTCACAACTCACAAGTGTTTTCAGGGGACAGTGACGAAGTGATGAACCTGACTGGGACACACTTGTTGTTCACTGCTTTGTGACTTTTGAAGAGAAAAGCATTGAATTGAATGATTGAATGAATTTGCAGCACGTGTTGTCAAATTGATGAAGATATTTTCTTTATTTGCTTGTGTTTTATCTGTTTGCATTTGTTTTCTTAAGTGTTCTTTTCTTGAACCCTAGACAGACAAAATTAGCTACTAGCTCATGAATAGCAAGAAGCAATTATAGCTACAGAGCAAGATATTTCCCTGAGGAGATGGTAGAGACCAGACCGGAGCTGAAAGGTTTAACATATGTCATTTCCCGTAAGGAAATCGCTGATGAAACATACCCAACTACCCATCTCGACAGACAGAGGCGAGCTGCCTTTGTAAAGATTATAACTTGTAAGTGCTGTGGTAGATGTTCAGTTGTCTACAGAAGCTAACAGCACAACAGCTATGTCAGAACTTTGTTAGCTTGTCCCTGTAATGGGCACACAGTGCCGGAAATTAGCTAGCATTTTAGCACTTCCTGTTTCCTTGTCCCAAAGTCTGTCCGTTTGACTAAGTGGCTGAAATAAAGTCTGTGGTTAACATAAGCTCAAGACATTTTTATGTTTTATTCTACGACATAAAATCCGTCAGTAAATACCCCAGTCCTCATTTTTTTAAAAGGTTTTACGTCTCTTAAAAAGGCAAGCAAGTGGCTAAGTGAGACTACAGAGGTTGTTGGGAACGTTAAACGTCGCTCACTGACCAGTCCACCTTTACAGCCTTGTTCTGTTTATACTTGCACTTTTGGTGTAGTTCACTTATAGCCTAACATTAGCTTTTTACTTCTGGTGATATTTAGGCTTCAAAAGTATAAAAGCATAAAAGTAGTTCATTTGTGAAGATTATTGTGCTGAACAAAACATGTCAGTATCATAAACTTTTGTTTGTCACAGAACTTATTTTCTGCAGTAATCCAACAGTCAATGTAAAAATCCTATTGGCTTTTTCTCAAAGGAAAAAAGTTGATGCTAAAATCCTGGTTAGCTCACAAAAATACATCCTTCATGTTGCACGCTATAAACAACAACAAAAGAAATTCTATGCAGTTCTGCTGCCCCCAAGTAGTCTGAAATTTTATTTATTACTGCTTAGAATTAAAGCAAGTATAGTGTATTTTAAAGTCATGAAAGTAAATAAATAGTAACAACAGTACATACTGAATTAGCTAATGTTAGCATAGCTTGCTAACCGTGACCTTTCATCATCCTTGACAGCTGATGGCATCAGTGCTTTCGCTCTATTTGTGAGTTAATGACATTTATACGAAGCATTTTCTTGCAATCTGACTTAGTTTAGTCTTATCATGAAAGAAAGAAATCACCCTGTGGAGTAAATGCTGACAGAGAGCCAGAATCAGCATTAGCAATGATTTCTGAGAATTTGTGACTCTGTACTGAATGGTTTAACCTGAGGGCACATAAAGTACGTGTTAAAAATGATTTTAGGACTTAGATCATTTTCCATGACTAAGCAATGGTGAGTAAGATGGTGATGATGTGTTAGGGCTTGGGTTTGTAATGGCTGGTATGGTGTAATAGTAAGCTGACTATGACCCAGACTATGGTTACATTCCTGGAATGATGTTAGTGACTCAAACTGGCTCGCACAGGGAACATTGTGTTTGGAGCACAGATAATTGTTGGGTCTTATTGCCTAATCCCGCCACAGGATTATCGTTCTCATGACATGTGTGTGTTATACAGTAAATATGTATGTTGTATCAGGTTGAATTACCACTGCTCTGTACTGCGTAGTTCCACTTCTTCAACGTACTAACAGTGACAATAATGGTTAATACTGACCTGTTGATACCTTATTTGTGGATGTCATTTTATTGTATTTTAGGCTATGAGTGATCGCTTTTTATTTCTTTTGATTAAAATGACCCAAGATGAAGGTTTTTAACTTAATTATATGTAGCATCTCTTATCTTTAAATTCCTCAGATTAGGTTGTTTAGGTCCAACTGTATAGTGAAGCCTTCTTTCAGGTCAATTACAGCCCTTTACTAATAGCACAGTGTTGATACACCCATGTAAATGGATGCACACACATTCCCATGGTGCATTTGACTTCAACAGAACTGAAAATTATGTGAAAAGTTAAAGGTTTTTTTTTACCCACCCCCCTAAATCCAAAACCAGGAAGCTGCAAATGGTTTGATAAAAAGAGACAGACAAAATGGCACCATAGTGTTGTTTACTTACCTGTCCTGACGCTTACTTTCCAACAAAACATCAAAGCAGCAAAACTGAGCCAACTGTGCAAACACAATGGCAGCCACCAGCGAATACATCAGTGTTAAAAATAGAAATGTGGCAATATCACGTACTGCTCAGGTAGACCATCAATTTTTTTCTTTATAGGAAATATGTCAGCTGGTACATGGGGGTGGGTGGGATATGCAGACTGGGAACACAATGAGTTTTATTTTATCACCATTACAGGGGAGTTTTTCTTTCTTAAACTCCAGGTTCCAGTTGAGGTGCATTGCTTTATTCCCCAGGGTGGGACAGAGATTACTTTAATACACCTAAATGCTTGTAAAAACACACTATCCATGGTGATGACATTGTTGTATGAAACTAGAGTCACGTCATACTTAAGTGAACTCCTTTCAGCTCTATTGGCTAACAAGATAATTGAGGTTTGTAATAAAAAATAATGCACATTTAACACATGTAATATTCACGCCACTACTTGATAAATGGTCTGTATTTTATTAATGACCTTTGACCTTATGTGTTGCATGTTCTTGTGGTCTTACATGTTATATTTGACCTGCTGTGGAGGGAGAAAAGTAGCAGATGTTGACATCAATTAGCAACGAGTAAACACATGAAAACAAAGGTCTGTCACTAAGTTCTATGGAAAGTGTTAAATTCAGCACACACATGTCAACAGTGAGAAGGACTGGCAGGGCTTACACAACACAATGGGAGGCTGTCAGTGCCACCATCAGCAGTCCGGTAATTACCTAACACTTATTTCAGTTGTACTGTAAGAAGAGCCCGGGCTCGAGTATCACTAAAAAGGCCTTGATCAAAGAGATCACACTTAAGTGGTGACTCTCAATGAAGCAGCACAAATCTTAGCATTTGGAAATGAAATGAGGCTGGATTATGGTTAACCATGATGTAAACCCAGCAGAGACATAACACAAGTCAACAAATACTTCTCCCAGGTAAAGTGGTAACAGCAGGTACTGTCTCCTGAGGACATCAGTCTGGAAAAAAATACTTTGATTATGATTTTTATGATTTACAAAATACATTATCATGTCAGCCCAGTATCCTTTATGCGCATATTGCATGATTCAGCACCTTGTAATGGTGGATGAAAAGAATTTTTTTCCCTGTTCAAGGTTTTTTTTTTTTTGTGGGAGTGTTTCCTAATGCAAATAGTGTCTAAAATTTGAGGGTGTGATAAGCCAAACAGTTTGTGATGCAATTTTGTGGTTTTGGGCTATATAACGAAAATTCACATGACTTACATTTACTCAAGTACTGCTCTTAAGTTCAATTTTGAGGTACTTAAGTATTTCCATCTTGTGATATTTTATATTCCTATTTCACTATATTGCAGAGGAAATATTGTCCCTTTGTCCCTTTATTTAACAGCTGTGGTTACAAATCAAAAGCTCGGTATGATTTGTGTGGTGTTTTCATTTGATGCTTGATGAGATATCTAGTCACGCAGACATTGGGTGATGGTTTTCATGGTATTAAACTACTAAACAGAATTTGCTCCACTTTGACCAACAACACCATAATGTGCTTTTATTTTTAATACTTAGGTAATTTTTTCTAAAAATACTTACCTACTTCTTGAATAATATTTTAGGTATTTGTAGGTATTTTCCTTGTAACAGTATTTTTTACATTGTAGTTAATGCAATCTTACCCTTATTCTATCTACACAAATCATGTTTGAATGAAATCATCCAATTCCTTTACTGGTGATGTAGTAGGTCGTGTAGTAAGTGGTAAAGGACTTCATTAATACAGCACTTTTATCTAAAGCCCCTCACCATTTACTACCCACCTACCCACAACCACACACACACACACACACACACACACACACACACACACAGATGGCAGCCACCAACCCTGTGGTTAATGGACGACCTACCCCATGTGGTCTGTGCCATAAGTTTCAAACCAATGTAAAATAATAATTGCATATCTCATATAAATCTCCTTTAAAATACCTAATTTCCATTTCTGTTCTGTTCTCGCTCTCTATTCTGATACTGAAAACTACACCGTCACATTTGGACTTATGAAGGCTAATGACAGGACTCACTTTAATACCTCAAGTGTAAATGTAGGCTCTAAGAAAGATACTGCTGGTTCTTCTTTGTGTGGTAGTTAGACGGACAGGCAGTGTATATAGTGTCCCTTGTTTAAAAGACAACACTGGTTTATCCAGGCTAATGCACAATCCTCGACAGTGTTCCAGTGCGTAGACGGCTTCCACAGATAACACGTAAAATGCTTGCATTTGACTTGAATACTGAGCACACCATCAAGCAGCTGGAGGTGTGTCCAGACTGACGAGAGTATCCAAAAGGAATCAGTCAGCAAAAAGTGTTACATAAGATCTGACTATTATTAAAATGACCCGTTTCCTTGTTCGACCTGTAAGTGACTGAATAATCTGTGCAAAAGTGTCTTGAGAGTCTTTTTTAAATTAATGATGTGACAATCCCATCAACACTTTCATTCAGATTCTACTTTCACTTTGATATGTGATTCTGCCTTGAGTCAGTGAAACGTGCTCCCTGTGAGGATTCATTTCATTTTTCTGTTGTGCTGTCACCCTCCCCACTCCGCCTGAAACACCCTTCCAGCTCTGTTGAGGTTTTTCAGAATCTTGATATCCATGCCAGCTCACCATTTATCTGATGTAACAGACTCTAATAGCTACTTCTGAGAGATTCTTCATTAGATACTGCGTCGCGCTGCAAATCCTCCCCTCCCTCGCTCAAACTTTTCGTGAGAAGACGGTGCAGCAGAGAGTTGTCAGGGCAGAGCCACCACACGTGATGGTTGTGCTGTTACAATAACTCGTCGACAGCTCATCTTACCACTGAACACCCTCATCTGCTCCCATTTAGTGAGCAGTCGAGGCCAACAAAACAGGAAGGTAATGATATCAACATTTTTGCGGTGTATTGAATGCATTTATGGATGTAGAGCAATTCCCCCAGTGGGTGCGTTTACATCCATACATGTGTGCTTTCCAGAGCCACAAGGTTACAGAGCATCGCAAGCTTCTGCTGCTACAACCTCGTCCATCCAGTTTGGTTTGTTGTATTCAGCCCGACACACACTCTCCATTACCTGGTGACAAACAGGAATGTAAACTACAAAGAATGTCAATGCAAAAAAATAGAAAAAAAAAAAAAAAAAGACACTCAGACACATGGGGCAGAAGACAGACACTTTTATGAATGGAAAAAGCCTTACTCACATACCATTCATAAATCCACCTGAGCGTACATGCATCATGAGAGCCTGAAGAGAATAAATCTGGGCTGCAGAGAGGGAGAAATTAAACAAGCTGCAGAGTTGTGAATTAAAATGACTTAATGTTGCTTTTTTGGCCACTCGCATCTCTCAAGCTAAGACAAGTAGCCCGCACAGCTCACACATATAAAGCTTAAGTTGCAGTGGCTATTTTTTCCTCCTGGAAAAGTTGCACTGTAAATGCACTTGCCAGCTGAATGTGTGTCCTGTCCATGGGAGCCAATCCAAACACAGAGAGGAAGCATATGTTCCTCTAGCTTGTAAAAGTTATCTGAGGCTGTCAGTGCACATCAAAGCCCTGCTGAGACAGAAGTAATCCAGAGTGACAGGCCAGCCTCTCACCTCTCTGCCAGAGTACCAAAGCCATGACAGCACTTCTTTTTTTTTTTTTTTCCAATCTTAAGTTAGAGAAACAAAACAATCCCAGACGATCCGGGCAGTGCTTTGTACACCTTGTTAGTGCCTTGGCAACCATGGCGCCTGGCGTTACACTGGGAGTGGATACATAGCGTGGCAGCATGGGAAAGTTGCAGATGACTCCAAAAATTACACTGTAAATGGATGGTTGTTCTGAGGTTTGAATAGGCATTCTCAGTGGATGAACCATGATGCATCAGGGCCATGAGATCTTATTGTATCATCAGTGAGCAGTTGGAGGTCCTTCTGTCAATCCAGACAAGAGGGAGGGACTCACTCCGACCAAATGAAGACCTACCAACGCTGAGATCTAATTAGAGTTCAGTCTGAATTATTAGAGCATGTCGACCGTTGGACACACCCAAACAGAGTCTGAGGTCAGACACACATTTGACCACAATTAGACCTGCCAACATTTCTATTGTAGGTTCATCTACACCATAATGACAATATATATAATATAATACACAAGCGTTTTGTTTTTTAATTAGCCAAAGATGTAAACATGGCTTTTTTAGGAGAAGTGGTGTCTTAATCCCTGGAAATACAGAATTCAGTTTAAAATCAAATTCAAATAGTCTCCAGACAGACACAGACTATCAAAATTAAAATGGGACCATTTTGTTTCTAAAAAAGTAAAAGTTACATTAAAAAAAAAATACAGGAGGAAGACTGTATTTGTACAGTAAATTTAAAATACCATTTAGATAAAGCAGCTTTAATAGATTCACCAGCTAGTTGTTAACTTTCTCTCTCTGCTGTTTAGTGCCAGGAAAACAGGACAGTGGGTTTGTCAAAGTTTTTTCAATAAAAACCATGGTGGCCCTGAGAGATCTGCACACTGCAACTCAAGAAAACACATGCAAATACTCACAACACAACCAAATACAGCGAAGTGCTGCAAGTAGCACAGATGACAACAGAAGTGTTTCCAGCGGACACAAAAAAGATGATGAACCCGACTGGGATGCATTTGCTGTTAAATGCTTTGTGACTATCGAAGTTAAAAGCATTGAATAACAACCGCCACGCAAATACAAGCAAATACAGAGAAGTGCTGCAAGTAGCACAGGTGACAACGGAAGTGTTTCCAGGGGACACCTCCATTGTCGTCTGTGCTACTTGCAGCACATTTCTGTCTATAGTTGTGCTGTGTGTATTTGCAGCGCACGTGTTGTCAAATCGATCAAGATGTTTTCTTAATTTGCTTGTGTTTTGTCTATTTGCATGTGTTTTCTTAAGATGACGTGCACTGAGCTCTCCTGACCACCGTAAAACCCAATGAGAGCCGTGAGAGTGAACCAGAAAGGTTAAGTTGTGGACAGTAAAATCAAAACAATGTGCTGAAAGATGCTGTGATGAGTTTGTATGGTTGAGGAAGTCAGGTGATAATTCCACTCCTTTCAACTGCACATGATCAATTGTTCAATTATTAGTGTCAAAACATTTCGGTGCAGTTCAGTGTTAATTTGTGGGATGGCTCTAAATGAAAGAAGTCTCAAAGTGTTGAAAGGCGACCATTGTTGCACCACACCACTGCCGTTGACAAAATGGTTCACTGCTCACTCTCCCATGCCCCCAAAATCCTCTGCTGCTTTTCAGATTGGTTGCCCAAGTGCGCCCGGATCTCCGCTGTCACCTTTATCTGCAACATGTTGCAGAGCTGTGACATTCTGACAATGTTGTGGCAACATGATGAGAACGTCATGCTTGAGAGATCTGTCGCCACGGTTTCACAGTTAGTTTGGGGTCTTTTTTGTGGGTGTGTGTGTGTGCGTGTGCGTGTGTGTGTGTGTGTGTGTAGTCTGTGAGACCGGTTCCTCCCAACACAACAGGGGACCGCCACGCTTTATGGGTTATTTACTTGGCGACGGTTCTTTTGTCGTGTCTGGGCCAAATCACCACTATTCTTCTATCACAGCCATCTGGGGCCTGGAGTCTGAGTTTGAGCTGTGATTAAAAGCAAATTGGATTTTGAAGGACTGAAGATTAAACTAGTTAAGTCTCTTGATAATGAGTTACCAGGTTTTACCACAAAAAAACGAATTGTATGAATCATTGTTGATAATTAATACATGATCATTTATATCTGCTTTGTTTCCACTTGATAATCGCTGCCATTAAATACCAACCTGTGTCTAAATATAACCAGGACTGGACAAGCACATGTCTAACAAGTTTAGAAGCTGCACTAGAAGCTGCACCTTGTTCCTATTATTTGAATGCAAGTGATTATATTTCACTATTCATTAGAGAAAGTGTGCCATCCAAAATAAACATACGTGTATTCGTATGACGTGGGTCGCTCTCCTAATGTGATTAAAAAAAGGGCAACTTTACTGAAGCAGCTGCTTCACACGGGTCTGTTGAACTGAACCCTGATCACACGGCACACACCCTCTCTAACACGATCACTAATGATAGTGATAACTCTTATCCTGAGATCTGAGCAGCTGAAGCAGCAGAAAGAAGCACCTTGTTGCCAAATTTAGCACGACCTTAACAGTTTTTAAACGAATGATACTTTAATCTGAACGGTATTTAATGATGAATATATGAAGTTTTTGATCCAGAATACATATAATGATTTCATTCAATTTAAACACATAACTGTCTGTTTAATGTCTAATAATGAGCTGTTTTCCCTCCAACAGTCGAATCATTTTTGATCAAAAGTAAGCAAATAAAAACAGAAAACTCAGTGACCTCTGTGTGTGTGTGCGTGTGTGTGTGTGCGTGTGTGTGTGTGTGTGTGTGTGTGTGCGTGTGTGCGTGCGTGCGTGCGTGTGTGCACTGCATTTGGTTTTCAGCTCAGATGATAAGGTATGTTTTGCTGTGTTGCTCTCTCTGTATTCCTCCACCCTTCCTTCTCTCAATAGAATCAGATCCGCTGGGACTCTATTTTATTTCTGTCAGGGGTTTTTAGTCATTGGTGGGGGAAGAGGGATGTGGGTGGAGAGGAAGTAGTTTGTTTCCACCGTAGGTTATTGACACATATTACGCAGTGGTATTTATTTGTCTTGGTAGGTCTTCTTTTTTGAGGGTAAAGCACCACCCATATCTCTCTTTCTGTCCTCTCTCTAACATATAATACATCTTATAAAAGATTATAAAAACCTACAGGTATTGGTTTAAATAAAAGGTGCAGGTTGAGATGCACGACACCAAAATTCAATTGAGGAATTAACTTTAAACTGAAGATGGACTTTAATAAGAGATTTAATGTATTTTCCAGCAGCTGCAGAACTGTTAATAATTCAAATAAATACTTAATATAGCACTTATCAAAGCAGCAATTACAATGTGCTTTGCAAATGGCAGGCACAAGGTAATAGAATCAAGTGAAAACCACATATACTGGATAGATTTTTTGATGAAATAGTAAAAACAAATAATAAAATCAAATACCAAACACATGTACACATACAGTGGGATCCAAAAGGTAAAAAGACTTTTGGACCCCAGTATACATTTTCACAATATATAAATCATATATATGCACAGAGACAAACACATACACACATTAAAAAAGAAATCGCATAGTAAGGACTAAGAATTTTCTCAACTGTTAAAATGCTCATCCTCAGACTCACCCAACACTGTGGACACTATCAGTGGGAGCTATCAGCACAGTAAAAACATACCTGCACAGCAGAGTGAGTCATTTACCTTCTGCCCCTTCTCAATGGTGTGTTCATAAAAACATAAACATGCGAGACAAAAAAAACGTGCTAACACTTTTCAAATTAACAGTAACGGCTGTGAAAAGTGATGATGAAAAGCTCCCATATTTATGTTCCAGACTCAGGCAGCAAAGTTTGAGACTGAATGGCTCTTTTTCGTTGGTTAAATGTACTGAAACCTGCAGCTCTGCATGGATGACTGTTTTAAAAAAAGACAAGTTAAAACACATTGGAGAACACGGGGGAAAAGGCCTTTTATATACCTCACTTGTGTCTAATTGTGTGTAGTTCATTATACTTTTGCACTGGAGCACAATTTGTAAATCAACCTGTTGTTCTGAGCCATTACTAAATCAATAGAGCTGATAAATGAAGGGAAATTAAATTGAAAATGACAACAAAACAAAAAAAACCTCGTCAGCATGACTTAATCTGCCTCTATATGACACTATCTGATACTGTAATGGCGTATCAGCAGCAACCACAGGCCCAAAGGAAATACCAATGCCCCACCGAAACAATAAGCTCAGAATGTACAGTTCAGAGGCTGAATAGACTCTCATATGGGACTATAGGGGAAGGGTGGGGGGGGGGCATCTCCCGTGGCTTCCTCCTGCAAAACCGGCAACCACATGATGCCCTCCATGAACTGCACACATCTGAATTCTGCATTAGTTGATAATAAAACGAAAAGATCTTAACATGGCATCATTTCTATACAACATGACAATCTATCACCAGGCTGTTAAAGCTTGCTTGAGTAGTACAATTATTTTTTCTAGATGCTACATTATCTGTGTTTGGAAATGCAGTTTAAATTGAAAAGTCTGCAGCGCTTTACTCTGCAGCGATGATGCGGCTCGATGTCCACTGGGATGGATCAGACAAATCATGAAAGTTTTAAGAGTCCTTGATTTCATTTCAAGTTAATGAAAACTGACGGCTGCCTGTAACAATAGTATGATGTATTTGAACATTCTAAGCAATGTAAATATACTGTACATAATTTGTAATTAATTATAACTTTATTTATATAGCACTTAAATAGTGCTTCGCAGAAAAATAAAAGCAGATGAAAGAGAAAGGTCAAGAGCCTGAGCGTAGCAGAAGAGAAGACTATGAAATGAAATGAAATGAAATAAGTAGGGAGCAAAAACTTGCAAAAACACTGGTATGATTCTTTAAAAAGCTTCTGTCATTTAATCCACGCTTCTCTGATCAGCCTCCTCACCCAGAGTATTATTATATACAAGGTCAAACACCTGGTCATGCAGTATCCCTCCAATGATGACTGTTATCAGCTTTATGATTCCAGCCAGAAGCACCTGCATTAATAAAAATCAAAAAGCCCAAAACTTGACAAATGTAGTCAGGAAAATCCTTAGTCTTACTTCCATCAGACATTTGTCCTGAGTGCTCCAGTAAAAAGAACAGCAGAGGTCCGGAGAAATGCACCAAAGGGATAACAGTGCGGTCAGTTATTAGCAGCTGATGTTTACTATGGATTCTAATGATGTTCTGCTTCTTCATCATGACTCTGTGGAGGTGTGTTCCCCCAAAACACCCAGGATGAAGTGGATTCACCGTATCTCTTTTTCCACTGTTGTTACCCAGGAGGTCTGGGAGAGGAACCATGACAAAGAAACCCCAGGTGAGTGTCACCAAACAAAGAACCACTGAAGACCTAAGAACAGCTGCGAAGCTTCTCTGGAGATAGGAAAACTATTATCTGGAGAAAGTATCCCAGAACATGGTACGGCAGAGTCTGATTACACTCCTCGTGACGCTCTTCCTCTTAAATCCAACACAGCATCCCTGTTTCTGTGACACCGAGATTCAGCATCAAACATTAAAGAATAAAAACATCGGTCCATACAGTCGTCTCCACGTAAACAAACGCGCTGCCTGCAGCATCCACTTTCTTAGGGGGACTCGCATCAGATCATCCCACAGTTGTGGCTGGGCATTTTATACACCCTTTGTTTTCACATGACTGGCAAAATAAGTCACAGTTTAATGCTTCAGAGGACTGATGCCGGGGTTTGTTTGGGCTTTTCCAGCCATGAAGACACAAACATAAGACAACAATTTGTAATGTGATACAAAGACCGTCTGAGCTTTTGAATAACTGGGTCAGTTCCGTCCCCGTTTTGGTCGTGTGATGAGATTCTGATAAAACTACTAACTAGTCCAACAGTTTCGGTGTTGTTCATATTAGCTCTTAAAACGTGAACTGAGTTTACATATAAATGTCAGTTTACTTTCATGAGGAGTATTACTGACATATTTATGACAGAAAGTCTGTAAGTCTGAAGTAAGAAAGAACTGTGCACTTACGAGGCAGGGGAGACATGGAGTGTTGCAGGGAGGATGTGTTTTTGTAGGTTAGCATCACCCTGGTTCCCTCGATAGAAAGCTAATGAGATTTTTTAGATCAGCTTTTGGATTATTATAGAAAATAAACTCTGTCACAAATAATTACAATTGCCAGAAGTAAAAAGCTAATGTTAGGCTATCAACAAACTACTTATCTACCGCCACCACAAAACTTCCAACTTGTAGTTTGATTTAGCTCTGACCTTTTCTACAAAAGCCTTCCTTCTTACAAAGTTAATGAGCGCTTTCAAAAGTGCGAGTATAAAGGCACGAGGCTGTAAAGGTGGACTGGTGAGTAGATCGGTTTTCATGTTCGCCTTGATGATGTTTAACGTCCCCGACAACCTCTGTCGTCTCGTTTAGACTTGTTAGCAACTGGCCTTTATAAGAGATGTGAAAGCTTAAAGAAATCAGGACTGGGGTATTTACTGATGTATTTCATGTCATAGAATAAAACATGAAAATATCTCGAGCTTGTGTGAACCACAGACCTTATTTCAGCCATCTTACCAAATACCCATTAAAAAACCCCATAGACTCAGAGATGAGGGAACCTGAAGTGATAAAATGCGAACTCATTTCTGGGTTTTGGGACTCATTCCTGTGGCACTCTAATGTGTGCTAATTACCGATCATCACGGACCTCTACTTTCTGCTTCTTTGAATGTTCCTGTTTGGCAGATAGGAGCTCTGCCTGGGACAAGACGCTGCACCTCGCGTGACTTCCACCTCTGCAGGCCGCAGCCTATCCTGCATGACTGTCCGTCATCATTACTTTCTTGTAAAAACACCAAAGACAGGGCCAGGGAGGGGGTCACCGAGGAGAGGCTTAGCCTCCCTTTGAGCACTGCTTCACCTCTGACCTCTCACAGGAGGAAAGAGATAAACACAAGGGGGGAGACAACTAAGCTTCAGTGACTTTTAATGACAGCCCTGGTTTGGGTTAGAATAGCAACACTGTCATCCTGCAGAGACTAGATAAGATTAGGCCTCATCAGGCAGGGGAAGAGGAGGTAGCCTCTGGTGCTGGGTTTCCCTCTGCATTCATCTGTATGTGTGAGAACAAATGTGTGTTTTGTGTGTGAGGTGGAATTTGCATTAACATATAGACACCAGCGCTAACACACATGTGAATAATGACTTCCAAGGTTGTTGGGTTCAAAGTTTCCTGCAGGAAACGACCATTAATAAGCACAACACTGCCTGGAGCAGCATTTGCAAAAATTCAGTTTCAGACCAAAACTCATGGAGTGAAAATGTGTCTGATCAAACTTGTCATCAACATTTATTTTCACATAATCCTCAATTCATTCCTTTCACACAATAATCCACAAAAACAAAACACCTCTGCCTTCATTAAAAGCTATTCACATTCTATTCATTGGTTATTTTCCATGGGCTTCTTGTCAGTCTCTTCAATTAGGCCAATAAAAACAAAGACTGATGACAACAGTTACGAGGACAGAAGCGGGCAAGGCTTTTTTAGCTGGCGTGGATTTGAAAAGCGCAGTCATGCGGCGGAACACGTAATAAGCGTCCCATTCTTCCCAAAGAAGTACCAACAGTTCAGCTGGACTCCGCGGACCCCTGAAAAGGTTTTCCTCCAGTAAGACAAAAAAATCCGACATGCACACCGATTCAGAATTCAGGGGGAAAATGCCCTTTTAGTGTGAGAATGGAGGGGAGACGCCTTCACGGGCTGCTGACTACGCTTTGGCAAGGGCCTCCGTAGCACTTGGCCGGACAAAAAAAAGACCATACAGATAGAGGTACCTCAATGAGCACTCAGTTAATCTGCAAGGTCATTAGGATACTAGAAACACTCATTAGCATCAGTCTCATGAACTTAGATGGAATGGGCTGTGTGTGTGTGTGTATGTGTGTGTGTGTGTTTTTTTTTTTTTTTCCAGTGACGGTAAAGAAAAGAAAAAAAAAAAAACACAGGATTTTGTGGACTCCTGGGAAATATTGGGGGATTGGGGGGGCAGTTTGACATTTGGAGTCACCGCAGTCATTCAATCGTAATGAGGCGCTCGCGGTTGGACCAAAGCAAAAGGGTTTGCCCCAGTGCTCAACTCTCCCTGACTCATCGCCAAGCCAGATGACAGTTTGGTTTGGTGGTAGTCAGACCAATCACGCGGCGGCAGGTTGATTCATCTCTAATGGAAAGTAATTAACAAGAGGGGGCCATACGGACAGTCCTGATGTGTGTGTCTGTGTGTGTCCCTCTCTGTTTCTGCATGTGAGTGCAGGCACTTTTCTAATTGTACATACATTTTCCTGACTGATAAATGTTGCAGATTGTTAAATTGGAAAAGACATAAAATTCCTGAAGCACAGACTGCAGCAGTGGAGGGTCATATCAGGTTAAAATACCAAGCAGTGGTATTTGTCAATTCATTATAAACATGTAGCGTTCTTGTCATATTCCTGTTGATTCAAGTCAAATTCAGTGTGTTTGTTTTTTGTTCTCAAGGTTGTCTGTCATACTAAACCAGTATGAATTGATTTTTTTTGGCCACTTGGCAGCAGCAGAACAAAGAGTTGCTTGTGCCATTAACTGTTTAGCTGGTTCCAGTCCCAGTTATCAAGCTATGCTAACATTTGCTAGTTCAGGTTGCAGTAGGCTACTTTAATGTTCTTTAGAGGCTAAGAGGCTATTTATAACATGGTTTCTCACTGGGAGCGGGTGGTGGCGATTATGGCTAAAACGCCTCGTAGAGCTGAGGGGAACAATTCTCTGTGGGTTAGTCACTACAAGTAAAACCTCTCACATTTTATATCAAATGACTGATTAATGCAGCTTTAAATAATTTAGCATTTTTCTTGACTAATGCACAATGGTTTGGCACTTCTGTTGCACCCGCCCCTGGTCGCTCCGCTTTGCTCTATACAACATCAGATAAACAAGGCCTTACCTGACTCAGTACGCCACCCAGGTCTTGGTCCAGGCCGTGGTTATCTCTCACCTAGACTACTGAAGGCTTCCCATCATGCACAGTGAAAGCCTTGCAGATGGTCCAGAATGCAGCAGCCTGAACTTAATCATACAGCCATATGTTCCTTCTGGACCACTGTATTCCTCCAAGGAATGTCCACCCCTGCACACAAGGCAATCTCAGTTCAGAGTCCAGACTGTTCCGGTCTGTGGTTCTCTCCGTGGTGGAACAAGCTATTGTATACACCCTGTATTCATGTTCTTTCACTGGACTTAAGTACATCAATGAATTAAAAAATCTATCATTCTTAATCTCAACATATTAACAGAATACAGGCTTGTGTTTGTTATTAAATTAAAGGTAACAAAAAAAATATGTAATTTTCAGGTTTGTCTTTTTGTCAATAAATTCCATCAGGTCTATCTGTCAAATTACAAATTTCTCTAAACATTTTCCTTTAACTCATTATAGAATCAGAATCTAACTATAACTTGAATGAACTGAGTCTAAGTGTGTGAGCAGCTCTTTTCAGTGCCTAACCGTGACGAGCACACAGAGGGTAGAACTGTGTTTAGTGAAGTTGTCAGAGGCTTTCCCCTCAGTTGTCACCCCTATGATGAAGCACATGTGCGTGACTGCTCTGCACCTTTAGAACAGCCTTGGGCAGTCCCCTCCATTGCTCTGTTTTCCCCAGAAGTTCACAGCATTGATTCAAAGAGGAAGATAAGCCCTGTAAGTGCTGTAGACAGCGTGCAGCTCTTCCGAGGTCCTGTGCATGCTTCCACTAATTCCGGACATAAATCAAAGCAATGGCCCGTTTCGTGTGTCATTCCTGTTTGCAGGTGACATAACTTCTTGATACAGCTTACTCTGATTTTTTTTCTATACAAAACTATGCTCTGAATGTGAGAAATGCTGTTAGAATCAGATGTGATCACTGCCCTGCCAGGTTGGAACTCTGCAATGTAACTGTACCTTTACTGTGTGAGCAAATCATCACCTGTACACACCTTCCTGAGCTCCTCCCTGACCTCCATGTTCACTCACACGCGATGAGCAATTGAGCTGTCAGTCAAGCAGGAAAGGAAACTGGTGTTGAAACTGCGCAGTGAGGAGCTTTGGGGGCCCAAGGCAGAGGCCACTGTGTGGGCCCATTTACCCTACAGGTTGTTCTATAGGTAAACTCACCTCACTGCACCTTTGAGGGGGATTACCTCAAAGGCTTGACATCCAAACACAAACAAATGTGGAGTTTAAGGGCTATATTTAACAGAGACTGAGCTTAGTGTGATTGAGTCTATGCATGAAACTGCACTGATATCTATAAATGGTAAGATAAAGATAAAGATAAATTTCAAATATGTGCATCCTCATGCAAATATATGTGGTTGTGGCCCCACTAAAAAACCCTGCAACAGTGGTCTAATGGTTTATCTCAAACTAAACAGTTGACAATGGTGGAAAAATGTTATTGTTAATGTTATTAAAAAAGTAGAAAAAAAGTGAATATCTGAATTTTATTGGACAGATCTCTGGGAAAAAATTACTTTTATTTTAATGAATTTATTTTATGTATTTCCTTTTAATGTTATCTCTGATTTTATTTTATTTTTTTCCAATAAATGAAAATATGAAGGTCTTGGGATATTGATTAATATCGGGGATAATAGAATGGAGGTTGTTTTTATTTTTTTATGGATTAAACTGTGAAGCTGAATTCATTATTGCCATTCAAACAGGATGTTCAGGATCACTAGTCACACACACACACACACACACACACACACACACACACACACACACACACACACACTGTGGCTGCTTAAAAAGAAAAAAACAAAACCAAAAACATGCATATTATATTTGCCAATTCCCATCACTTCATGTATTATCAGCTACAGATAATAATAATTTAGATAGTAACTTGTCTGCAAAATTACATTTATTAGACCAGATGAGAGGATTTGCTTTTTTTTTAAAAGGCAGAGGGACGTGCTGGGGTTTGGTCTAATAACTGGGTGCTGCCAGTAAAGGAGGCTGGGACCAGTTGTTCATTCACCAGCTTGTCTCCACCCTCATGGATCCATTCCCTGCTGGAATAAAGCAAGATCACACAGGATCACCTTGTCAGAGGTTCATCCAGGGGAGAACTATCAGAGGGCCATGATTCAGTAAGTGTCTGTGTTTTTCATTTACTTTGCCAAAATATATTTAGTCTCAGAATTTCAACAGGGAATACAATTTTCACTGAAAATATTGGAATTAAACATTTGTATTAATATAGTTCTATTTAGATTTTTTAGATTTAAATGCATCATAAATGATCTTCTGCTATCAAGAAAAACAATAAAGGCCAAATATGGTACTGTTTTAAATGCTTAGATACTTTATTGATAATGAAGCTATAAGGTCACAGGAGGGTCTAACATAGACTTAAAAAGCATGAGCCTTAAATTAAATATATATATTGTTCATATGGTACTCTGCAGACCAGCTGCACTGCATCATTTGAAGACTATGGGTACACATAAAGCCATACATTAAGTACAGTAAGGCCAGCATTTTATGTGCTGAATTAAGCAGGATACTACAATATAGTATTATATTTAAATATATTATTTTTTTACTCAATACCTCAGTGTTTCTGATTATCTTCCTCTGCTTAGGGTCTACCCATAAAACACAAGTTAGTAAACCTGACTTTTTTTTTTATTACTTTTTTTTTAGCCAAAAAAAAGAAGAAGAAGAAAAAAAGAGTGGTATCAAATTAAATGTGGCGGGAGTTTGTGTTAAAAGTAAAAGGAGCAGCTCAGAGGAGCAGTTAAGGGTCAGAGGGCATCAGCACCGGGTTTATCTGAGCCGCTGTCCGCGGTGCTGAAGCTGGATCCCCGAATCACATCACATCACAACCAGACCAGACCCGACCAGACCCGACCTGATCTGAGCAGGGGGGCCGAGCAGAGGACAGAGACTCAGATATCATCTGCAGAATGAATAAAACGCACATCCAAACACTCGGATAAGAAATAAAAAAGGAAGAGGCAGGTCTGAGGCTCCGATTCTGGCAGTGAGGCTCGTCTCATCCGGCAGAGCAGAGAGGGACAACATCGATTATTATCAAATAAAAAACAAATAAATTTATAACACGTGATTAACAGCTGATTATCAATCTTGATCAATCTGTGGTGGCGCGTTTCCACACTCTCTCATATATCCAGTGTTACAGCAGCATTAAAGGGAAATACAGAGGTCTATAATGAGTCCTGCAGGACAGATCCGATGTTTGTTAATTAGGGGGAATTAATGAGGCTGGCTACAGCACGGGGCTCGCCTCCTCCTGGTGGCTTCATGGGAAAGCGCAACCTCACTTCTGTTAAAACAACTTCAGACTGTGGCATCAGAGGAAATACAGCAAACAGTTGCACAAAAAGCAACTTTATAGCCTATGAATAGGTTACAGACCTCTGTTCTCACTTCAAAAAAATAAATAAATAAATAAATAAAAAATAGAGAATCATTTCTGGAGGTGGAAGGAGTTCAGATTCCTGTTTGTACTTTGTAACACAACCAAACAAAAAAAAAGCCTTTGTATATTTGATCAATGGCGAAGCCAGTGTTTCTATATTTATCACGCAGGAGCATCACTGCCGTGCGTGTAATGTTTAGATGTGCTGTTTTAAAGGTTGCACACACGTTCATCAGCATTCATCTGGACACACTATACAGCACATCCTTAAAGAGAGGAGAACAAAGCTTTTAAATCCGCAGCTTAATAGAGCAGCTATAGCTTGTTTTCTAAATGGTAACATAGGACGTCACACCTGCGTCAGAGCAGCAATTATAAATGGATGTTTACATTGGATCTGAGCTGTGTAATTTATGTTAAAAACTTTGAACTGTCGGGTATTACCTCCCCTCAGGCGGGCACGCACGTTCTTACCAGCGCTTTGACTCCGAGCCTTGATGAGGAAGCCATAAAAAATAATGACACAAATATTCAAACTGATAGTATAGGGTATAAGAACTAGGCTATAGCCTATAATAATAATAATAATGATAATAATAATAATAATAATAATAATAATAAATAATAATAATAATAATAATAATAATAAAATAATAATAGTAAGAATAGAATAGAAATAGAATAGAATATTGTATATTATAATATGTTATATAATATATTATTCACCTATTATTAATATTAGTCGTATTATGTTTTAACATTTTAACAGCATGCACATGTGTAAGTAGCTTATTCTGATAATTCTACTAATAAGCCTATATCTCCACCGCATGAAAATAAATAAATAAATAAATAATGATAATAATAATAGTGACTTTGTTAACTAAGCTACTTTTCTCAGCTTTTCACAACTAGAGTTGAAACGCTGCCTTTACAATAGCGCCTGTTGCCTGTGAGTAGGTGAGGGAGGGAGGGAGGCAGTGGGAGAGAGAGAGGTGGGTGGAGGAGGAGTTGGTGGTGGGAGTGTGGGGTGACACCCTTTGCAACAAACCTGCCCACTGTAACAAGGCTCGGGCATATACAGGCGCTGACGGGCCGTGATGCTGCGCTCTTTGGGGATAAATGACTTGACGCGCCGCTGTGGGGCTTCAAAGCATGGGCATGCTGCGGACAGAGAGCAGAGAGCTCACACACATACACACACCCACACGCATATATACACACACACACCCACACACACACACACACTGCTTTCACACGCTGTCTGTGGATGCACAACAGGCTGCTCTCTCTGTGTGTGTCTGACTGGTTTCTGGATGGAGGATCTGTTGCTCAGGGAAGATAGTTGAAACTAATAACCAGATATTTCTCACAGTTAAAATGTAGCCTATGGATTCAGTTCATACATATTTGAGGTGGATTTGAAGTTTTGTTTTTGTTTTTTTTTTTTGTTTTTTTCGACACAAAATCAGCAGCATTAAATATTTCGGGTAAATAAAGGCTGTGATTTTTTTCGATGAAACAAGGACATGACTAGGTAATTAATCACCCCCTGATTTTTTTCAATGAACACCCTGTACTCGTTTATATTTGCAACCTTTAATAATATGTGCGTTTAATATAAATATTATTGTCACATTCCTCCTGCAGGATCTCCATCATGAATGTGGCACTGCAGGAGATTGACCCAGCGACTCCTAGAGCTCTGTTGCTGGCATGTGTGACTCTGTTGTTCTCCCTCCACCTGTGGCGGTGGCTCCGGCAGCGGTCGCTCCCCGGCCCGCCCGGTCCTCTCGCCTGGCCGGTCATAGGGAACGCTGCGCAACTGGGCAAGGCGCCGCACTTGTATTTTGCGCGCATGGCGAAGAAATACGGCAACGTCTTCCAGATCAGACTGGGCTGCCGGGCCGTGGTGGTGCTGAACGGGGACTCCATCAAACAGGCTTTGATAAAGCAGGGACCGGATTTTGCCGGCAGACCGGACTTCACCTCCTTCCAGTACGTCTCCAACGGGGACAGCCTCGCGTTTGGCACCATCACGGACTGGTGGAAGCTGCACCGCAAAGTGGCCCAGTCCACGGTAAGGATGTTCTCCACCGGGAACCCGCACACCAAAAAGACATTCGAGCATCACGTCCTGAGCGAGATCAAGGAGCTGCTGCAGCTGTTTGTGGGGAAAACCAAGGAGCACCGGTATTTCCCGCCCATGACGTATCTCGTGGTGTCCACGGCGAACATCATGAGCGCGGTGTGCTTTGGGAAGAGGTACTCCTATGAGGACGAGGAGTTTAGGCAGGTGGTGGGCAGGAACGACCAGTTCACCGAGACAGTGGGGGCAGGGAGCATCGTGGACGTGATGCCCTGGCTCCAGTACTTCCCCAACCCCATCAAAACCATATTTGACAACTTCAAGAAGCTCAACCTGGAGTTTGGCATTTTCATCCGAGATAAGGTCGTTCAGCACAGAAAAACAATCCAGTCCAGCACCATCAGGGACATGACAGACGCCTTTATAGTGGCGCTGGACCAGCTAAGAGACAAAACAGGACTCCCACCAGGGAAGGACTACGTGCCCCCCACTGTTGGGGATATATTTGGAGCAAGTCAAGACACACTGTCAACTGCAGTGCAGTGGATCATCCTCATACTTGTCAAGTAAGCAGTTTTTCCTCTCATTTTAATGACCTGGCCTTTTACAAGCATAAATAATAGCCTATATAGATTATCATGGGAAATAACACAAGATAATAAATCAGAGTGAGCCCTCATCCTGCTGCTGAAGCTGTCCAGACTTGAGGAAGTTCAGCAGCATTTGTTATGTAACAGTGTAGTGGAGGAGCTGAGGCACAGAGGCAGTAAGATGTAAACAGGTGAAACTGCACACCAGTGGTGGGGAATCAAGTGCTCAGTCAGCGTGTCCACCACACAAGTAGCAGGATCTTTGCCAGATTTGACAGGAGTTCGTTTTCTAATCTTGCTTGATTGTTTAATCTCATCAGTGCCTGGGATTAAACAAATAAGCAGGCAGCTGTAACACAACACCCGGAGGTTTTAAAGGAAGAGATAGGGATTCTACCCCTGCAGAAAGTTGGCCGATGAAGGGACATTAAATTTGGTCCTCAGATCAGATGACACGGTGCATGTTCTCTAAATATCTGTACATGCGTGCTCACTTACACCTTCATTAGCTGATATGAAGAAGAGATGAATGGAACCTCCATCATCCTCACCTTAAACATGCTCACCTGTCACCTGTAGGTATCCTGAGATGCAGGTACGTCTCCAGCAGGAGGTGGACAAGGTGGTGGACCGCAGCCGCCTCCCCTCCATGGAGGACCAGCCGCAGCTCCCTTACTTCATGGCCTTCATCTACGAGGTGATGCGCTTCACCAGCTTCGTCCCTCTCACCATCCCCCACTCCACCACCGCGGACACCTCCATCATGGGCTACACCATACCAAAGAACACGGTCGTCTTCATCAGCCAGTGGTCCATCAACCACGACCCGGCCATATGGTCCCACCCGGAGACCTTTGACCCCCAGCGCTTCCTGGAGGAGGACGGAGCGCTGAACAAGGACCTGACCAGCAGCGTGCTCATCTTCTCCCTGGGAAAGCGGCGCTGCATCGGCGAGGAGCTGTCCAAGCTGCAGCTGTTCCTTTTCACCGCCGTCATCGCCCACCAGTGCCACATAACCGCAGAACCGGCCAGGCCGCCCACACTAGACTACAACTACGGTCTGACTTTAAAACCTCACCCCTTCTCCATAGCGGTGTCTCTGCGTGAACATCCGAGGCTGCTGGATGGAGCTACCAGGCAGGACATTGGTGAGGGGGTGAAGGGTGAGAACTCCTCAGACTGAATACAATAAAAGCTACAATAACAACAACAACAACTAAAAAGACAGAAAAAATGAAGGCTGAAACACAAAAGACTTATGAACCATAGCTCATGTTTGTGGGCTGAAAACTATATTTATAAGCTGCAATCTCAGGCTGAATTCTTACCCTTTACATATTGTTTTAAATGCGTAACATGACAGAGTCGAGAATGACTGATTACTGACTTATTTCCAAGTATTATGGTGCCAGACGGAAACAGACAGGCGTCTGTTTCGCAGGAGACACGGCGCGGTGCTGTGCGTCTCACACACACACGACGGGCAGGTCACCTGTGATGAATCTCTTTGAACATCAAACACGACCTGACAAACCACTCAGCAACTAGCATCTTCTTTTGATTCATCGAGGGGGAGGACTGCAGTCAGCTGCACATCACCAGCAAACAGCCTCAACCAGACCTCAGTACAGGCAACACTGCTGTTACAGGAGTCATAGCCGCTGCTGCTGCTGTAACACAACCCTGTGACTTTAGTGTGATTGCCATTCAGTAGGGACATCATAGTGTTGTCATGCTCTGTCAAATGTATAAAAAAAAAGTATCTCCAAAATGTCGGCTTTTCAACAATCCCTTAAATGTAAATCCCACCATTTAATTTAATTTAATTTAATTTTTTTCCTAATAAAGGTTCCAAACACCTTTTTAATGCCATAGAAAACTCTACAAAACAAAAACGATATGTGATATAGTACAGTAAGTACATACAGTAAGTAAACAATCAAAACTGGTGTTACAAGATTTTTATGTGACAAAAGCAATGTACCATTTAAGGTCAGTGAATAAGCTCATGGAGTACTTCAGCCCTTAAGCCTGATGTCTATTAACAAACCGTTCAGTACTAACGTCTAGTTTGTGATATATAGTGTGAATGTGTAGTTACTCAGGAATAAGGCCCTTTAACTAGAAAGCTTTTTAAAGTCATGTCATTAATATATTCTCAAACCTGCTGTAGATGCTGTTTGAAAGGACAAGGCAAAGGGTGTAAAGGGTACACCACACCTGCTGCAAGTACTGTTTGTGTCTGTGAACTGCTGTCCTATGAAAAGATGAATATTAGATCAGTGTTATTTTATTTTTTTTGTCACTCACAGAGGTGTTGTTACAGTTTGAATGTTGTAGGATGCTGCTCTATGGAAAACCTTTTTTTTTTTTTTTTTTTAACCCATCATGTAATTTCCATACTCAAGATGCCAGTAACCAAACTACTCATGTTATTCTATTTACAGAAATATTCATGTATTTGGGACACTTGGGGTAGTCTCTTTTTTTTTTTTTTGTAGACTCATCTAATTGCTTCTAATTGCTGTCTCAGCATGGGAGACTAATGCACTGACTGTAAAGTCTTGGATTTGAGTATTTGTTGACCTGCTACCTAAATATGTTTAAATCTTGGAAATAATAAGTGACTTTAAAGAAGTGTAAACAGACCTAGAACATGTTATCTCTATTTCTCAGGTGCCCCTTAAAACTGAGATGATACACCCTGATGAATGTAATAAATTTGACTGTTTGTAGATCCCGATATATCGACTGATGCGGTCCAATGAACCTATCACTTTCTATATACAACCCAAAAGAGGTAAAAAAAACATGACAGCCCAGGACGATCTTCTAGAAGTGAAAGCATAATCATAATGAAGTTGTGCCACTGATGACATGGAAAGCAGTGAAAAAGCAATGTTTCCTTTTCCTCAGTAAACCTAGTGATACTATCTTTCCACAATCTGGTTTTGTACGTTTGAATGGGAATCACAGAGGACCGAGCCCACTGTTGAAATTACATCTTGCGGGGTGGGGGGGTGGGTCTCTCTACCTAAGCCATGACAATCAGTGTAGTACAGTCATCACGACAGGGGGTCAAGACATACCTCAAATCCAAACAGTACAGTATCTTTACCTCAAATGCTTTTTTATTTTATTTTATACAACTATACAACTTGGACAGGTGAAACATCTCTCTAGCATCACAGTACTTTAAGCTTTTGACTACACATTACTGCAGCTGTGATGTTGCTCTGCTGAGTATTTCTTCAACCTGCTTGCCTGGAAGTTGTTTTAATTATTGTTCCATATAATAAACAGACACTTTAACTATTCTGGTTTTCAACTGATGCAGTTTCCTCTGTGTAAACCTGGCTAAAGGTGAAAAACATTCACATTAAAACTAATAAGCATAAGCAGAGAAAGTAGGATTTAATATAAAGAAAAATTACATTTTTAACAAGAATTACCACCTTGTGGCTGTAGTTTATATCCATGTCTGTCCAGACTCCTATAATAAATGTAGTGAAGACTTTGAAGGAATTTAATAAAAGGTATTAAGTGTATCTTCTCATAATTAGCGTATGAATTCTTGACTTATGGCCAAACATGTGTTTTGTGTGCGACCTTGACCTTTGACCTTCGACCACCAAGTTCTCATCAGCTCATTCTTGATTCCATATGAATGTTTGGAGGCATAAACAGTTAGCTACCACAAATACATGCCGGTTAAAGGCAGGTAATCACTGTGTGGTTTTGGGTCATCCTAGATGAACGGTGACCAACGTGACAGAAACGTGGTGATGTCTTTTGTCGTGGCTCCAAAACGTTGGTCCTGTGTCGCACTGTCAGGGTGGTTCAAAGATGGCTGTTGTCACGGTGATGCAACTTAAGATAGCAGGCTATCTTAAGTTGCGTCACCGTGACAAAATTCTGACAGACAACGTGACTGCTGCTACGACTGACATCTACTAACCAACCAATCGGAACGCAGCCTGAAACGACGCACTCCATCAACGCGTTGCTAAGCACCATTGTTTACCATTAAAACAGCACAGATGGGTTATATTTTTATTCTTGCACATTAACTGGCGTCATAGGATACGATTCAGTAGGTGTCATCATTGTCTGTTGCCTATATCAAATTAATGTCGTAACCAAGTTTATTAGATCCATGTCGCTCAGTGTGGCTGCAGTGAACCTGCTGAAATCTCAGTCTGTACACGCCTGAAGATTTGGCACCAATGTGCCTCCGTATCTAATGCCGATCGGGCAGAGCTGATTAACACAGCGTTTCATACTGTCTCACCATGCACTCCTAAAAAAAAAAAAAAAAAAAAAAAAAAAAAAAAAAAAAAAAAATGCAACAAACTCCTGGCATGTTTCCAGGTCAGGTGGGAACAAAAGGGAAGTGTTTGGGAGATCCCTTTCCCTGCACAGCGTTTTATCTCACCCTGCCAGAACATCCTGTTCTTGATCAGCGAGAGGCTTGCAGCCAGCCAGCCAGACAACTTTTGGAGTGCGTGACAAATTCAGATAAAACTACAGTAGATGATTACTGATACGGCTCCCTCCACGCTCCCTTTCTCCCTTTTATCAAATACAATATTAAAACTGAAGACTAAATAGTGCCAGTGAAGTCATGTGTGGCTCCGTTCCAGGCATAATCTAATGGGAAGGAAAAACAACAAGTTTGCTTTTCCACGTCCTTGGTGAAATACAGAGTCAGACTAACAGACCATCAAACACAAATGAGCTAAAAAGTATAGAGAAGCTGACAATGTCTTGCTTAATATGCCTGCTTCAGTGGGATAATAACTTAAGTTATAATTAAAGCCAATATCAGCCTTAAGAAATTATTGTTTTTGTTGCGTTTCCCTCCTTGTATTACAGCAATCTGAACATGGAAGCAAATATCTCATGTACAGGACAACCACAGAGCTTTTATTCTGAAAATTATGGAAATTAAACACTAGACTAGGTCAAAACCTTGTAAATGGCTGGACTTTATGGTCAATGTGTGAAATCGAGGATGTAGTTGAAAACTGTTGTGGAACTGCTGTAAAACACTGACATCATTCTGGCAAGTGTCAGCTGGATTCAGCTCCTTATCTGTTTGCTTCTCTCCTCCTCTCTGTGCTCACATATACTGTCATATAATACAGCTGAATTCACAACAGAGCTGTTCTCACTTACATGTTTTTCTGTTCATGTTGTCAGACAACGGAACAAGTTTGAAATACCGACTGAAACTCGGCCTATTAAGACAACATGTTAACTTTTTGAGGGAGACATTTTGCCTCTCACAGTGCACTGCTCTACTACTCACTGAACAGAGACGATGCAGAAATGAAATGAGAAAAGAAATTCTCAAAATCTGCCAACAAATGCACTAAGTTGGCAACACTGCACAGTGTAAACATCACCCCAATAGAGACTGTTTGTGCCAATTCATATTGAAGAGCAACAGCCAATGGGGAAATTTCAACACTCAGCCCGCTGACCAGTAGTGTAACTTCATGACTCAAGTGTAACTTCATCACTCACTTCTATCCCTCACTCTATCATGCAGTCAGTCAGTCAGTCAGTCAGTCAGTCAGCTGATTTTGATCAAATAGATTTTTATACATCATAATTGTAGCCATCGCAGACAATGCTTCAAATGTGCATGTTGCTGTGTAGAAGCTACAAATTCCAAAAGACATAAACATGAATGTCACATGTTGCAGGTGCATTGTACAAGTTTGCTGGACACACATCATAAGAAGGGCTGTGGTGGAACAAGCCTGCTGGGAAAGATCAAATATTGCATGAAGAAGTGGTAAGACACATCTTATGTCATTACAGCTTAGACCTGTCAAGGCTGCATTAACGAGATTAGTTAATCTCTCCATTTAAGCTTGTATCCTGCATGGGCTGAGGATAAAACATGTACACATGCAGCGCATACACACAACAAGACCCTTCAGCTGTTGAGTATGAGTTGTGTAACCTAGACATAGCTGAGCTTAGACTGTGAATGGAGGGATATGTGGAGATCTGAATGAATGTTAGCAAGATTGTACAGATGTGGAATTCAGAGAGAGATGGTTTCTGGCTGTTGTTGAGAGCTGATAGGAGCTCAGGAATGAAAGGAGAACAGCTCTGAAATGTCAACACTATGTTAGTTGAATTCTAAACAATGTAAAGACCAGGTTCAGCTGGTCAAGACAGAGTTCAGGTGAGGACCAGAGCAACTGAGTAGTGGGGTGTTGAGGCGATACCTGCATTAGTAGTTAATTTTGAGACTGGTGGGTTGGTTGGGGTTAAAGGACAATTTTTGCTCATTTGCATTCTTGCAGAGTTGGATTGAGAAGATAAACACCAGTCTCAAATGTGCCTGTTAAATATGAGGCTACAGCCAGTTTATTTTAGCATAAAGACAGTTTAGCCTGGTCCAAGGTTAAAATCTGCTTATTAGCGCCCTTAAAACTCACTAATTAACACATTTTATCATTCATTCATTGCTCATACCACTTATCCTTTTTTGGTTGCAGAGGGGGGTGGAGCCAATCCCATCTGACAATAGGTGAGGGCGCGGTACACCCTGGACAGGGTGCCAGTCTATCACAGGGCTGATGTATAGAGACACAAATGACACACATTCATGTGACACACAGGACAGTTTAGAGTCTTCAATTTAACTAACGTGCATGTTTTTGGATTGTGGGTGGAAGCTGGAGTACCTGAACATGCAAACTCCACACAGAAAGGCCCCAGCCGGCCGGCAGGTTCGGACCATAAACTGTAAATAAGATGGGCGTACCCTTTGTAACATCACCCACAGGTTCCTGAAGAGCAGTTTTGAAGCTCACAGAGGGCTGCTCCACCGTCACCACCTTGGCAGTGCCTGAATCCACCCAAAGCCTGGCTAATCCAAAAATGAGCAAAGAGTGTGTGGAACTGAGACTTCGGTGAATGCCAGTCTGTGGAAAGCATACGCTCACCCACCTGTCAAAGAGGCCACGCCCTCAATTATGCTGAACTTTACAAGAATGTAAACAGGTGAGTTATATAAAAATTCAACCCCCGTACAGTTGTCATGAAGGAGGAAATTAGCTGTAGAGACCAAAACCATTTTTGTACCGGGCTGTAAACATGTTTATTTCTGTTGTAAAGTTGGACATTTTAACATGGGAGTCTATGGGGATTGACTCACTTTTGGAATCAGCCTCAAGTGGTCGTCAGATGAACTGCAGTTTTTATAGTTTTTGTAAAGACAAGGCATAACATGTTAATTGGTGAGTTTTAGAGGTGCTGGTAGGCAAATCTTGTTGCTTTTTGTTACCTACATGATTTTTGATTTGGTTTTTGTTACTTATATAGGACATACAGTAGAGTATAGAGTGGTATTGATATTCAGAAAGAAAATAAGTGAATTTCCCAAAATATTCCTTAACTCTGGCTCTGACTGGAACCACCATAAGAGTTTGCAGTTACACTAAAGTCTATGTGTGCCTGAGACTGAGTGAAAACTTAAAAAAATTAAAACAGAAGCCCAAGAAAACTGCACGGAAAGTGAAGAGAAGATTTTCACTTGCTCACGACAGACAGCAGTCCTGAAAAAGCATCTACCTGCCTCTTCTGTCTGGAATTTGAACTACCCCACAAAGAAAACCTGAAAGCCTTATACAACATGAGGTCCTGTCTTATACGCCAGCATGTATAGACATCAAGATTAGATGCAATCACACACAGAGACATGCTATATGATGCCTGTGAATAAGTATAAAACACTAAAAGGTTTCCTTCATATTTAAGAGAAAACAGCTGCTAGGGATTTCTGTGGCTGTGTCAACTGAGGTTTTTTGATTAAAGTGCACAGGAGGCTAATAAAAATCAGTCTTCATGACTGTATAAACAAACACCTGTGCTCATTTGGGAGGCACCTATTTAGAGTGGGAAAGAAATGCTGAAACATGACTAGACTGGCGAGACATTGGCCTGAATCTGATCCAGTAACTAATTCCCAATTGGCCTGGCACAAAATGTACAGTCTGGGGAGAAGGGAATGGATGTCTTAAAACTTTATACTCAAGCAGAAGCCTGCTGCTCAGTACATTTTTGTTGATTCTGGATCAAGATCAATTTAGTATATAACAAAAATCACTGTAAAAATGTAATTATAAATTACAGATTACATAAACTTTTTGCAGAATGTCTTACTCATAAACAGCAATAAAACTAACGCGCACACAAACAAGCTTAGAAACTTAAACAAGCAAGACAAATGACAAACGGCCAATTCCTATTAGGATTGCACAGATTTAATTATAGACTCCAGTACCATAAATCATTCAGTGCACACTGCCTATAATACTGTTATAATAGTATAACAGTTCAGTATAATCTCTATGTAGTGTATCAGATATGATATAACCTTGATGAATATTTTACTCTGCTTTGGCATTTCAAAAGAAATCAATTACATTCATGGTGCTGGTAGAAAAACGTGTAAAGTGACAGATAAAAACAGTTCTTGTAATTTTCCCAATGCAGGTATCATTAAAACATAAAATTAAATATAGTTAACCAGACTGTAAATTAATAAAAATCCTCAAAGACAAATCTCCAGAGTAAACAAAACTAAAAGTTTCACACAATATCCAAGTCTAAAATGCATCACACACGACAAACAATCACATAATAATTAGGAATGACTTAAATTAAATTTTCAACCATTATTTCAGATTTCAGTGGCATTATCTTGCCTGGAATGTTTTCACATGCACCATCACATCATGCTACAGCTACAGATCTGCCTCCCTGCTTCACTCATAACAGTTTTACTACAGAGCCATCGGTCCAACAGCAGAGTCAGTGGCTCCATTTACATGCACACAGTCATCTAATCATGTTGTTTGTTCTTCAGTCGACTAATGAAGCCTGAGCATCATAATTTGTCACTTCAGGTATAAAAGTGAATCACTCTGTGGATGTTTTTTACACTAACTGAAACATGAGCAAAACCTCAACTGAACCTAAACTGGGATAATTAGATGTTGTATATATGAATTGTAACAGGAACTTTCTATAAACATTAAACCCTTTTTTTTTCTTTTTTTTTTTTTTTTACCCCTATGTGGAAAAGTTTATAATAAAACAGATGTCTCAATAGAACAGATTTAGGATTAAAAACAATATAAGAGAAATAAAATGTCAGAGAATCAGAGCTCCAAGAAGTGACACGTGAAAAATCAAATGATTTAGGAAGAACCTTCCAGAAAGGCTCCAACAGGAACTCTGGATTCAAAAGGAAGTTTTGCTCAAAAACACCTGTACAGGTACAGGTCACTGGAATCACTCATGGGTTCTTTGCTAAACCCTTCATACATGTTTTTTTTGTTTTTTTTTTAAATGATCTGGCGAACATACAAACGAGCACATTATCCACAGGACTCAGTCTCAGATTCTGACCCACAGTCAATTGATAACCAGGGTTTAAAAAAATGTGAGGAGTGACATTCATGTCATATAAGTAAACTGTGATATAAACATTTGTAAAAAGTTCGGAGTAAAATGATTCAGTGAAGGTTGTTGACATACAGTGAATTCAGAAAGTGTTCAGCACACGTCACGTTTTTCACATTTTGTTCCGCAGCTTCATGCTAAAATAAAATACAATTACCTCATCAATCTACATTCAATACCCCATAATGACAAACTCAACGCCTCCACACAATCCTGTCTCTGATCGGCACTGTCAGCTGTGAGACCTTTTATAGACAGGTGTGTGTCTTTTCATGTCCAGTCAGCTGAATTTACCACAGGTGGACTCCAGTCGAGGTGCAGGAACATCTCAGAGATGATGAAATGTTGAGAAAAAGTGTCAGAGCAAAGTGTCTGAACACTCAGGTCAATGTGATATTTCAGTTTTTTCTTTTTAATAAAAAATGTATTTTTAATTTTGTATTTATTTTAGCATAAGACTGCAACATAACAAAAATGTGAAAAAAGAATCTATTATTATATTAATATATTCATCTACATGAGCTTGCTGCATGATCAAATGATTGTGCATGAAGTCTGCATGTAAATGTAGCCACTGAGCATTGAAGCTGGTCTGAATGACGGCAGAGTGAAGAGGGCAAGGGTTCGTCCAGTGGTCACGGCATTCCAAGATCTTTGTTTGGGTGCGCCATTGTCTGATGTGCTTTTGTTATTGCCACTTGAATGTGTGGTGGGAGACACAACAAAAAACAGGACGGAAGAGGAAGGAACAGCAAGTCCCATGAGTCACTGTCGCAAAAAGTGACAAGTCTTTGTTGTCAAGGAAACTCGGAGCAAACGGATTTCAGATAGAAAGTCTGCTACACGCTGCGGTACAGTAGACACAAATACTAACAATCACAGGGGGTTGATTAATGATTAATCCAATTTCTACAACTAGGTGTTTGAAGTTTTCCACCATTAAAAGAAGTTTTTATAACAACACGACATTTGAATAAAAGTCTGATTTAAAAGTTCAGGATGGCTCTGACTGTGGTACCCTATTGCTCCCATTGGTGATAAAATGCCACGTCACACCTCCCTCCACTCACAGAGTGAATTAACACGATGGCCTTTCAGTACACACTATATCAACACACACACACACACACACACACACACACACACACACACACACACACACACACACACAACACCACCACACAGGGAAAATAAATGCCAAACAGAATGATCGTCACACCCGAGCGCTGGGCAGAGCAAGTCCAGCTCCTTCTGTGCCTCTCCATCCTGAGGAAAAACAAACAACTGAAGAAAACAGAAGGAAGATGGATGTAAATACAGAACTGTGATGACAGTGACGAGGTTTACCTCTTTGGAGACGGCATTCATTGAACAAGCAGCTTCACACATCTTCCGAGCTTTTCCGTCTGCCCCAGGTCTTTGTAGCACTGCCGAAGAAAAAAACAACAGAAACTCACTGCACTTTTTTAGTCCCTGTAGGTTCCCACAGAGCGATCCATGTTTTACAAGACAACTGTGACTTAAAGTTTCTGGTACTAACCTTGGCCAGAAACACGTAGTTGAGTTTAGAATATCCTGGTTGGATCTCCTCAACCTGAATGAAACCAATAGATAAAAAAAGGTTTTGGTCCATTAGATAAATACTCTACAACTGTATGTATACATGTTTAAGAAAAGTCACCAGTAAAGCTATAACGGTAGCTGCTGGTATAAACATTACATATTTACTAATTGTTTAGATTTCAGTGCCTGTATTTAAATAAAGACACTGATCTTCACACATGAACGTTTTATCTGTATCATTAGAAAAAGCCAAGAACAGGAGACATTGTCCTTGACTCATCCTGACTCTTCCTCCTTTGCACCACCACAGTTAGTCAAGTACAGATAACCACAGGTTAGAAGCTGGGGATCTGCTACTGCCTTGCAGGATGTGTTTGTTAAAGCTTGACAGTCTCACCGGAGGCTCTCCTCCAGTGTCACGAGCGACGTGTCGTAACAGGACCGCTTGTGAGGAGGACGTGAGGAGGAGGCAAGCACGTAGGAATACTGGCCAGAAGCAAAATTAATTTCTCTACTATATAAACATACAAAATGTGGGAACACAGATTAAGACTTTCTACACTAGAGGCAAGTTTACGTTAAACAATCAGGACAGCTCAGGGGAGCTGTGAACTGTATGAAAATAAAAACATCAGCCTCTATATCAGTTCCTACTTTTGTGTAATTATTCTCTAGTTAGATCATAGAGCGGCACTGAAAACTATGTCGATGTTTCCAGACTACAACACAACCCCGGAGTTTTCAAACTAAAACAGGGCCAGCAGCGTTTCCAAAATCTCCTTTTTAGGTGCTCGAAAACTCCAGAGCAGTGTGGATGGGAGGCGAAAACATGGCAAAAGAAATGTGCTTTAAAACGAAAACGTATTAGTGTGGACGTAGACTGT
>NW_019174328.1:2487970-2498381 GCF_002260705.1 Seriola dumerili
TCTAATATTAGAACTTTACTTCATCATAACTGGTAGACCGATTCGCAGACAATGCTTCATTCAAATGTCGCATGTTGTCTGTGTACGAAAGCTTACAAATTCCATAAAGACATCACAACATGTAATGTCACCATGTTGGCACGGTGCATTCGTATCCAAGTTTGCTGGACTACGACATCATAGAAAGGGGCTGTGGTGGATACAAACGCTCTCTGCTGGCGAAAAGATACAAATATTGCATGAAAGTAAGTGGTAAGTTCACTACATCTCTATGGTCATTAACAGCTTAGACCTGTCATACCTGCAATTAACGACGAATTAGTTAATCCTCTCCATTTAGCTTGCTACTCCATGGCATGGTGCCTGAGGATAAAACATGTTACACATGCACGCGCATACACACAACAAGACCTTCCAGCTGTATGAGTATGAGTTGTTGTGTAACCTAGACATATGCTGAGCTTAGACTGTGAAATGGAAGGGATAGTGTGGAGATCTGAATGAATGTTAGCAAGAATTGTACGAGATCGTGGATTCCAGGAGAGAGATGGTTTCTTGGCTGTTGTTGAGAGCTGATAGGCGACTCAGGAATGAAAGGAGAAACAGCTCTAGAAATGTCAACACTATGTTAAGTTGAATTCTAAACAATGTAAAGACGCAGGTTCAGCTGGTCAAGACAGAGTTCAGGTGAGGACTCAGAGCAACTGAGTAGTGGGGTGTTGAGGCCGATACCTGCAATTTAGTAGTTAATTTTTGAAGACTTGGTGGGTTGGTTTGGGGTTAAAGGTGCAATTTTTTGCTCATTGCATTCTTGCAGAGTTGGATTGAGAAGATAAACACCAGTCTCAAAATGTGCCTGTTAAATATGAGGCTACAGCCAGTTTTTTATTTTATGCATAAAGAAGTTTAGCTGGTCGCCAAGGTTAAAATCTCTTATTAGCGCCCCTTAAAACTCACTAAATTAACACATTTTACTCATTCTTATTGCTCATACCACTTATCCTTTTTTGGTTGCAGAGGGGGGTGGAGCCAATACCCATCTGACAATAGGTGAGGGCGCGGTACAACCCTGGACAGGGTGCCAGTCTATCACAAGGGCTGATGTTATGAGACACAAATGACAATCACATTCATTGTGACCACACAGGACAGTTTAAGAGTCTTCAAATTTACCTAACGTGCATGTTTTTGGATTGTGGGTGGAAAGCTGGAGTACCGAACATGCAAGCAACTCCACACAGAAAGGCCCCAGCCGGCCGGCAGGTTCGGTACCATAAACTGTAAATAGATGGGCGTACCTTTGTAAACGATCCCATCAAGGTTCCTGAAGAGCAAGTTTTTGAGCTCACAGAGGGCTGCTCCACCGTCACACCTTGGCCAGTGCCTGAATCCCCCAAAGCCTGGCCTTAATCCAAAATGAGCAATAGAGTGTGTGGAACTGAGACCCTTCCGCGTTGATGCCAGCTCTGTGGAAAGCATACTGCTCACCCTTCACTCTGTCAAAGAGGCCAACGCGCCCTCAAATTATGCTGAACTTTACAAGAAATGAAACAGGTGAGTTATATATTAAGATATCATACGCCCCGTGACTTAGTTGGTCATGAAGGAGGAATTAAGCTGTAGAGACCATAAACCATTTTTTGCCGGGCCTGTAAACATGTTTATTTCTGTTGTAAAGTTGGACATTTTTAACATGGGAAGTCCTATGGGATTGACTCACTTCTTGGCCAATCAAGCCTCAAGTTGGGTCGTCAGATGCGAGTTACTTGAACCCTCTATTGACATTCTCCTCACTGTTTTGTAAAGACATAGGTCATAAACATGCTTTAATTTGGTGAGTTTTTAGAGGTGCTGTAGGCAAATCTTGTTGCTGTTTTCTCTGCTCTCACCTTCTACTGATTGTCTTTGATTTGGTTTTGTTTAACTGTATACTAGGACATACAGTTAGCAGTATAATATGGAGTGGTCATTGATATTCACGAAGAAATATAAGTTGAATGTTTCCCAAATCATTCCTTAACTCTGCTCTGACTTGGAACCACCATAAGCAGTTTGGCAGTTACAATCTTACTCCAAAGTCTATGTGTAGCCTGAGCACTGAGTGAAAACTCTATAAAAATTTACAAACAGAGCCCAAGAAAACTCGCACGAGGAACGTGACAGAAGATTTTGCAAACTTGCTTTCACTATGCAAGACCAGCCAGTCCCTGAAAATAAGCATCTACCTGCTCTTCATGTCTGGCATTTGAATACCTCCACTCAAAGAAAACCTGAAAGCCTCTTATACACACATGAGGTCCTGTCCTTATACCGCCCAGCATGTAGAGACACATCTATGTATTAGAATGCTTAACACCGACACAGAGACATTTGCTCTATTCTGATGCCTGTGAATTAAGTATCCAAAACACTAAAAGGTTTCACTTTCTTATCATCTCACATTAGTTAGAATACAGCATGCCTTAGGTCGATTTCTGTGTCTGTGTCACTGAAGGGTGCTCCTATGTTGCATTTAATCAGCTGCACCAGGCAGGCCTAACCTAAACAATCAAGCTTCATTTGCACTGTATTACTACCTCAACAATTCATGCCTGTGCCGTCCATCTTGGCGAGGCCCACCTACTTCTCAGTTAGTGGGAAAAGAAATGCTGTAATATTACCATGACTTAGTACTCGGTCCGCACACTACTGGTCCTGAATATCCTGCTTCTCTCAGTATACCATAATCTTCATTTTCGGCTCTGTGCTCAAAATGTTATCTCTCAGTTATCTGGTGGAGATATGGGAAATGGATGTCTTAAACTTTATACTGTCATTAGCAGTTAAGTCACCTGTGCTAGTCAACATTTTGTTGATTTCTGCGATCAAGGATCATACTTTTTAGTATATAACAAAATCATTCTGTAATATCATTAATGTACTATTTCTTAGTTTATCCCACTAATTTCAATCTCTGACATATAACTTTTTTTTGTCATGTATGTCTTACTCATCTCATTAACCAGCGCTTATTATACAACACTAACGCGCGACTTACTATATACACAGCTTCGTCACTTCATTAATCAAACCGCACAGAACAATTGACCAACACCCCGGCCATTTCCTATTTTAGGATTGCAACATGATTTAATCTATATCCGACTCAGTTAACCTATAAACTTCCATCATCAGTGCACCTTCGCCCTATCAACTACTGTTATTAATTTTCCATAGTATAACTCTCAGTTCAGTATTCATCTCTAATGTAGCTGTACTCAGAATAGGATACTACACCTTGATGATTACCTACTCTTCTACTCTTCGACTTCTGGCCTCACTCATCTCAACATGACATTATCAAGTTATTATATTCAGCATTGGTGCTTCGGTCTAGCACCAAACTTAATTACGCCAGTGTTACAGTTGTCATCAGCATATAATACAGTTTCTCACTTTGTATTTTTCCTACATCTCAGTGATATTGAACACTACTAAATTTATATATCACTATTTAACCAGACTGTTAACTTATAATATAATCCTTCATCCAGACAAATCTCCAATGTAACACAACCAACCTCAAAAGTTTCCACACACAATATCATCCCAGTCTAAATTATGCTATTCTATCACCCACCCGCTTCTTCTCTTCCTCGTCTTTCTTCCGTCTTTCTCTCTCCTTTTACTTTCTGACAACTCACCACTCGATTAAACCTTGGTAATAGTACTTCTAATTAATATGTTTTTCACATTCTATATATCTCTGATTTTCCACAGTTCGGACATTCTTATCTCGTTGCGTGGAATTTTTCGCACTGCCACACACTCATTTCTACACTCATGCACTTACGTTCTACAGATCTTCTGCCCTCTCGCCTCTCAGCTCATAACCAGTTTCTTACTCACTCAACTGAGCCCAATTCGGTCCCCACACAGCACGAGTGTCAGTCGCTCCATATCACTCCCACAGCTCATCTCTGACACATACATTCTTGTTTTGTTCTTCAGGTCGATAATGCATCCCAGTCCTACGCCAAGCATTCATCACATTTGTCCACTTTCTTTCAGGTACTATCTTATAATTTAGTGTATATTTCACTCTCACTGTGGTACATTGTTCCTTCCATTCACTCACTACTTGCACAACCCCCCTCGACGAATTAACACCATTCTCAACTGAACTAAACTGGTTATCACGCATTTACTTGTACTGTTGTATCTACCTTACCCTCCACTTTTCATGCCAAATTTAGTAACAGGAACTTTCTTCTTATATGCATTACATTCAAATACCTTTTTTTTTCTTTTCTTTTTTTATCCCCCTTCACACATGATGGAATAAGTTTATTATTTATTCCCCACAATTCAGATCGTTCTCAATAGATACATGATCTTTAGGATTATAATAACACAATATCTACTCATTTTCTCTTACTTCTTTACGTTAGTAATCCATTCATTATTGTTCAGATTGATCAGAGCTTATCTCATATACGTTTGATCACGTGCTGACGAATCTAACATGATTCCACTCAGGAAGGAACCTTCAGAAAGGCTCCAACACGGAACTCTTGCGATATTCCTAATTCAACGTTGTAACGTCTTTTGTCTTCTAATAAACATCTCTTGTTAAGGTATTGCATCGTCATTCTTGGATCACTCACTGGCGTTCTTTGCTTAATTTCCTACTCATCCACATGCTTTTTTTCTTTTTGTTACTCTTCTTATAACTGACTTCCTTCGGCTTGATAACTATCATTACATAATCTGACACATTCCACAGGACCCTCCGTCTCTAGATATCCTGGACTCATTCACGCTCATATTGATATCCAGTGGTTTTAACAAAATGCTGTAAGTTGTTATGTGTACATTCACTCGTCATAATAAGTAAACACTCTGTGATATTCATACTAACATTTTAAAAAAGTCGGAGTAACAATTGTTCAGCTCGAGGTCCTTCGTTGACATGCAACGGCGAATTCAGAAAGTGTTCGTCCACTAGCTGTCTCTACGTTTCTTTCACCATTTTTGTTCCGAGCTATGCTATTAATATCTAATTATCATACATATTACCCAATCCTTTCATCTCTGTTTTCTTAGTCTTTCTTCATATCTCTCTCTCTTCTTTCAATCCAATTTCTTAATTCAATACCCTCTCTATGACAAACCACCGCCTGCCACACCCTCAATACCTGTCTTTGATCGCACTCCCTCTTTCCTCTTCTTCCTCTCTTTTTCCACCCTCTGTTCAACGCTCTGTCGAGACCCTCTTATATCCGTCATTCAACTGGTTTGTTGGTCTTTTTCATTTCCCTATTGCGTCCCTCTTTACGTCATGAATTTATCCATCAGTGGACTCTCCGTCGATCTGGTGAGGAACGTCTCAGTTTCTACGATGATCAAGCACGAAATGTTGAGAAAAGTGTCAGAGCAAAGTGTCTGTTAACTTCCTTCAGAGGTCCAATTTTTGTGTATATTTCAGTTCTTTTCTTTTAATTGATAAATTATATTATTACTTTTACTTGTCATTTATTTTAGCATAAGACTCACCATTACACACATTATCAAATGTGATAGTTAAATAGTTAATTCTATTCTATTATATTATTATATACTCATTTCTCTCACATGAGCTGCCCCTGCCATGATCAATCATGATTGTTGCATCGAAGTCTGCATGTATAATGTATGCCACTATCTTGTAGCATCTTAAGCTGTCTGATATGACGGCAGAGTCGAAGAGGGCAAGGGTTCGTCCATGCGTCACTTTTCTTAGTGCATTTTTCCCATCCCAAGCATCCCTTTGCTCCCATCTTTTTAGTCTGCGGCCACTATTGTCTTGCTCGCTGCATCTCTTGTACTATATGACTCCTACTCCCCTGGCAATGTGCCTTGGTGCTAGACACATTAACAATAACACCAGGATGGCCCATAGGATGTGTACACGCACAAGTCCCAGTGATGTACTTGTTCGCAAAAAGTGAACCATAGCTTTTGTTGTTCCACCGCCTTGGAAACTTTCGCGTTGTCATACACTAGCATTTTCAGAATAGAAACGCATGTCTTTTGACTGAACACACTCCGCTGCGGTATCCTATGCCTAGTATCCTCCACCTATATAACTTTCATTACCACTCTCTTGTCAACGCCGGGGTTTTTATAATGATCTATATTTGTTTTCTTTGATTCAACCTGCACTTTTCTTCCACATTTCTTAACAAACTAGGCTTGTTTCTGACAGTTTTATCCACCATTAATATGTAGTTTTTCATATTTCTCACAATCTACGACTATTCTTCTTGATTATATTATAATCTTGATATATTATACTGTTTCAGTCGCATGCTTCTCACTGTGCGCTCACTCTTCCTGTTCCTCAATTTCTTCTTTCCTTTGTTCCTCCTTTTCTCCCACTCTTGCTTCTCATTTCTGCCCCATTGGTGAAAATGCCACGTCAAACCTCCCTCCCACTCACAGAGTGAATAACACGATGGCCTTTTCAGTACACACTATATCAAACAACACACACACACACACACACACACACCACACACACACAACACACACACACACACACCACACCACACACACACAGACACACACACCACACACACACACACACAACACACACACACACACACACACACACACACACACACACACACAGGGAAAATAAATGCCAAACAGAATGTCGTACACACTCCGAGCGCTGGGCAGAGCAAGTCCAGCTTCTTCTGTGCCTCTCCATCCTGAGAAAACAAACACTGCAGAAAACAGAAGGAAGATGGATGTAAATACAGAACTGTGATGACAGTGACGAGGTTTACCTCTTTTGGAGACGGCATTCATTGAACAAGCAGCTTCACACATCTTCCGAGCTTTTCCGTCTGCCCCAGGTCTTTGTAGCACTGCCGAAGAAAAACAACAGAACCTCACTGCACTTTTTTAGTCCCTGTAGGTTCCCACAGAGCGATCCATGTTTTACAAGACAACTGTGACTTAAAGTTTCTGGTACTAACCTTGGCCAGAAACACGTAGTTGAGTTTAGATATCCTGGTTGGATCTCCTCAACCTGAATGAAAACCATAGATAAAAAAAGGTTTTTGGTCCATTAGAATAATAACTACTACAACTGTATGTATAACATGTTTAAGAAAAGTCACCAAGTAAAGCTCTAACGGTAGCTGCTGGTATAAACATTACATATTTTACTAATTGTTTAGATTTCAGTGCTGTTATTTAAATAAAGACACTGATCTTCACACATGAACGTTTTATCTGTATCATTAGAAAAAAGCCAAGAACAGGAAGACATTGTCCTTGACCATCCTGACTCTTCCTCCTTTGCACCACCACAGTTAGTCAAGTACAGATAACCACAGGTTAAAGCTGGGGATCTGCCTACTGCCTTGCAGGATGTGTTTGTTAAAGCTTGAACAGTCTCACCGGAGGCTTCTCCTCCAGTGTCACGAGCGAGCGTGTCGTAACAGGACCGCTTGTGAGGAGGACGTGAGGAGGAGGCAAGCACGTAGGAATACTGGCCAGAAGCAAATTAATTTCTCTACTAATATAAACATACAAAATGTGGGAACACAGATTAAGACTTTCTACACTAGAGGCAAGTTTTACGTTTAAACAATCAGGACAGCTCAGGGGAGCTGTGAACTGTATGAAAATAAAAACATCAGCCTCTATATCAGTTCCTACTTTTGTGTAATTATTCTCTAGTTAGATCATAGAGCGGCACTGAAAACTATGTCGATGTTTCAGACCTACAACACAACCCCGGAGTTTTTCAAACTAAAACAGGGGCCAGCAGCGTTTCTAAAATTTCCTTTTTAGGTGCTCGAAACTCCAGAGCAGTGTGGACGGGAGGCGAAAACATGGCAAAAGAAATGTGCTTTAAAACGAAAACGTATTAGTGTGGATGTAGACTGTAACCCAAGTTATTTTCTGTATCTACAGTTTACAGATATCCTCTCAACGCCTCACATGCCGGCAGTCAGTAGATGCTAGCTGGTGGCTGCACACAGAGAGGCCTCTTGTCTCCACTCAGTTACTGCAGACAGGTGTGTAGCCAACATTTATCTAGTTTAAAAAGAGTGAAATAAGGTTCTAATGTAAGATTCATTGGCTCTGCAGTGAACAGCCTCTCTGATTTTTTTGTGGTTGCACCACACATCCACACACGTCATGCACCAGTCAGGAGAGAATAAAAATGATAACAGAAAGACTAGCATGTTCAAAATAAAGAAAAGATTGTTTATTCAAATTAGAACTGGTTTCTATGTATAAAGACTGATATCAGGGATGCCCCGACTGATCGGCCGCCGATTATAATCAGCCAATTTTCATTAAAAATATGTGATCGAATTAATGCTTCTAGTCACCGATCACCTGTGGTTAACACTCTGGTGTCTGCGGCTGAGAGAATCACTGTGTGCTGCGTAGTGTGGTCCCACCTCCCACCTTGTTCAATTTGCCAGTGCATGACAAGCCACCAAAACAAAACACCATGTCGGCCTTTTACAAAGTGTGTGACACTGATATAACGTGCACCTCCTGCAATGCATGCCAAAAATGATCGGCCGATCTAACTCACAGATGATCTGTATTGGCAGCAAAAAAACGTGATTGCGGCGGCATCACTAGCGATTCCCGTCCCGCCCACTCCCATCGATTTTTTCCCTCTGTCCCGTCCAAGTCATGTGATGATTAGTGAAATTGACTCCGATCCTGCAGGAATCCCATGACCCACAGGATTCTCTAAAAATTGTCAGCCTCTGATTCCCCCTTCAGGTCGTGTTGGTGCAGGTGCGCAGAGGTGAGAAGAACACTTTTAAGATTTATTCCTATTTGTATGACACATTGCGTCTCGCCCCTTTCTGTGATGGCAAGCTTTTCACATGTATTTTTAATGAGGGGAGAAACAACTATAAACACTTTAATTCAGCTGTGGAGGACAAATTGTAAGAGTTAGTTAGTTTTGAGCATACTCGATCCCCAGACTGAAGTAAAAAAAAAAAAAGTACCTTAAGAAAATTCTTCAGTGCATCATCAACTGTAGCGCTCGGAGGTTCTCCAAATAATGTGGCCGCAACTTTCCTCTCAAGCCATGATAACTGAGCCACCTGCAAAACAACCAACCACCTCAGGTTAAAAGACAGCACAGCATTAGTTTGAGAGTGAACGAACACCAGGCTGAAAAGAAGAGTTTCACTGCCCTCTCTGGTTGAAAGTTTCAGGCCTATTTCACATGCTGGGTGTGGTCGTGTGTGGTCAGAAATGTGCTTTGTTCCAGGTGTAACCACACCCAACGAGTACACCCGTACTTCACTGCAGCCAGACAGCAAGTGAAACCACTGGAGGTCAGCTAAAACAAGATTTCAAGTGGTGTTAAATTACTCTTTAAGACGTTAATGAGCAGTTGTGAATAACAATGGCCAACAACTTCTGATTCCTAAAAACATCCGCATCGTATCGGATTTCTAAAGTAAAACCAACAATTGAATTTCTCAGGTCTTGCTGAGGCATGTCGCTGCCATCTCTGGAGATATAATATAATGTGGAGGTTTTTCACTTGAAGTAATTATGTCTCTGAGCAACCAACCGTAAAACCAAGTGCTTCAGCAGTTAACGGAAACAAAGTTAATGAATTTCTAAGCAGATGGGTTACATATCGTTTTTCTAAACTACTCCCTGCCAGAAAAACAACATTTCCAGACTGCGACTTCTCCAGCATTTCCATGACCTCCAGTTCCCTGTGCATTGATACTTTTCTACTGACACTTTTTTCGCAGAAGAAGATAATGGCCAGAAGAAGGCTTGGGTCAAACATGCAATGTTCCCGACTCACACCATTCATCAGAGTGATGTCTAATTGCAGGTGTAGTGTTGCTCTGGCGTCATCACGGGACCTTTCAAACAGAACCGCTGGCTGAATGCAAACAGTGGATCATTGTTGAACATCAATGCACCACAGAGCCCATAAAACTCAATCCCTGAAAATATCAGGTGTTACTGCTCCATGAAATTTGCACAGTAACGCACTCATTCTCTGGGCCCAACAGCACAGGTGAGTATTATATCATTTTATCAGAGCAATCTCTGTAATAGCCTCCTACCTTTCAGGATCTTAGTTTGACAAGTTATATGACAAACAGCTCATGAAACAAGGGGAACAGTGAACAGAACATCTGTAAACCTTTATGTCTAAATAACAATAATTTACCACCACATAAAATAATGGCAGTGATTAAATGACTAGCAGACAAGACGTGATGATCAAAGAAACAATCATGAGCTGCATCAAAAACAACTGTCTCCACTGAAAGAGCATGAATAGAAACAGGAGGAGAATATCTCCATGGTACAATATTACATCGCAAATCAGGGAAATCTAAACAGTGGGAACGAATGAGGGGGG